>NC_071388.1:175137221-175457022 GCF_022682495.2 Desmodus rotundus | reverse complement strand
TATTATAAATCATGCTGCAAAAAACATAGGGGTGCATATATCTTTCCAAGTAGTGTTTCAGGGTTCTTTGGTTATATTCCCAGAAGTGGAATAACTTGGTCCACTTTGGAATAACTCGGTCCAAAAATAAAAATGAGTGGAATAACTCATTTTTATTTTTTTGAGGTAACTCTACACTGTCTTCCAAAGTGGCTGCACCAATCTGCATTAATACCAACAGGGCATAAGAGTTCCCTTTTCTCTCCTGGCTGGTGTAGCTAAGTGGATTGAGTGTGGGCTGCTAACCAAAGGGTCACCAGTTCTGTTCCCAGTCAGGGCACATGCCTGGGTTGCAGGCCAGGTCCCCACTGGGGGCCACATGAGAGGCAACCACACATTGATGTTTCTCTCCTTCTCTTTCTCCCTCCCTTCCCCTCTCTCTAAAAATAAATTTTAAAACTTTTTAAAAAGATCTTTTAAAAAAAAGAGTCCCCTTTTCTACACATCCTCACCAATGTTTGTTGTTTGTTTTATTGATGGTAGGTATTCTGACAGGTGTGACATGATAACTCATTCTGGTTTTAATTTACATCTCTCTGATGGCTGGTGATGTGAGCATCTTTTCATATGTTTACTGGACATCTGCATGTCCTCTTTTGTGAAGAGTCTATTCGAGCCCTTTGGCCCTTTTTTAACTGGATTGTTTGTTTTCTTGGTGTGAGCTATATAAGTTCTATATAAATTTTGGAAGTTAACCCAAAATTAACAGATGTCTCATTGGCAAATATATTCTCACATTCGGTGGGCTGTCTTTTCTTTTTCTTTGTGGTTTCCTTTGCTGTGCAAAAACTTTTTCATTTTTGATGTAGTCCCATTTGTTTATTTTCTTGTGTTTCCTTTGCCTGAGTCGATATATCAGAAAAAATATTTCTACAAGAAATTTCTGAGGTTTTACTGCCTATGTTTTCTTCTAGAATTTTTATGATTTCATGACTTACATTTGATTCTTCAATCCATTTAGAGTTTATTCTTGTGTAAGGTATAAGGGCGTAATCTAGTTTCATCTCTTTGCATGTACCTGTCAAATTTTCCCAACACTATTTTTTGAATAAACTATCTGTATGTTCTTACTTCCCTCATCATACATTAATTGACCATAAAAGTGCGGGTGTATCTCTGGATCTCTATTCCTTAACATTGATCTATGTGTCTGTTTTTATACCAGTACCTTATTGTTTTAATTAGTATGATTTTTTAGTATAGTTTGACATCCGGTAGCATGATTCCTCCAACTTTATTCTTCTTTCTCAAGATTGTTGAGGCTATTCTGGGTCTTTTGTGGTTCCATAAAAATTTTTGGAATATTTGTTCTAGTCCTGTGAGGTAAATCATTGGCATTTTAATAGGAATTGCATTGAATCTATAGACTGTTTGGGTAGTATGGACATTTTAATGATGCTATTTCTTTCTATCCATGTATACAGTATATACTTCCAGTTATTTTTGTCTTCCTCAACTTCTTTCTCCGGTATCCTATAATTTTCAGAGTACAGTTCTTTTACCTCCTTGGTTAACTTTATTACTAGGTAACCTTTTTTTAAATTTTTGGTTGCAATTGTATATGGGATTGCTTCCTTAGTTTCCCTTTCTGATAGTTCATTATTGTTATAAAAATTCCACTGATTTCTGTATATGTTTATTTTTTAATTACAGTTTACATTCAATATTATTCCATTTTAGTTTCAGATATACAGTATAGTGGTGATACAATCATGTACTTTTCAACCTGGTCCCTTTAATGTTTCAAGTACCCACCTGGCCCCATACATTGTTATTACAATATGATTGATCATATTTCTTATGTTATAGTTTACTTCTCTTTATATTTGATATTTACTTTTTGTTCTATAAATTTTTGTATATGTGTATTTTTAAAACTACGAGAGTGTGACAAAACTTCTTTCCCTGAATTGAGAGTAGGTTATCAACATTGAAAAACATTATTGTATAATTTTAATACCAAGAACACTCTCCTACCTAATCACATTAAAGCTATCAAACTCCAGATAATATTGATACATCAATGCCATGCAATTCACAGCCTCCATTTGTGCATTTCCGAAAGTCAAAGTAAGAGAGAATTGCATTTATGTTTTATTTCACTAGTGTAATGCTGCATTTCACCTTAATGGGAAAATAATTCAGTTTATCACAATATATTGCATTTGGTTGTCATATTTCTTCAATGCCCTTCAATGTGGAACCAGTTTTTAGTCTTTCCTTGTCTGTCAAAACATTCACACTTTTGAAGTGTTCTTTATGAAGAACAACATGTCTCAATTTTTTCCTGCTTTCTCTTCATAATTATACACATTTTATTGATTTTTTGCAGGAATATCACAAAAATAATGCTTTATACTTTTCATTGCATCCAAGTAGGTCGTGCCTTTTTAATTTTTCAGTTATTGTGGTGTTAATTTTGAATACTTTGCAATAATAACATTTTTGTGGTGGTCTTTCAAGAACATAAAATAACCTGTTTCTCTTCCAACTTTCTCCCCGTATTTTGAGCATCCATTTTTAATTATTGGATAAGGTAGATTTTTCTATGCTGGTTGCCAAGGTGTGATTTTCTAATTCAACATCTCTTCTTACTATAATCAACAATTTCAAATTGTCAAGTATGAAGGTACAGAGAGTATTCCATAATTTTAACTAAGAAGTTAGTATGTCACAGTTTCATGAAGTTTGGCAAGAGAGCTGGAAATCATAGGTTAGAGACAAACGGGATTACTAGTGACAAAAGCAATAGGTAAATTCAATATTGTTGTAGGTTCTTCAAAACCTAAATCCCACAAGTGAATATCAGGATTTATGACAGGCCACCCTAAAATATCTAAAAATGTCATATTGATTACTTGAAATTAGAGTTACTAAAGGAGCAGCCAGGGCAAAAAGGGAATATTGACCTTCCCTTTTCTCCTTGAATACAGGAAATATATCTGCCTTGTAAAAGGCACCCTTCTTGCTAAAAGGGGGCTCAGAAAGACACCCTTATTGTTAGAGTAAGGGAGAATCCAGATCCAACAAGCCTGTATAAACACACCTTTTGTTTACTAATTTACTACCAACCCCCTCTTTGGTTTAAATGTCTTGCTATTGACCAAAATCTGCTTTTTGTCCTATCAAATCTTTAAAAATGTGTTGTTTATCTAAACAATGTAAAAAGCTGGTCTGAATCATAATTTCTTTGAGTATCATTTATGATCTCTCATGTACAGATATTGTTTTTTCCCTGTTAATATGGTCTTTCTCCATTTTAATATTAGTCCAGCCATGACAATTTTAGCAGGGTAGAAGGGGAAATTTCCCCTCCTCACCAGCAATAATTAAAAATGCTAGGCAACATCTGCATACACAATAGGTTGTTCTGCAGGACACGAACTTCAACCATAGGAAACCTCAATCTTTTATAATGAGTAGCCTGTCTGATGTTTGCCCTGGAGGTAACAATATTTTTATTATGTTGAACCATAACCCAAACCTGCCATTTGCTCCAGAAATGTCCCTATCTTTTAAAATATCTGGATCAAAGTCAGTCAATGATTCAATTCACAAAATATTCAGAAACCTGAGACCCATGAAAATTTTCTCCAATCCAATATTGTTTGCTTGCTATCTTTAATTTATCATCAACTCTGTACCCACAAAGGTCTGAATCTTGAAAATAATCAAAGTATTCATGTGTGTATATTTACCTTCGCCTCCTCCACTACCATAGTTCCAGATAAGATCCAGTAAACTGCTTCCTCTCCACACTCTGTACAAAGCTCCGTATCTCCGGCCCTGCATTCTCTCTCAATGTCTTCACTCAATTTTTAAAACTTTGCTGAAATTCACAAGTGTTCTTTTAAGATTGTGTTTTTCAATTGGCTGCTTTCAAGGTTTAACAAATAAGTACACAAATTCATCATATGTTCCATTCATCTTATTTTTTGTTGTTGTGGTTGGTTTTACTAAACAAAGGGGAGCAATACTATTTTGCAGCCCATCATCTTTAACTGAGGTGGCTATGCACCCTTTACTCCTTTAATAGCGTATCAGTAAGAGTTTCTTTGACATTCACACCACACAATGCTCAGGTACCGAAGTAGCAAAAACTATCACTTGTCAACATGAATAAACACGTCTAACTTCTCCCATAGGAAAACAGTTCTAGCTGTGTACACGGTTAAATAAGCAGAGGCCTCAGGTGCACAAGTTTTGTCATACACAATGGGAAACAGGGACAACTATAACTGAACAACAATAAACAATAAATTAAAAAACAAAGAAAAAAAGGAAACGAATAAAATGTTCCTTTAGCTGCTCTCCACCCGCTGGGGGATGGAGTGTGAATGGAAAGCTGGCTCTGTTCAAACCAGTCTTGAAGAATGTAAAACCCAGGTCACTGATTGAATTTATGAAGCAGAACTGCTACAAGAGAAATGTCTTATGTAATCAGTATTTCTTGGGATTTTTTTCTTTGTGTGTTTCATCAGCTTAGCCCTAACCCTAACACAGATCTAACTCTATGAAAGACTAGTTTTTCCCCATTTCTTCATATGAAACCTCAAAGCAAAATGGCCTCTAGGCAAAACTGAAAGGGCACATATACTTACCTTGACTGAATATAAAAAATACCCATTTTTCTTAGTCATTTGGGTGTTTTCTTCTCTGTATGTGAACATTCTATCCTGTCCCGATCAGGAACTTGGTGAGTTGAAAACTTTGTACAACTATTTTCTGAAGTCGCAAATAGGTTTACTTCAAGAGTTATATTTTTAAAAATTATTGCTGATTTCATCATCTTACCTCTTAAGATAACTAATGTTATTAAGTGAACTCAAAAAATGAACACAAAACAATTCTGCTTTTATCTGTGCCCTTTTTAAGGCAAATGAGGGGTTCATTTTGTGAATGCCACACAAGGCAACCTCATAAATAATCATGCCCTGCTTGCTCCGCTCGTCTATGTGTGGATGGAGATGTGTGTACTGAAGTACACAAAGGACGCTGCTATGTGTATGTTTAGACCTGGATAAAAGAGAAAAAAATTTTCTGTGTTAAAAATAATTTCCTAAACTTACTAGAACTTTGTGAGAAATAAATGCTGAATATATACTGAAGGGAAGAAATTTTTTCATGATCATATCCATATGCTGCATGCAACATATCTTTATATGATGCCATCTTTTAACAATTCAATAAATTTTCATGGTTTTCATACTTTAATCTCTATATTTACACACTAAAAATAATGCAGTTGTTTATCAGTTTAACTTTTATCAGTTTAAGTTAATTGCAAATAATTAGGTGAAAAGGAAAGATGACATCAAAAACAAGGGAAAAGGAAACCTAATGAATACTCAAAACAATATCTTCATATATTGCATTCTTTATGTTATATACTATTTGGGAAAACAACATTTAATTCATACTATTGTGATGTAAATAATGATAATATTTAAAATAAACTTCTATTTTAGTCATTGAAAAATATTGGACTATTTTCCAAGGGAAAAATAATATTGTAAACAACAATACACATTGTACTAAATTCTCCTACTAATTTTCCTGAAAGAAATATTTGTCAAATGTCAATGCTCAAAAAAAAAATAAGTATTAATCAAATGATTAAAAATGTGTTGTTTGTGACAGTGCGTTGAAATATCTCTTAAATCACTTACCCAGCAACTCTGAAGAATCTTGGCTTGATGTCATGACCAGCCTCGTCATCCAAGTAGCTAAGATTCATTTAAAGATTTAAAATGTCTACTACATCATGTCACGTATTATGATAAAAAATTTTAATTTTTTCTACCTATGTAGTTTACCATATGTTAGGCACTTTCAGGAATAAAGGAATACTCATTTAATCCACCCAGCAAAACTGTATGGTAGTATTTTTACCATTACTCTATTATAGGTGGTGCTATGACTCTCAATTATGTCATATATTTTTGGAAGTGTAATCCCTAACTAGCTTCCCACCTATATCAACAATATACCTGCCCTGCTAGGCTTAGAAAACAAGTGTTCATCACATAAAAAGGAAATTCTTTCCAATCTAGAATTTTAAGGTGCATCCTATTCAAAAATATAACCCTTCTGGACCAATGGTGATGAGACTCAGAAGAGAGTGTGTAGGACAAAGAATAGGAAATTATCTGTTTCATCCTGCTCTTGGCTACACAGAGTGCATAAACCCTCCAGAATACCCAGGTGCCACAGGCTGGGCTGAGGCAGAGTGATCAGAGGTAGGCAAGCAAGAGGGCTGAAGATTTACCTGAAAATTGGAGCTTTCAAAAACAAGATGTTTAGATTGAACATAAAGAAGGTATCATTAATTATAAATTAATCTTCACACACACATCAAAGGGTAGTGATTCATGCAAAAGATAAAATCAGTCATAGAAAATTGATAAGGACAACATTTTCTCAGAAGTGTGAAATGTGTTACTATGCAACACATTTTTATAATTATTAGAACTTTATTTTTTAGATCAGTTTTAGGTTTGTAGAAAAATTGAACAGAAAGTTCCCACACTCCCTTCACCACCCCAACCTTGTTTAGGGGATCCTGACCAAGAGTTTCGCCTATTAATCTCTAGAATTAGTGTGGTACATTTCTTACAGTCCATCAAATAATACTGTACATTATTTAACTGGAGTCCATGTTTTACATTACAAAGTCCATGTTCCGTATTCTATGAGTATTAAAAATGTTCGTGTCCATGTATCCACCATTAAGTATCATAAAGAGTAGTTTCACTGCCTTAAAAATTCTCTGTGTTCCACCATTCCTTCCTTCCTCCCTATCCCCAGCCTTTGGTAAGCACTAATCGTACCATCTCCTTAGTTTTGCCTTTTTTATATATCATTTGATTAGGATCCTACAGTTTCTAATCTTTTCAGATTGTCTTTTTCCCCTTCGTAGTGGGCATTTAAGGTTCATCCATCTCTTTTCATATCTTGATAGCTCATTTCTTTTCTTACTAAACATCATTTTGCTGCAAGTAGACTGTCTGCTCAGAGCTCTGGGGACTCTCCCCTATTGGCTAAGATGGGGGCAGGAGGATGTTCTTACGCTGACTGTGGAGAAAGCTAGAAATATCAATGGATAGGGCCTGAGTGTGCAAAAGTTAGCAAGATAATTGGGTAGAAAAAACCCTTCCCCTCCACCTCTAGTACCAGATTAGGGGTGAGACTTGGGAACAGCAGGCACATGCACCAGAGAAGTCACAATGGTGCAGGGGAGTCCTGTCAGTGTAGCCCGGGAAAAGAAGGGTTTGATTGAGAGGTAGACCCACCCAAAAGGCCTAAAAGTGTGAGAAATTAATAGGTCATTTTGAGAAAGCACTTAGTCTGTCCCACACCCACACAGCCAACCTAATACAATCCCAGGGGGAAAAGAAGGTCACACTCTCTTGCTTGTGATTTGCACTTGCATGGTGCACTGGCCTGTTCTCTCCATGGGTTACGTGGCCTTAGCAGGAGGGAGCCTAAAATGAACAGCAGCCAGGAATAAGCTAAGCTGCCTGAATAGGGACTATGACCACTTAGGAGCTGCCTGTGGGCTCCAAAGGACTGTATTTTAAATTGGAGCAGGAGCTCTGGACATTGGATTTTGTCTTGGTCTTTCTGAGGAGAGGGGCTTTGAGACAGGAGTCCACCATTCTCCCAGTGGAGCAGCACCTGAATAAAACCTCTTTCCTTCTTCTGTAGCAGCATCTGCCTCGCAAGTGCGGCTTTTGCGGCAACAGGGAGCTGAAACTCCATTCCTTTTATTTGGTCACAATTTCATTGTATGAGGTGCAGCAGGTCCTCGAATAATGTTGTTTTGTTCAATGTCATTCCATTATAATGATGAGACGCCACAGGAACTTCATTCTTATTTATATTAATTAGTATATGGTAAAATTTGCTTCAGTATATGTCATTTTGCTTGACATTGCAGAACCTAGTCGCGATGCTAAGTGAAAACTTATGAATTATAATTTGCTTATCCATTAATCTATTAAAGGGTGTCCTTATTGTTTCTAAATTTGGGCAATTAAGAGTAAAGCTGCCATAAACATCCATTTATAGGCTTTTGCGTTGAAATGAGTTTTCAACTCATTTGGGAGTACAATTGCTAGATCATATGGTAAAATTATATATATTTTTTAAAAGTCGAAATTATTTTCCAAATCATTTAAACTATTTACCATTCCCATGAACAAGAAATAAGAGTTCATGTTGCTCGAAATCCTTCCCAGCATTTGACGTTGTCAGTGATTTGGATGTTAGCTATTCAAATAGTTGTTCAGTTATATCTCAGAGTTTTAATTTGCAAGTCTTTGATGATGTTATTGTTGAGCATCTTTTGTTTGTTTGCCACCTGAATATTTTCATTGGTGAGGTCCAGATCTTTAGTTCATTTTTAATCTATGTTGTTATGAACTGAAAGCCTATGTCCACCCAAAGTTTATATGTTGAAACCCTACCCACCGATATGATGGTATTAGGAGGTGGGTCTTTTGGAGGTCATTAGAGGGTTATATGAGGTTTTGGGGGGTGGAGCCCTGAAGAATTGCATGAGTGCCCTTGTAAGAGTCACGAGTGAACTTGTTTTTCTGTTCTTCTCACCTGAGGATACAAGGAGAAGTCTGCCATCTGTAAACTGGAGGAGGGCTCCACGAGAACCCAACCATGCTGGCACACAATCTCAGGCCCCTAGCCTCTAGAACCATGACCAATAAATTCCTATAGTTTACAAGCCACCAAGTTTTTGTTTTTTTCAGAATAGCAGTCTGAGCTAAGACAGGGTTGTTTATTTCTTGAGGCTTAAGAGCTCTTTGTATATTTTGGATAACAGTATTTTATGAGACGTGTATTTTGCAAAGATTTCCTTCTGGTTGGTGTCTTATGTTTTCATTCTCTTTAGAGGTCTTTTGGAGAGAAGATGAGTTTAATTTTAATGAAGTCCAACTTATCAATTTTTCTTTCATTGACCATAATGTACTTTCAAGTGATTAACCAAAATTGTATGAGTGAACAGAAGTAGAAACAATTAATTTGAGCTGAATAGACCAAAAATTTTTCAAGAAAGCAGGTGGCACTACAATAAAGATTTGAGCAGTTTGTGTATTAAAAAGTAATCAAAGGCATAAAAAATAGAATCTTGCTAATGTGTTTTATGTTTTATTTATTCTGATATGACTAGAAAATTAAAAACCTAGAAACATAGTAAGTAAAGGGAGGAGGCATAAATGAATTTTAGTGCTAAATATTGTCTTATGGAATATTGTCTGTGTGGAATATTGTTTGTGTGTGAACTTCAAGTTAAACTTTTATACATTATTTCAATAAACTTTAACAAATTTTTGTGGTAAAAATTTCCTGTTCAAATGAGTAATGTAAGATTTAGTCATGCTGTGTAAATGATTTAAGAAAATTAAACTTGTTTGAATACATGGACCAGTCTGAATGTAGTCACGACCTTGCCGTGCAGGTAACACTAGAGAGTACTCTACAGGTGAGGTAAAAGTGCTATTTTTTAATGAGCAGATACAAGAGTGATAGTCTGTTTTCTCTACTTATAAAAAAATTGTTCTTTGGCAAGAAAAGAATAAATTTAAGAGATAATTTAGAGTAATGGAGGCCAGGTGAATACTCTTGCTATAACTTCTGTGACCTATGATGAGGGATTCAACTAGGATCTTTGTCAAAGGAGTTGAAAGGTAGAAAAGAAATTTTGGTAACATGGTGGGTTTTTGAGGAAATAAGAGCATGAAAGCTAAGAACTGAAATGTATTCCATGTACAATTCATTTCTCCATTGCAGACGGTCAGTGGAAGAAGACGGCAGCCCACACAGCACCTATATACATGTCCATTTTTCAGTGTAACCGTCTTAGTTTGAAGTTTATTCATTGTTTTAGCACATGTGGGTTAATCATTGGAATGTGATCTGCTATTTTATTTAACCTTGTTTTCAATTTGCTTGGTATTTATTAATAAGAAGTTTAGAGTTTCAAAGTAAGGTATTGTTAAGGTAAAAGTGAACGCAAATCCAGCATGGAAAAGGAAATTACCGACATTGTCTCGAATGGATTTGTACTTAGTATCTGGATGATTATGATATGATGTAGGGACTATGGCAAGAATGATTATGTTTGCTGGGGAATATTTGTATTTCTATAGTTTGCCATTAAGAAGGTGATAATTCACTCTAGAGAAATTACAATTAGATGTAAGTTTAGGCTTTTGGTTGAAAAGACATGAGATTTAGTTACATAGAGTATAGATTTAAATCATTGTCACTAAAAATAACATTGCATAATTAGCCTAGGGTAGAAGCTTGAAATAAAATGGTTTCTAAAGTCAGAAACATGTTGAATGCTTACATTGAGAGAAAATGTGGAAATTAGAACTTCTTGAGAATCAAGAATAAATACAGAGCTGTTTGCCAGTAAGACCTTTACACACAACTTATGTTGGCCCAAGTGATAGGAAATGTTTAATTAGAGTGGTTTGAAGATGGGTTTGGATGGTGATGCTTTAAATGAATAATTTTACTTTTTTAAAATGTGTTGTGAGCTAGATTGCAGGAAAATATTGTGAGTCATGAGAGCTTTCGAAAAGTGTATATTGGCTATCATATCATACTCACAGAAACGCATCTCCTGGTTCTAGTTTGAAGATGAAATACCAGGATCTCTAATATTTCAATTAGCACAATTGCTGCCAAGAAATGATAAGCTTATTAGAAGTGAATACCTTAGGAAGCAGATTGTCTTAAGAAACCAAATGATATTGTATACCAAATGTTCTATCTTTGTTTCTACATATGCATATGAGCATAATGCCCTATTTTATTTAAGTTTGGCAAAGATTCTTGCCATTTTTCTTCCCTTAAATGTAATACAATACCTGTACAGATATTACTATGGGATTTTTCCATGATGGCTTAAAGTACACTGCAGAGTATAAGTAAAAAAGGAATATATCCCCACTAATAATTTTAAAGAAAAAATGATAAAGCATTGGCTTCTTTATTGATAGTAGTGTAACAGTGATTGAAGTAAGCATAATATACTAGTCAGGTGGTAATTATAGAATAGGCTGTACTAAAGCATAGAAGATTCATTATTAAAAGTTTCCTTATAAGTATTTTATAGATATGAGCAGTCGCAGCTCCTGCTTAACCAAGGAATGACCCTGACCACAAGAAATTGTGCATCAGCAAGTCATATCAGAACCAGCAGAAAGGCTGCCTATATGTCCTGCTCCCAGATGTCAGCAGTGAAGCTGTGGATGGAGCGATGGCACTACACGATGACGCACGCAGGAGATAACGCTGAAGCACCCCAGAGCAGAGCTGAGAAACTGCGCATCGCCAGAAATTCCTTAGTTCCCCTTTTCCCACACGATGCCTGAGATGCTTAGATGGGCTTTGAGATGAGTTCCTCATCTTCCAGGTTACTGGCACCTGAACAAAGTCCCTTTCCTTTACATCAGTACCAGTCTTTCAACTACTGGCTTTCAAAGGGGCAGGCAGCCGGACCTGCATTTGGTTGCATTAGTGAAATTAGTTCCCTTGCCTATAGCATGGAGGACAGACTAAAGATACCCACGACTCGTGACATTTTTCTGGCCTTACAGTTAGATACATTCATTTTATTCCATTTCGTTATTCTATTAACACAACTTATTAATAGGTGTGTTGTTAATAGATAACAACCTTTCAAAAACTTCTTATACTTGTGATTAAACCTCCAAGTAGAGGTTTTAATTGAAAAAGTTTTTTCCCATTGGCTTCTTTTCCTTTACCTTAATATTCATAGTAACTCGTCAGCAATTTATTTTAAAACAAACTATACAGTAAGGATATTGATAAATATTTATTCTAAATTTTCAAATATATAGAAGAAAGGTACATGTGAAGAATAACTGTTCAGTTGTGTTTCTGTCTTTCCTCTGAAAAATTCTGGCATGAATTCTTTTATTCATCACAGTATTTTTCTATGAATATAGTTTTTCCTTTCTCTCTTAAACATACCTTACTGTAAATGATTGACTGATTTCTACAGAACTATCAGCATGTACATTTGAGGTAAAATAATTAAAACACAGTTTTCTTATCAAACTTATATAACAGCTTCTTAAATATAGTAATTATCTCCAATTTGGGGATTATAAAATATTTTTTAATTTTATTTTTTTATTGTTGTTCAAGTATAGTTGTCTCCGTTTTACCCCCTCCTCTCCTCCCTGCCACACCCATGCTCACCTCCCTCCCTCCTTTCTACCCCCTTTGGCTTTGTCCATGCTTCCTTTATACATGTTCTTTGATGAATATTCCCATTTCCCCCCCATTATCCCCTCTTCTCCTCCCCTCTGGTTACTCTCAGTTTGTGCTTTATTTCAAAGTCTCTGATTATATCTTGCTTGCTTGTTTGTTTTGTTGATTAGGTTACACTTATAGGTGAGATCATATGGTTTGTCTTTCACTGCCTGGTCTATTTCACTTAGCATAATGCTCTCAAGATCTATCAGTGCTATTGTGAAGGGTAGGAGCACCTTCTTTCTTGCTACTGTGTAGTATTTCATTGTGTAAATGCACCATAGCTTTTTGATCCACTCATTTACTGATGGGCACTTGGATTGCTTCCAACACTTGGCTATCATGAATTGCCTGGCTATGAACATTGGGGTGCATAGGTTCTATTGGAATAGTGTTTCAGGATTCTTAGTGCATAATCCCAGCAGTGGAATTGCTGGGTCAAAGGCAGTTCCATTTTTAGTTTTCTGAGGAAATTCCATACTGTTTTCCACAGTGGCTGCACCAGTCTGCATTCCCACCAACAGTGCACTAGGGTTCCCTTTTCTCCACAACCTCACCAGCACTTGTTGTTTGTTGATTTGTTTATGATGGCTATTCTGAGAGGTGTGAAGTGGTATCTCATTGTGGTTTTAATATGCATCTCTCTGATGACTAGTGATGCTGAGCATCCTTTCAGATGTCTTGGGGCCCTCTTCATGTCCTCCTTGGAGAAGTGTCTTTTCAGGTCTTTGTCCATTTTTAATTGGATTGTTTGTCTTCCTACAGTAGAGTCTTGTGAGTTCTTTATTTATTTTGGAGATCGAACCCTTGTCAGAATTATCATTTGCAAACATATTTTCCCATATGTTTGGTTCCCTTTTCATTTTGCTGGTGTTTTCTTTAGCCGTGCAGAAGCTTTTTATTTTGATGAAGTCCCATTTGTTTATTATTTCCTTTATGTCCCTTGCTCTAGGGGACTTTTTGGTGAAAATATTGCTGTGTGGAATACCAGACTTTCCTGCCTATGTTCTCCTCTAGGACTTTTATGGGTTCATGACTTATATTTAAGTCTTTTATCTATCTTGAATTTATTTTTGTGAATGATGTGAGTTGGTGGTCCAGTTCCATTTTTTTTTTTTGCGTGTAGCTGTCCAGTTCTCCCAACATCTTTTGTTGAAAAGGCTATTTTTACTCCATTTTATGCTCCTTTGTTAAGTATTAACTGACCACAGAGACTTGGGTTTATTTCTAGGCTGTCTATTCTGTTCCACATTTGTTTGTTCTTATGCCAGTATCAGGCTGTTTTGATTACCACGGACTTGTAATATAGTTTGATGTCAGGTATTGTGATCTCTCTTACTTTGTTCTTTTTTCTCAAATTGTTGTGGCCATTCAGGGTTGTTTATGGTTCCATATAAATTTTTGAAATGTTTGTTCTATATCTGTGAATATGTCATTGGTCTTTTAATAGGGATTGTGTTGAATCTATAAATTGCTTTGGGTAGTGGGCATTTTGATGATGTTAATTATTCCAATCCATGAACATGGTATATGCTTCTATTTATTTGTGTCTCCCTTAATTTCTTTCTTTAGTGTTGTGTAGTTTTCTGAGTACAGGTCTTTTATCTCCTTGCTTAGATTTATTCCTAGGCACTTTATTTTTCTTGTTGCTATAGCAAATAGGATTTTCTTCCTGATTTCTGTTTCTGATATTTCATTGTTAGTGTACAAAAATACCTTCAACTTCTGAATATTGACTTTGATCCTGATGTTTTGTCAAATGCACTTAATAGGTCTAGTAGTTTTTTGGTGGAATAAAATATTTTTTAAATAAGATTAGGATCACAACTTTATACTGTGATAATGGTTGAAATCTGTGGTGAATTGAAGGTATAGATAAAACAAAACCCCAAAGACAGCTCCACCAATGAATAGAATGACTCAACAGTGAATCATAATAGTCTGAATAAAAAGAAGAGATATGCCCAGTATGTAAATGCTGTTTAGCATAGTTTCTAATTTCTTCTACACACATTGCTATATATTAAAAAATAATGAGAGTCTATAAAAAAGAAAACATATAACACTAAATCTAGTGTAAAAGGTAGGAAACATAAGTATACAAATTTAGCTGAAACATAGAACATTAAAAATTCAAATGGGAATGATAGAAACTAAAATCAGAATATTATATATGAAGAAACATCCAATGAACTTGCAGGTAGGTTCATGTGAATTATCCTATTTGAAAGATAAAGAGAAAAATGGTTTTTTTAAAAAAAGCCAGCTAACTATAATAAAGCATCCAAGAGTTAAGGGGCACAACGTACATATAATACTTGCCTAACATACATACACAAAATTGAAATCCTACGGGAGAAGAAAAAGAAATACAGGAAAAATTAAAAGAGATAATGGTCAACATGTGTACAAAATTAAGAACCAATGACAAAGTACAAATCCAAGAATCTTAGCTACCCACAGGGAGAATTATACAGAAATACATAAATAAAAATACTAAAACTAAGACAAAAATACAGGCAGAGAAAACAACATCGAATGTGAAAAACAGACAAAAAAAGTTAACAGATTTCTTATGAGAAATATTCAAGGGAAGAATACAGTGGTGTGACATCATTAAATTAGTGATAAAATGTTGATTCAGAAACATTTATCTAGCAAAGATATACATATATAATTTTACATAATCATATATAACTTTATATAACTATATTTTACAACACACAATCTGTATACTGTATTGTGTTCGCCACCCAAATTATATCTCCATCCACCACCGTTTATTCCCTTTACATCCTCCTCCACATCCTCCGCCACTCCTGCAATCACCTAGCAGTCACCACACTGCTGTACCTGTCCATGAGTTTCTTCTTCTTTTTTTTTTTTTTGTTCAATCCTTCTACTCTCTGACCCAACTGCATCACAGCTGTCATCCTGCTCTCTCAACCATGAGTCTGTCTCTATTTTGTTTATTGGTTCATTTTGTTCATTAGATTCCACATATGAGTGAAATCACATGGTGCTTGTTTCAACTAGCATAATATCCTCCAGGTCCATACATTCTGTCACAAAAAGTAATACTGGCTTCATTTTTACAGCCGAATAATATTCCATTGTGTAAATGTACCAAAGCTTTTTTATCTACTCTCTTCTCATGGACACTTGGACTGCTTCCAAATCTTGGTTATTGTAAAAACACTGCAATGAACATAAAAATAAAGATGGGAAATATACTTTTCAGACAAATGAAGCTGAGAATTCACTGACTGTAGACCTGCAGTCTTATCAATAATAGAGTTCAATGCCCATAAGATGATGCCAAATAAAAATTTAATCAAATCAACCAAATGAAAAAAGGCAGCAAATACAGATTCTTTTTTTACTTTCTGATTAATTTAAAATATAAATATCCTAAGGAAAACTGTAACAAAATATCATAGGATTTATTACATATGTGAAAGAAAGCTATGTGAAGCAAAAACATAGATGATGGGAAGGTGGAAATTGAAGTAATGTGTCATAAGGTTTTTAAATGAGACATAAAATGGCACCTTCTCATTTGACAGTACATTGTGTTGATCAAGAGGTCTATATTGTACACTCTAGAAAAGCACTAAGAAATCAAAAGTAGTATAATCATTAAGACAGAAACAGAAATAAAAATGGAAAGAAAGCTAAACTATTCCCCAGACAGTAAGAAAGAAAGAAGAAAAAAAAGAGGAACAAAGGAAAAGGTGGGAAATTAGCAAAATAAATAGAAAGATGGTAGATTGAAATCCAAACATACTAATAAATTTGTTAAATTTAAGTAGTAGAAAAGCACAATTGTATTCAGAGATTTCAAAATGAATGAGAAAACGATTATTATATTTCCTTTAAAATAAACCCACTTTAAATATAAAGACATAGAGAGGTGAAAAGTAAAAAGAGAAATATATGTCACACATAAACACTAGTCATACGAGAGCCTGAGAGATATTTTACCATCACATAAAGTAACTTTAGCCCAGAAAAAATTTTACCAGGGATATAAATAGAAGTTTCATAACATTTGTAGAGGATACATACATAAAAAGATATAACAACCCTAAATTCTATGCAATGTACAGAGATTTATAGTACACAAAGCCAAAACTGATGTAACTTGAGAGAAATTCACATTACTTTTAGATACATTGTCACTCTCCTTGCAGTAATTTATAGGAAAAAGTACAAAAAGCTGAAAAGACATAGAACACTTGAGTACCAGTGTCAACCGAATGAGCACAGTTGATATGTATAGAAGACTGTCAAACTCCCACTTTGTTTAGCCATTACTATGGGTTGTTTTTCCTCTTATACTCATTGTGATTTGACCATTATTGTTCATCTTTTGAAGTAAACATATACCTACATGTATATTTTTAAAAGGTTTGTTTATTATTTATTTATTTATTTATTTATTTATTTATTTATAGTGAGAGGAAGGAAGGGAGAAAGAGACATTGAAAGAAACATTGAAAGAAACATTGATGTGAGGAACATACATAAATCAACTGTGTCTCCCACACCCCCAACTGGGGACCTGGCCTGCAACCCAGGCATATGCCCTGACTGGGAATCAAACCAGCGAACTTTCAGTTTATTCACAGGTCGGCACTCAATCCACTGAGCCACACCAGCCAGAGCTACACATATAATTTTAGATCAAAGATTTTCAAAATAAACTGGTATGTACAATTCAAAGGTAAAATTTATTGCTAGATTGAATCACATAAACATTAAATTTTAATTTTTATCTTTTCCCGGAATTGTTAAAATATTTCCTAGTTTGTTGCCATATTTCTGACCTTTTCTTTCTCCAGTGTACTACTTTATTGTCCCAAGCATTGCTACAGTGGAGAATCTACACTCTATTTAACATAATATAAAAGTAATTCCACTGATTTGTATGTGGTTACACAGAGCTGAAACATTTAACAGATTCCATTTCTTTCCAAGCATTCATAAGGGTGCTGGATTTCAGATGCTTTTTAAAATAGAATGGCTTTTACTCATGTTTCTAAAGTCCTCCTTTTTAACTTTTTTGTTTTTATTGAATTTATTGGAGTAACATTGGTTAGTGAAATTATATAGATTTCAGGTGTACAATTATATGATACTGTTTATGGTGTCCACTGGCTCCTACGTATGTTTTGCGCAATCATCTCTCTGGACCTCTCAAATGGAAGTTCACTGGGTCAGAAGAACAACTTTATGTTATTATAGACTTTGTGACAATCCCATAATTAAATTAGTTCCATAGCTTCAGCATGCTGACATTTTGATATTTAGCCAAATATTTGTTTATAAAATAAATATTAGTTTACCTATTTCTTCAATATATTTGATCATCTGTTATAAAATAGACATTGTTTTAGAAAATACCAGCACTCCTGGAACTTATGTTGAACTGGAGGCGTGTATCCTAACACAAAGTTTTGCTACTTGGTACAATATTCACTTAATAGAAATCTTCCTATATTCTAAGAGCGGAAATCTAACCTGGGGGGTGAGGTAAATAGATCTAGATCTTTAGTGGTTAGACACATAGAAATGCAATTTAACATTAGGGAATAGAAAAACATTACTCAAAATGTCATAAAATGGTGTTGAAAGGGAGTCAAACAAAATGAACAAAAACGTTTGTTGTTTTAAATTAATTCAATTGGTTTTTCACTTTTTTTAGTCTATTAAAGATTTTTTCCCTAACTATTCCAGTAGTTATACATAATAAAGCTATTTTAGTGAATTTAAAAATTGCTAAATATTAATGCCTCAGCTCTCCCATTAAGATTGAGAGCTACCCTTTACAACTTCACTTACTGGAAGTTAAATCTTCATCAAGATAACTCATGCATTTGACATTTGTTTTCAGAAATGTTAGCAGACAAATAATATAATAGTGATAATAATTATGGCATTAAATCACATTTAAATGCTTGCTCAACCTAAATCTCCAAACATTTTATAAAATTTGCCCTAGCAGTTGTGGCTCAGTGGATTGAACACCAGCCTGTGAACCAAAGGGTCACCAGTTCAATCCTCAGTCAGGACACATGTCTGGGTTGTAAGCCAGGTTCCTATTAGGGGCCACATGAGAGGAAACCACACATTGATGTTTCTCTCCCTCTCCTTCTCCCTCCCTTCCCCTTTCTAAAGTAAATAAATGAAATCTTTAAAATAAGTTAGAAACTTTTTCTACTGGAGCAGGATATTAATTTTCAATTTATACAACATAAAGTATTAGCAAAAGAATACCTGTGCATTTCTGCAGGTAAAGTTATTTTCCCAAGGTTAAACAAATGAGACTCTGCCCTTACAGTATTCACTCAGCAATTCCTGCAGGTGGGTATTAATATCCTTTCTTTGGAGTTAAAGTTGAGAGACAGGAGAATGTATCTTCCCCAAAATTATACAATTAATAAATGACAGAGCTTGGATTAAAACTTAGTTCTCATGCATTTTCATTAAGACCACTGTTTCATAATCATAAAATACTATACCATCACAAACTCTCCTAGTCATCGAACAGTTGAAATATATGCAGAGTGATTCTTCATGGACAAAATGAACACCTGCCATTGTCCGCTTTGTCTATGAAATGTTTTTTCTGATTCATCTGCATGTTTTAATACCTAGAGAGAAAGCCACAGCACTGATATTTCTATTTATCACATTCTTATACCATATTTGAATTTAAAATACACTTTCAAAAGGTTGTATTATTAGAAATATAATCATGCAATTGCATAATATTATTACAATCATATCTACAGTGTGTTTTTCTCGTTAATTTTTCTATAAAACTGAGGCAATAACCAATATTGGATGAATTAAAATGCAGGTAAAAACTTTAAACACTAAAAACTTGGTCTCTCAATACTAACATCATGATATACCTAAGTGTGCTTAGAGGCTAAATTTTAATGAAATGGCTCTTCTACTGAAAAAGTCAGTAATAGTGCACATATTACATTACATTAACTGTAGAAGCCTAGTTAATTAGGAACTACCCATTAAACATACACATTCTTTGTAACTACTCTACCTTGATACATACAGAATACATACATTCTGTATGTTCTTTGTATATTCTATATTCATTATCTATACAGCTATACATGTATGTTTGTAATATATACTTCTAATTTTACCAACACACAGTAACCTAAATCCACATATCTACTATGTAGATTTCCATTTTGTTGTGGAGGAGGGGAGGTGTGTGTGTGTGTGTGTGTGAGGGAGAGACAGAGAAGGGGGAGAGCATGTGTGTATATGTGGATGAGTCTGTAGAGACATGTGTTTTGTCAAGGAAAAATATTACTAACTTGGATGTAAGGAATCCTACATCCAGTTCTTGTTTATTCTGCTACTGATTATGCAACTGTAGAAAATTTATTAATTCTACTCAAGGTTGGGATTCTATATCTGCACAATAAAAAGACTAAACCATATGAGCTATAATTCTATTTTATATCTTACAGTTAATCACTTTTACTTATGCTGTTAGTGTTCCTTTTAAGTATTACATACATAAATTCTGTATGTATAGAAAATAGCTATAAAATAGACATTCAACAATTAAAGTAAAAATTAAAACCCCAACCCTGTCTTAATCATTTGTCCATATTTTAAATCTAAATATGTACTCATATTTATACTTAATAGTTACATACACAAATATAGTTTGGTCATCTTTTCCACAAATGTAATTACACAATGGTTTTTATTCTATGTTTTGTTCTATTCATTTAGAAACATAACTTGGATTACTTTATTTTTAAAACATATAAATATATAATTATTTTTTCAGATGCAAGGTATTTTATTGTATGAATATAGACACATTTTCCTCCTACTGATATTTAACTATGTATTTTTTTTCTGTTCTATTGGTGATGACAAAATTTTTGACACTTAATTTAAATTGAAAATCCTACTTAAAGAATTAAAAAATACCTTTAGTCTGATCAGTTTCTTTTGTCTTCCATGCTATCTCTGCTCATTCTTTTAGTTTAACTCCAAAATTCATCATTATTGACCCCATCATTGTATTTTTAGTATAACCAATGCTAGTTTAGATTTACCTTTATTTTTACCAATGTTATTATTATTTAGCTATTGTACTGTACTCCTTTTTCTGGTTATTTTGATAAAAGATTATTGGTGGTAAAGTCCCTCAGTTGTTGTCTCAAACTCATCTTAATTTATCCTTTTTTGACTGAGTTTAACAGTGCATAGAATTCCAGTAATAGTGCTTTCTCTCAGCATTCTAATTATGAAGTGTGTTAAATTACTGCTCTATTCTTGCTCCAGAGAAATCCACATTTAATTTAATTTCATCATTCTACTTTGATTGCTTTCAAGAACTGTTTTCCTCTAGCGTTTTGCATGTTCACTATCATGTATATATGTGTGAATTAACATGAATATTTTTTCTTTTCATTCTGTGTTCTCATTTGTCATTATTTGTTTGAATATTGCTTCTCTCATATTTACTTTTTTCATTCTGTAACTATCCTAAGATATACGCTGAATCTCAAAATTTTCTACTGACTCTCTCAGTTGTGTATTTCTTTTCCTCCCAAAAGCTTGATTAGAATGAATGTTTTTGAAATTTATTTTATTTTATTTTTCCCATCACAATTAATTCTCTCACACCCCTCTTCTACCTCCACTAACCTGAATAAATTTTAATTCTACCCTTTTAAATTTTTTGACAGATTTGGAAACTACACATCTAATGTATGTTCATTTTTGGTTTCCCTTGATTTTTAAATAAGTGTATTAAGATATACATTTCAATACATTTTAGAGATAGTATTTTTATTCCCTTATACTATATTTATATAATCCATAATTTTTTGATTTTTAATTATGTTAAATTGCATTTCATTTTATTACAATATCTCTTAATTAGTGTCATACAGTAGAAGGAACCCTACATCTCTACTGATTTGTGCTGGTCATTTCTGTGAATGAGTCACATTTTTACGAGTGAGTAGAGAAATCTTATTACCATTACATCCCTTTCCTTGCTCTACTTTTAAATATAATTGTTGTGAATATCAAATGATTTATAATTTTTAGTTCAATCACCAAAATGATTTCTAAAACTCATATGGAGGATAGTTTATTGTATATAAATTCTAGACTTATTCTTTCTTCCCAATCACTGTTCCAAGATTCCTTTTTCATTCTATTTCTTTTTGAATTACTTCTTTTAGCTAGTTTTTCAGCTTAGTTCTTAGAGCAACACATTTTTTTTTTAGTCTTTCTTCATCTAAGAATACATTTATTTCTCCTTCATTACTGAGGTATGGTTTGGTGGAATATAAATTTTATGTGTAACAGTTCCATTATTTCATCACTTAAAAATGATCATGCCACTTTCTTTCAGTCTCCATTTCCAATGAAAATAGGTGATTCAAACTGGCATTCCCTTATGGGAAATGTATTGTTTCTCTCTGGATGTATGTCTTTAGTTTTCAGAAATTTAATTATGATGTGTTTAGCATGGATTTTGTTGGGTTTAACCTGTTTGTGGTAATTACAACCCTGCTTTAAAAAGATATAACTTTAATTTGACTAGTGTATTGGTATGTGAAAAATATTTTAATAATCTTAAATATTGACAAACTAATTTTCCACAGTAATTTTATATATTAAAGTATCAACAACATTTATTCCCATTATACTTTTTAAAGGGTCTAGATATTAACATCTATGAATCTTCTCTCAGATGGCTCTCAATTGACCATAGCCATTTAGATAAGGTAATTTTCATCAATCTTTCTGAGCTTTATTGAAAAATTAAAAATTGCAAAAAAAGCTGAAGTATTTTAGGGAATTATTATTTATTTTATTAAAAGTAGATGTATTTAAAACAAAAAATGTTTATTTTAAATCGATTCCGGTCTTCTAAAAATATTCTACATTGAATAATAAGGACAAGAAGATACGCAGGTTATACATTGGGGAGGAGGAAATATTGTTTTGTGTTCAATTTTAATGGCTAAGAAATACTAGTAAACCACAGGTGTGTTTTGCATGTGTTGACGAAAAGTCTGTAGAATCTGATTATAACCTGATTTTAAATGCTTGGTACATTCACTAAAGCTTCCCAATATTTAATTGTTCCACTTTTAGGCACATTATTATTATGTCTGATTCTACAGTCCTTTGATCAGAACTGACACATGATATAGACATACTTTACAGTTCTCAGATTTAAGTGTTTGAAGAATGTTGAGAGAGAGGTCAGGAAAGAATACCCCGATGGGAATAGCAAATTAGCTACAAGAGAGTTTTGCCTTAACAGTCTTTTGATGTTGACCTTATATCATGTTTTATAGATTTGGACTTGGGAAAATGTATAAGTTGCTTTATATTACAAGCAACAATATTATTGATGTATTAATTTCAGTCTAGATTTATCTCACAAAAATAAAATAATTAACTTCTTTTTAAAAATACTAAGGAATTAAACTAACAGCCTTAAGAACAAAGTGCTAATCATTGCCACATTAGCATTAAACACATAGAACTGGGAAGTCTACATATTTTATCCAACTCTGGCAGAAACAAATGAAGAAAGATGAAGATTTTGAGAAACTAGAAAATGATATGCTTCAAAAATACATGTATCTATCACTCTCTAAATAAGAATGTAACCAATGCATGATTTGTCTTGAGAGTAAATAAATATCTGATTCTTATATTTCTGGGATAACCTGTGTTCTAATGTCAATATCTATGTGATAATGTTATCAATATTTTTGAAAACAAGATGTACTTAGTAAGAAGATTCACCATAATCTATCATGGTAATCCAAAACAAATTTAATTTTGAAGAGGTCATAAGTAGTAGAAAAGAAGCAGATTTTGTATTTGAAGCTTAGACCCAAATCTTGATTCTTCCAGTAATGATTGTATGTGACTTTTTCTTTCTAGGCTGTAGAATGTAGAAAGTAAAATGTACTTCAATTGGTTATTTTGTGAGTAAATTTCAATGTGAACACGCTCTTTAAAATAGTTAGCATAGAATCTGGCATGCAGAAGAAATCTAATAAAAGGTTTAATAATTCATATTTATAAACATGAAATATTACTGAACTATCATTTTCTAGGCAATGTTGATCAAAAATTAAATAATGATCCCTGACTTCAATGAGCTTATAAACTTATATTTGTTTGCAAAGACAACTATGTTTAATGCAATATTTATTATTTTATTTATTTTTTGTATAAAATGACGTAGAGCTACATCATTCATTTTGTCTAGAAGTTGTGAACCTAACAGAAATAACCCACATGTTTTAATATATTTTTGAAGTGTAATCTCTTTACTTTAAACAACAGTTGTCACCAAACTAGGTACTACATTTTACTAAAAATAAACTATATGCCCTGGCTGGTGTGGCTCAGTGGATTGAGCACCAGCCTGCAAACCAAAAGGTCGCCAGTTTGATTCCCAGTCAGGGCACATGCCTGGGTTGCAGGTCAGGTCCCCTGTAGGGGGCACATGAGAGGCATCCACATATTGATATTTCTCTCCCTCTCTTTCTCCCTCCCTTCTCTTCTCTAAAGTAAATCAATAAAATATTTTAAAAATACATAAATAAACTATGTATGTTATATTTTAATTGGAATGTTCTCATAATAACCCCCAAATGATATGTTTATAGATTTGTTGCCTAAAATCTATATTGTTACTAAATTTTGTCTCTGTTATTTTCCAGACCCCAAAATTCTTCTGAATATGAAAATGCAATTCTATATATATTTTTATAAATATAGATTGATTATATAACTAGACAAGTTTATTTTGTTTCTAACTGAATAAACTTGGAATCACTCTAAATTCTATGTAAACTCTTTTTACAATAGGAAAATATCTGTAGTGCTATCCACTGTATTAAACAAATATACATAGTCAAATGAACTAAAGATCAAATTGACATTAAATGTGCCATGACCTTAATACCGTAAGTATACTAGGTCAGAGTATAAAATTTACTGCAAGTTACCTCTATAAGGACCTCTATAAAATTTTGACATTAGATATATTTTTTTCATAATGATATAAGGTAAATATGTGCGTGTATCACATTGTCACACAAATAAACAACATAAACTTTTTTAGTAAAGTAAGAAGCCTTAATACTATTAATACAGACTTATGTGGGACTGCCTTGTCAACATACATGAGATCTGTGCATGTGCTTATTAGAAAGAATAGCATAACCCCCCAAATGTGTGTAATATTACTTTTAACAGAAGTCAAATTCACAAGAATATTGATTATATAAATATTTCTTTTGCAGCAGCTGAGTTACATCTAATCTAGAGAGAAAACATTTGTACATTTGCATGAAATTTTGGCTGAGTTCATTTCAATGTTTGTAAGACAAATGTAGTAAATGAGAATCCTTAAATGAAAGTGTTTATAATCCACCCGGAAGTGGTGTTATATAAGCCAGGCACTGTATGGAAGGTTTAGTATATAAGATTTATAGAAGAGCAAACTTGGGGTTGAGTCTCCACCCCATTTCTTATCATATAACTTTATACAGGCTACAAAACCTTTGGGATATACTTCATCATCTGGAATAAAGAATGATACATACACACATATAGTTTTGACAAATAAGTGGCAGATTGAGTGGTGTTCAAACAACCATGTCACAGAGGACAACTAGATATGTTCAAATATTTACAAACGCATACACTTAAATATCTTCCAGGTATTATTAGAGAGATATTAGGTAGTGAAGAATTATGAAGCCAAGATCTACAAGAAGAAAGAATTCCAAAGCAATGAATAGGATGTTAGGGGCTGCAATTACGTAGAGAGACTTGTTTCTTCCAAAATCATAAATGAGAGTCTAAGAAACCAAGTAGAGTCTTTGATAAATTCACAGGATTGGAGGAATAGATGTTGAACCTCAGGGCTGAGAAATGATTTAGGACCTTAATAGTCTACCAGGAATTGAATTAGGGCCCATAGAGTTTACGTTGTTATAGTAAAAATAAATTGGAAATAATATCAGCCCATAAAGAGGTAAAGCCGAATTTAAAATCATCTCAATCTGTTTGAATTAGGTGATTTTGGATTGCTGATGGTCCTAGCCTGACCACCTTCCAGGAGTTAAAATAACTTTTTCTCATCAAGAAATATCAGCCAGGATCAAGCTGCCCATGCAAGAGGCCCCTGTACTCATCTCCTCACGTGGACACACTGCAACTCCAGCTACTTACAAAACAATTCCCACTGAAAGAAACCACGAATCTAGCAGAGTGACTCCTACACATTGGGCAAGTGAGCAAAACTCACATTAAAATAGGTAGGAGGCTAGACACAGTCTTCCCATAAACCCTACACTTAGCCCAGCCACATACAATCAGGAGGGAAATCACAACTCCCAACTTCTCCCTGGGGAGTGGAGGACCTCTATCTACACTTGGTTACCCTACTTTTAATAAGATTTCCACCTGAGAGATAGCACCCCAAAACACCTAACTTTGAAAGCAATGGGGTTTAAATCCCAAGACTCTAGTAAACAAAGAGTTCTTTAATGGATTCCTGAAAAATAAAAATGGATACCCTCTCCATGACTCCCATCGCCCACTGGAAGCAGAGGCAACAGGCAGAAATATCTAGTCTTTCCCTACCAGGAAGGGCAGCAGGCACCATCTTCAGATTCTCCTTCTGCCCAGCCTCAAGTCTCCAGTGTCTCCATGTGAGGAGCTTGTGCATACTTCTGGCACCTCAGCTTTTTGTCTGCCACCCAGAAGATACATCCTTTGACTGCCTGTGGTTAATGGCCAGCAGGGCTGTGTTCACTAATTCAGTGGAACTGTAAATAACATCCTCCCATGTCTCAGAGCAGAAAGAGCTGATAGAAAAGACTAGTTCCCATTCTTCTCCTGAAACAGGTTTTATGCGTACTTTAAATGTTTCTGTCTGAGAGACCAGCTTCCAGGCAGCTTGCATATAGTTGGTGACTGAGACTCTCCCCTTTGGGACAAATAGGTTTTGGCATGCCTGCAACTACAGGAAATCACTAAGAACAAAGAAGGGCACTTGGACTATCACAAAGGTTTGACAGACAAAACAAGGTCTCAGGCCTGCTGAATGATAAGATTCATCTCTTACACAATACTACTCCATCCCTTTTAAACAATACTTCTTTTATTCTTGGTAGCTTCTTTTATCTTGGTAGCAATGGCTATTTTATCAAATGCATATAAGCCAACACAAGGATTCAAAGAGGAGAAGAAGAAGGAGGAGGAGGGGGTGAAGAAGGAAGAAAAGGAGGAGGAGGAGAAGGAACAGGAGGGGGAGGGGGTGAAGAAGGAAGAAAAGGAGGAGGAGAAGGAAGAGGAGTGGGAGGGGGAGGAGAGGGGGGAAAGCAGGGAGAGAGGGAAGAGGAAGAGGAGAAGAAGAAATATATCCCCCACCAAAATAATAACCCCTCCCCCAAAACAGAACCTTGATAAAATGGAAATAATTATTTAGCTGATAAAAAGTTTAAAATGGTGGCCATAAAGATACTCACCAAGGTCAGGAAAATAAAGCATGAATAAAGTAAAAATTTTAGCAAAAATAGAAAATACGAGAAAATGGAATATCAAACAGAAATCATAGGTCTAAAAATATAACAACTGAAACAAATTTAGTAGAGGGATTTAACAACAGACTTGATGAAACAGAATAGTGTACCAGCAACCTTGAAGACAGGGCAGTGAAATTCATTAAATCAGAGTATGAAAAATAAGAAAGAAGATAGTCTTAGGGATTTATGGGACACCATGAAGTGAACCAATATTCACATTACAGAGATTCCAGAAAAAGACAGATATTTTTGGAAAAAATAATAGCTGAAAACTTCCCTAACCTGAAGAAAAACACAGACATCTAGATCCAGAAAGCCTAGAGGTTAAAGATAAATCTAAAGAAATTCACACTAAGATACATTATACCTATATTGTTGAAAGTAAAACACAAGAAATCTTAAAAGCAGTGCAAGAAAAATATTACATACAAGGAAACCCCTATAATCCATTCTGAACTGTCCCCCAAATCAAATAGCCAGAGGAAACAAGAAAAATAAATAAGAAAGCTGGAGGCATCACAATTCTGATTTCAAACTGTATTACGATGTTATAATAATCAAAAGGTATGGTATTGGCATAAGTATAGACATATATTAAAATGAAATAAAATAGACAGCCTAGAAATAATCCAAAATATATACAATCCATTAATTTATAACAAAGGGGCCAGGCATATATAATGGAGAAATGATGATCTTTTCAATAATTCTTTTTGGAAAACTGGACACAAGCAAACAACCAACAAGTAAACAACAGAAATATAAACTTAATAGAACCCAAAATACAATGGAGTCAAAGAAAAGGGTTGTCAAATTGTTCTTTAAAATAGCTATGAATTTGTATGATATTAAAAATAGCATAAAATATGATTGATAATATTTTCCAGAAACTAAAATCTGTTACATATGGTAATTTTAAAGCTAAACATAAAAACTTCATATATAATTAGAATTAAAAAATAAACAGGCCTATGGGAAAAATTCAATATACAAAAGAAATAGAATTTGTATTTCCTACAACAAATATATATTGAAAATTCTATATCACTTAAGTAGCAACTAAAAGTACCAAATACCAAGGAATACATCTACCAAGACTTGTCCATAGAGAACTATATAACTTTATTAAGAGAATTAAAAAAAAGAAAAAGCTAAGTAAATGAATAGACAGACTAATTCAAGGATATAACCTCTAGAAAAGTTAATGATGCCATATTCTCCAATTTTTTCAGTTGGAATACATTCTGAATTAAAATTCCAGGAAATTATTTTTCTGGCAATCAAATCAATCCTAAACTTTATTTGTAAAAGCATATCCAAGTAAACATTAAAGAAGAAACAGAAGGAAGAGAAAAAGGAAAAATAAGGAAGGACTTGCTTTACTGAGAAACAAGACATATTGTAATGTTACAATGGTGGGGACAGCTTAGTGGGGCCAAGACTAGACATATACATGAATGGAACTCTCTATAGATCCCAAAGAGAGACTCCTGCAATCTCATTTAACTTTAACATAGATGGACCCTTAATAGGGTCAAGGCAAATTGATCCTATTTACTGTAAAAATAGAAGTTTTTCATTAAAATATTCCAAGTCAATTGAAATATCACTGTGAAAAAATATTTAAGGAGCTATTCCATTACCTCATGTTATACATAAAATCACTTCCAGCTAGGTTTTATATTTAATTGTTAAATTTTGGGGGGAAAACAAATGTAAAGATTATAGGAGATATCTTGTGGCCCCGGGTCTTGTGGTCAGTAAACTGTGCTTTGTTGCTAAAATAAGCAAATAAATGAATAAATAAAATCACACACCCAAATAAATATATTGATTTTTACTTTAAAATTGAACACTACTATGAAGAATAAAATAATAGGTCTAATCAAAAAACAAGCTAAAATTAGACAATTAATAATAGATTAATTTGCAGAAAAAAAGAATCCTTACACATCATTAAGAAAAAGACAGGCAAATTGATTCCATCATTGGTACTACCCATGAAAAGTATTTCATAAAAGTTATTTAAAGGCTGCAAAAGCATAGGAAGGTTGATCAATCTTGTTAGTCATGAGGTAAATGAGAAGTAAACTGCAATTAGATAAAGTTACTATAGTAGATTGTATCTAAATTTCATTGTAATTATTCCTATTCCTGCAGTCATGTCCCTTTACAATGTAATTTTAAAATTTTATCTCAAAATCTGGAATCCATTCTCCCAGATTTTAATATGGGCTGGTCTTTTTACTTGCTTTAGCCAATACAATGGATCAGAAGTGATACTGTGCTAGTTCGGAGCTTAGACCTTAGGGGACTGTGTGCTTCACTCTCTCCCAAGATCCTAGACGGTTACTATATGAAAATTCAAGTCTCCACTATTAGTCAATGCCAAGCCAGACCACATGAAACCAAAATGTGCAGTAGCAACTGAAGGCTTCCCAAATCAATCGCTCAAGCTGGCAGCTGTCTGCAGAAGCATTAGTGAGCCTAGTTAAAACCATAAGAAACACTCAGCCCAAAGTAATTATATTCAGAGTTTCGAGACAAATAATTGGTTGCTGTTTAAGGATATACATGTGGAGGTAGTTTGCTATGCAGTAAAAGCAAACTAATAATATGGAACACCACAATAGTTTTTAAAAGATGAAATTTTAGAATGTGAAACAACAGTACTTCTTATTCAGTGATGTTGGAGTATTAACTAGTAGGAGTGCTTTGGAAAAATTTTGGACATTTTTTTACTAGATATGTATATATGTTCGTATATACTATGGCACTACTAAATTTGAATATATACATATGCATACATGTAGTATCCAATCATTTTACACTAGATTTACGCCTCCAAATATGTACCTATGTGCACCAAATACCACACACCAACATATTCATAGCAGCAAGCCAAAAATTTATGGTAAATTGTAGGGAAAAGGAATCAGTTGGACTCCCTCACCCAGATATCTGGATATCCAGTCGACTGTGGTTTGGCAGAGTCCATGTGGCCTTGAGAAAGGGCCCACATGCACACAATGAAGCTCTGTCATATACTATTTTGGCACCCTGCTGGCTTTGTCTGCATTTAGTATATTAGGGAGTGGGGACTTCCTTCTGCGCAACACGAAGCTTGTGGCGTGCACAGATTGCCCCACACCAGATATGAAGGCATGTCGACATGCCAAGGGCTCTGTAAATTTTCTTCCATCTTCCTGAATCCCATGTGAACCTGCCCGGCCTTACAGGCTGAAAGACAGAAGTAAATTACGGATTCTTACAATACTGTACAACAAGCAAATGAATGAACTACTGCTATCAAAACCAAATAAATTTCTTCCATGTACATGATTTTGAGTGGAAGAAGCAGACGCAATAGAATTTATTCTGTTCTTTTTTAAGGATCAAAAGTAATCAGAACTAACCTAGTGATTTAGAAGTCCGGTGGTGCTTACAGGAAGAATCACTGTGATATGGAGGGATCCCGGGACCAGAACGGTTTCCATAATTCCGGAGACATTCTGTTTCTTCATGTGGATATCTGTTTACATAGACGTGTTCCCTTTGGGGAAATTATTGAAATGTGCTCTTACAAACTCTGCACTATATTTTCTATATGATTTTTTAACTCAATAGAATCTTGTGAGACAGCTTTTAGAAATAAATTTCATCTTACTGTAATACCTTAATTCTCCTATAATGTGTGCATTACATAAAGAAGGCATCATTTATAAACCATCTTCTAGAAATTCAGACCAAGAAACATTTTTTACACCTCAGTAAGTTTTACTATTATTTTTCCCTACCTTGGCATTTGGAAGGTTGAATATGTGTTGTTTTGTTCTGTTCTTTCTTTTTTCCCAAAGAAAAATAACTAAAGCAAACAGGGCCATTTCTTTCTAGACATGTTGTTTTGATGCTGATTCAGTTATCATTTCTCTAGAAAAAATCAACTTATGTAATCATATCTCCCTCCAAATGTGCTCTACACTTCATTAAGTCAGTCATAAATATTTATTGAGTGCTTAGAACACGCCAAACATTTTTTCTAGTAACAGAAGCTATAAAACGAATTGCTTTCACTGTGCTCACATTCTAATGGAGGTAAACACACATCCAATCAGTATGACAAGACAATCAAGATGTGACTTTTTGTGGAGTCTCAACATACTTCCTTTCTTCTCCTCATATTGTGATGATTACTAGAAGCAGATTATTGTCCTGCTTCGGAGACACTATAACATCTATCCTTATGGCATATGAGATTACTGCTCCCCACTCTGTTCTCCCTCTATAATAGGATAATACATCCATGACTGCTGTGCTGACAATTGCCCATGCATTCTGTGGAAAAGTGAATTCCTCCCACCTCCGTAAACATTGGGCTTGGTCATGTAACACACTTTGGCTAATAGTATGTAACTAAAGGAAGCTTGCTGCATCTCAATAGGAGCGTTAAGTAAAATGACATGGTTAGGCGCTGCTTTTCATGCCCCTGTCTTTCAACATGAAAAAATATTTCCTGGATAATGGTTATTACTTCCATCTGTTTCTTTTTAAAAAGAGAGAAAATTAGTATGGAGCAGAGTACAGCCCAACAAAACACAGTTAAGCACAGCTGAACTCACTTGACCTACCCTGAGGTGACCCACACCCTCTAAGTAATATAACCCACAAATAAGTGTTTTTGTTGTATGTCAAATATATTAAAGAGGTGTTTACAGTTATTTACTTTTGTATCAAAATCTGACCAACTCACTTTCCATAAATAGAAATCTGAAAAACTAACTTAGAAAAATGACTGCTGAGATACCTACCATACCCACACCTTGTGCTCAAAATTTTTTAAAAAAGGATTCTCTTTTGTAACTGTTTTTTTTTTTTGGACCACTGTACTTGAACAACAATAAAAAAATTAAAATTAAAAAAGAAACATTTTAATATTTTGTAATCTCTTGATTGCTTTAACTTTCTGATCTCTTAAAATGTTATGTTGAATGTTTATGTTTGGCTAAGATTTTTTAAAAAGTTTTCATAAACTTGTCAGAGAAAAAAAAATTCCATAGATATAAGTAGCTCTGTGAACTCATCCACTTCATAGGATATTGTTGAAAAGCCATTTCTGGTTTAGCTGTCATTCACTCTCTACTGCAAATTTGTATGTATTTATAGAGTTTGTATGGTAAGAAGAGCAGAAGCTATTATTACTGACTAGTTTAAACACAAAAACATGTTTACAGAATTGTAGTAGAATGGTGTTTAAAAAAACAATAGATAAAAAACAACACTCAGAATTTTTTAAATTTAATTTGGTGCTTAAGGAATCTTCATGTTGTTGATGACTCTGCTGGCAAACTAATATACAATAAGAGAGTGATAACTCATTATTCTATAATTCAGTATTTACATTCATCCAATCAAAACATTTGCCGAGATAGAACACAGGCCCACCTGTGTTCTACCTTTCTGTGTTGGAGCTCTTCCTCCTTCCAATTTTCTGTCCCTAAATATAACCTGTTTTCAACTGTTCTTCCACCTTCTAGAAACAGTCAACCAGCCTTCACTATGATTCTAACTGCTTGTGTTAAGCATTTCCGTGTGATCGTGTATCCTGTATATAGCATAATTCTCTTCAACAGGCACAGCTAATTAAGTTCTGTAATCAAGGACACTTCAGCCAAGAGCTAATTTAAAAATTAAATGCTGAAAACAGAGCAACATCATTTACTCTACAATTAAACGATTACAGACGAAGGAACTGTGGCATATTTTGTCTGTTATTGTAAAATTAGGAAAAAATCACAATGAACTTTAACATTTTTCTTTGTAATATTGGACCTAGTAGAGTAACCCCATATGTCTTTTTATCCAATCTGATTAGCTTTAGGTTTTCCAGCAGGTAGCTTTAAACTCTCTATGTATGTAAGTTAAAACTGAAGGGAGCCCCCAGCAATATTGTCTGTGGTTTACAAATGACATGTTTCCATGCTAATGCGAATTTGGTTCTCTTGTAATTGTAACACTAGTACATGACTTGGCTATGTGTTCCTCTTGTGAATTATTTTTTTCCTTTAATCACATCCCATTTTACTTATTCCTACCTCAGGCATCAAAGGATGCCTAAATGCATGTCACTATATTCTGCCACCTATCAAAATTACATATCAGGGACCCTCTGGCTTACTGTGTGATGTGATATATATGAGTGATTTCTCTGAAGTGACTATATATGGACTGGGATTTATAAGAGGGAAAACTAATGGATTTGGTCTTATTTATTTGTGAGAACAGTCAATGGACTAGTAATTCCAAAATTTTAACGTTGAGTTAATATTATTCTATATAAAATGACTTAAATATAAAAGACTTAATTTAAGTCTTTTCATTGACTGATAACATGTTATTTAAAACTATTCACTTTTAAGCGGACATGAGAGCACATTTGGAAATGTGGACATCTATTTTACAAACCAGTCAACAACAAGGAATGAAATGAGAAATATTTACATACCAAAGTTATTGTAAGTAAAACCTACACCCAGACACAACTGATAGTACCTATTAAGCTTAAAATTATTTTGAATATAAGATAGAGCCTATATTGTTTCCAACAATGCATTTAAATTTGAATTATTTAATACTGCTTGAGGACTGGTTCGTCCTTTAAAGCATTAATGGGTAATCTGAATAAAGTTTGGTTCTGGGAAATATAAGTATCATTGAAATGATCTTAGTAACCTAGTTAAAGTTAAGCTGTAGGGACAAACATAATAAGCCATACAAGCTTGTTACAAAAAGAGGAGGAGCCTGGGCGGATTTCACGGTGGTTGCTCTTCCCCTAGCACAACAGACAAGCTTTCTCTAGATTCTTCAATTCCTCCCTGTGAGAGCCTGGTGGGACTCCTGGATGGAAAGTCTGCAAAACTGAGGACCCTCTGTAAGTGTTGCCCCTAGAAGAGCCTCTTATTGTAACACTAGCCATACACAACTTCTAGCAGTTTGTCAATATTTCTGCTTTAATGTCCCAACAGCTTAAGAGCAACGACTGGCTGCTACCCCAGGCAAGATGTTCCTGCTATGTTTCTCCCCAGAGGTGACCATCCTTCCAAAGTTTTCTTTGGTAGTTTTCCCTGTGCCCCTGTTCTCTGGTGGGTCCCCCCAAAAGTCATTAATTTTTAGTTTGTCCCGTTTTTGCCTATAAGGTCAGACTTGACCTCTTCTCAACTCTTTATGTGTATAGGATGATGCTAGTACACTACACATTTTTTCATAGTGATTATGGTGTGATTACTTTGCACATTAAGATTTTGAAATCATTTGTAATGTCTTTCTAGTGAGGATACACTATACTTTTTCTATAATAACTAGGAAATAATTTGTTGGTGATTTGTCACAAAACACTTTTCATTAACCTATGAAATATTTATATGCAGGGTGGAAAAAAAGTAGTAGTGAGTATGTGAAACAGAGTTTATTCTTGTACTGTTATTTATGAATTATTATATTCTTTTCTTAAAAACAACTGTAAACCTACTGTCCGCCCCTATATACTTTGAGCTATCTAGTGCACTGTTCTCTTTTTGTTTCTTTTTTTAAAATTATATCCTTTATTGGCTATACTTTCTTGTCTTTTTTGATTTGAAACACTCCTGTGTATTAGCATTTTCCACAGAGCACAGTTAATAGGATGGATGTAGATGTTTAGAGAAAGAGATTTATTCTAAAGAGTTGGGTCACGCGACTGTGGAGGCTGATCAGTCCCCAGATCTGCGATCACAATGCTGGAGACTCGGGAAAGCGCGGTTTAGTGCATCAACGATCTTTCATTAATCTTTTATCTCATTTTCTTTAGTAGCATATGTGTTTAATTATTGTAATTTTATGAAGGGTTTTAATAAGTAATGTGGAAAGTCTTCATTCCATTATACTTTTTTCAAGAAACCTTATTCGTTTTTAACAGATTCAATTTACAGCCACCTTGAAAATTAACCTCTCAGAAAGCCTTTGAGATAATTAATACAAGATCATGTTATGTCACTTTATTTAATTCAAGAAATATATTTTATATCTGAATTATGACATCTATAAACTTGTTTTTCGAATATTCTTCATGATTCTTTATGCTACTTTAAATATTACTTTTTTCTATGTTCTATGATTATTTATATTATATATAAGAGAAACATTTATATATTTAATTTATTTCTTGCTTCCTTACTAACTCTGACATTCATTTTCAATTTACCTTTTTATGAAGAAATGTTATTGCTAAACCTGACACTAAATTTACACACCAAGACAGAGGAGGGTACATGAAAATTAGTGGATAAAACTCAAGCAAAATCTTTTTCATGAACAAAGGAGAACAAAAACAAAAATGTTTTATGAATTTTACAAAGTGTTAATTCACAGAAAGTATTTTCACCAGAAAAAATATTAATCATGAGTATACTTAGGATTAATACTAATGTCAACCAACTTAAGAGACATGTACAAAATGATAAGGCAATCAAATCGCTGTTATATAAAATTTTTAAAGTTTACTTTAATAATTGAAAACCTTATGTTCTATTTTCCTGAAATGGAAACACAGATGATCTTATATAGAAAATTATACAGCATAAGAAAATTCAATTGTTATGTGAGAATTTTCATTTTATTATATTTGATTACTTTAAAGTTACTCTATCTTATAAATAAAGCTATCCATGAATGGTCACTCTCCTTGTTCTACGTATTGTTTCTATGATCCCTTCACATTTAATTGTGCTTTCAGACCAACATTATCATTTTTCCTTTCAGCTTTTTGCCAAGTAATTTAAGAATTTTATATAAACACATCATCATTTCATGAAATTGACAGCTTATCTTCTAGTTCATCTATAGAGTTCCTGTACCACAGTCTTCACCAGGAAGTGTAAGGATGCTGCAGACTGGTATGATTTGCTTGACTTACAGGACTCTCACTATCCATTCTGAATAATTCAGCCTCTAACACAGTTTTTAAAGCGATATTTTATTAATGTCTACACTAGTTCATATTATGAATTGGTTTGTAAATATCTTTTGGGAAACCATAGCTGATGGTCTATTAGTCATCTATAGATTAGACTTCCTTTGATAAACTGACTCAAATTTTATATTATGTGGCTCATGACATTTTGCATATATTTATTAAATATAAATAGACAAGAAGAAGATGATTTCCCTACCAGGTGAGGATACAACAAAAGACCAGATTGTGCAAACCAGGAATGGGGTACTCACCAGACACCAGACATGCTGACACCTTGACTGTGTACTCCCCAGCCTCCAGAACTGTGAAAAATAGATGCTGTCCCAGAGGTCCCCAACCTTTCTGGCACCAGAGACCAGCTTCATGGAAGACAATTTTTCCTCCCACTGGTGGGGGCAGGGGTGGGGCAGACAGAAACAGGAGGCAGAGCTCAAGCAGTAATGCTATGGACAGATGGGGAAGAAAGAGGTTGGGAACCCCTGGTTTAAATGACCCAGTTTATGGTATTCTGTTATAATAGCATGAACTAAGACAGAACTGTTAAGCAATCATGGCCACATGACCATCTTAATATAATTTTACTCTGACCAACGTCAACAAGTTTAAATAGCAAAAGAATCAAAATAATCAGGTGTAAAACAATTGCATATTTTAGATTTTTTTTCATTTTTACAGAGATTATCCCACATTCCCATCTTGAAACATAATACAATATGTAATACAAATACACTGACATTGAAAGTGGAAATTTTGGGAGCAAAATTTGTAAATAAATCCAAATAACATAAATTTTCTACTTGTCCTGTATACAACAACCAGGACAATTTGAATTAGAAGGCACCAGTCATGAATTCTATTAAAATAAGTGTTAGTTCATATTGTTGAAATTGCTCTAAGTTGGAATATAATAATTGCAACCAATCTAATGAGTTCACAAACTCCTTGATTTTATTCTCTGTTGCCATCTCTCAGCACTGAAATTATAGGATCTTTCCAGGGTAGAAACCTATTAGCTTTATTACTTTTTCTTATTGTGTGACTTCCTTTGTAGTGCCATTTCTCTCTTTTCCATCATGATACAGCTCACACAGACATTTTCAACACTGATTTAATTTAATAAGAGAATTAGTTAATTAGTAGGCTATTAAAATAATCATTACACATGTTTTCACTTTGTGGCTATTTATCCAAGACAAAATGTAAAATAGTGTAGTATCAGCTATTGTGTTCTAGGTGTAAGTTTTGTACTTTAATCTTAGTTCAGGTGATTATATACAATACAGCCCCCAAATTGTCAAAAATTAAAAATGTTTATTATTTACTCGTTCTGAATTCTAGACCAAATAAATACTAACTAGGACTGTTATGGAGTGAAAAGTAATCCATTTTAGTCTGCTAACCACTTTCTTCTAGACCAGGGGCCAGTAAACTTTTTCTGTATAGGACCAGATAATAAATGGCTTATACTCTGCAAATTATAAAATCTTTGTGCAGCTATTCTACTCAGGAACTATAGTGTGAAATAGGTCACAGACAATATGGAAGAAAACTGGCATATCTGTGTTCCAATTTTTGTACACCAACAAAGAAGTATCAGAAACGGAAATTGGAAAAAAATCCGATTTGACATAGCAACAAGAAAAATAAAGTACCTAGGAATAACCAATCAAGGAGATAAAAGACCTGTACTTAGAAAACTACAGAACACTAAAGAAAGAAATTAAGGAAGACACAAACAAATGGAAGCATATACCGTGTTCATGGATTGGAAAACTTAACATCATTAAAATGTCCATACTACCCAAAGCAATTTATAGATTCAACACAATCCCTATTAAAAGACCAATGACATATTTCACAAATATAAAGCAAACTTTTCAAAAATTTATGTGGAACCATAAATGAACTTGAATAGCCACAGCAATTTTGAGAAAGAAGAACAAAGTAGGAGGGGTCACAATACCTGATATCGAACTATATTATAAGTCCATGGTAATCGAAATAGTCTGGTACTGCCATAAGAATAGACACATAGATCAATGGAACAGAATAAAGAGCCTAGAAATAAACCCAAGTCTCCGTGGTCAAGTAATATACAACAGAGGGGGGAAAAGCATAAAATGGAGTAAAAATAACCTTTTCAACAAATAGCATTGGGAGATCTAGACACCTACATGCAGAAAAATGGAACTCGACCACCAACTTAAACCACACACAAAAATAAACTCAAGATGGATAAAAGACTTAAATACAAGATGTGATACCATAAAAGTCCTAGAGGAGAACATAAGCAAGAAAATCTCAGATATTCCACACAGCAATATTTTCACTGATATGTCCCCCAGTGCAAGGGACATAAAGGAAAGAATAAACAAATGGAACTTCATCAAAATGAAAAACCTATGCATGGCTAAATAAAACAGCATTAAAATGAAAAGCGGACCACCGTCAGGGAAAATATATTTGCAAATAATACCTCGGACAAGGGTTTGATCTCCAAAATACATAAAGAACTCACATGACTCCACTCTAGAAGACAAACAATCCAATTAAAAAATGGGCAATGAACCTGAACAGACACCTCTCCAAGGAGGACAAACAGAGGGCTCAGAGACATCTGAAAGGATGCTCAGCATCACTAGCCATCAGAGAGATGCAAATTAAAACCACAATGAGATACCACTTCACACCAGTCAGAATGGCCATCATTAACAAATCAACAAACAACAAGTGCTGGTGAGGTTGTGGAGAAAAGGGAACCCTGGTGCACTGTTGGTGGGAATGCAGACTGGTGAGGCCACTGTGGAAAACAGTATGCAATTTCCTCAGAAAACTAAAAATGGAACTGCCTCTTGACCCAGCAATACCTCTGCTGAGATTATACCCTAAGAACCCTGAAACACCAATCCAAAAGAACCTATGCACCCCAGTGTTCATAGTAGCACAATTTACAATATCCAAGTGCTAGAAGCAACCTAAGTGCCCACCAGCAAATGAGTGGATCAGAAAAATGGTACATTTACACAATGGAATTCTATGCAGTAGAGAAAAAGAAGGCGCTCCTACCCTTTGCAACAGCTTGGATGGAACTGGAGAGCATTATGCTAAGTGAAATAAGTCAGAAAGTGAGGGACAAATACCATATAATCTCACCTTTAACTGGAACCCAATCAACAAAAGAAAAAAGCAAATAAAATATAACCAGAGATATTGAAATTAAGAACCATCTAACAATAGCCAGAGGGGAGTGGGGAGGGGACAGCAGGGAGAAGGGTTTTCAGGAACTACTATAAAGGACACATGGACAAAATTAAGGGGGAGGGTGGAAGCAAGGGAGGGAGGTGGGTTTGGCTGGGGTGGGGGGGGGAGTGGTAGGGGGAAAATGCAGACAACTCTAATTGAACAACAATAAAGTAATTTATGAAACACACAAAAAAGTATAATTTCTTTATTATCAGATCACATCAGTAAGTTCATCACCCACTCAAATCCTCCAGATTAGTTTCTTATGGAGTATTTCAATATATGATACCTCATTTAAAAAGTTCTAAGACTCACTACAGGTTGTATGTAATAATAGTATGTAAAGTAAAAATAAATAAATTTTAGATATATGTATTTAAATCAAATCTGACTAAAAAAGGAGGGAATGACAATTTAAAATGCTTAAATATTATAACCTAAGGTTATTTATATGAAGAATTTTGCTACAGAAAAATCAATAATTTTCAGTTTCACTTTTATAATTTCAGTAAATCAATAGCTGATTATCTTGTCAAAATAAGGAAAGCACAGTAATATTGTTTAGTAAGAAATCTAATAATGCCATCACCTTTTAGAAAGGTAAAGGTATTTATTTTTTTAATAAGAGAGAGAATGGATCTTCTAAGAATCACTAGACTAGAATAGAGATGAATGAATAAATTTTAATTTATTTTTGCTCATAAGTGATGGTTAACAAAACAGAGAGAAAGAATAAAAAGCATGCTATATAAGCTGTATACTGCTAATACAAATACACAAATATGAGTGTTATTTAAAAAAATAAATATGCAAGTCAAACATCAAATGATTGAGGATGACATTTAAAATAAGTAAAATTTCAATAAAAATAAATCAGTTAGCTGTCTAGACATTCACTTCAGCCTTGTGCTTAAATCACATCTCCAGGGATTTTGCATGTGGTAAGTAAGTCACCCAGTAGTGTTTTGGATTGAGTGGCTTTTATTATTTTTATTCTTTTATAGCCATATTCTTCAAATAGTGTTAATTTTCAGCATTTCCATGACAGTTATGCTCTGTTTCATTCTCTGATTATTTATGTATTGCCACCATCTTACTCCAAGTTACCATCAGATAGCATACAGGGTGGGGCAACAGTGGGTTTACAGTGTATATGAAACAGAAACGGAGTTTATTCTTGTATGGTTATTTAGTAATTATTGCATTATTTTCCATACAAACAACTGTAAACCTATTTTTGCCCAACTCTGTAATGTCAAAGATAGCCTTTTAACTTTGATTTGACAAGTTATGTTATTTATTTTGATTATAAATGGAGCCTCAAAATAGAGTAATTACAAAGAAAGGCATCATTGGCAAACTCTTTGGCAGGTCAATTCTACTTACTACTCCATATGACTTTTGAAGCAGACAAACAGGGAAAGGGAGAAAAGTAAGAAGGATGCTTGGGCAATGCTCCAATTAGTCTACATTTCAGTTGATATCAAATAAGCTTAGTTGAACTTTTCATCTTTTATAAATATTACTTTAAATTCTAATCTGTGCATATTCTGATGCTGCCTTATTAGCTGTGGGAGAGATCCTCATGTCTTAAAGGGTACAGCACATTTTTTAAAATGTGTTACTTTCTCTTATATCTACTCAGATATCTGGGGAAAACCTATTAACACTGCAATAATTAGATATCAAAAGCTTAATATGAAAGCACATGGCCACTGAGATTTTAAAACAAATTTAGTGTAAAATCAACAATCGTAAACACCAAGTGCATGGCAGATAATGCCTCCCATACATTATGGGAACATGAAGTTGTAGAGTGATGTCCTTAACAGTCTGAGGACCTTGGAATCAGTCAGATACATGAATATGAATCTCACTGTCAATGGGAAACTAAGTGGTTTGGGCCCTTTACAACTTGTTTGAATCTCAGCTTCCACACATGGTGTATACAGATAACAATACTGACATCATAATTCAAGATTACTTTCCATAAAATTCTAGGTTCATTGTAGGAGTAAATAAATACTTGTTTTCTTCACCCTCTGTGTCACACAAATCTAATTTCCCACAAGGTTATCCTATGTCACAGATCTACATGGTATAGCCTTCGATAGCAGAGATCTCTGTAGAAATGAGGCAATATAATATGAGACCCAGCTTTGGCCTCTACTATTTGTTAACTGTGTCACAGTAATATACAAATGAAGGAACCACCTTTGTTCCTTCATATATTCAATAGACTTAATTGTACCAGTTTACCAGCTTATAAATTAAAAACATGTGACCTGTTTGCAAAATCCCTGGGTTATTATTAAGTGCTAATGCATACCTATTTTAGTTATTCTTATTCTAAGAAATTGTGTTCTAAATTTCAGTCTTTTTTCAAGCATGGGTTGCTTTATTGAAGTAAATTATTCCCACTCTCAGAAAATCTCCTTAATCTATATTTCCATAGAACTAATCTGTCAATTTGAAGAAAGGGAATCTAAAGCATACAAGTCTATTTCAGATAAGTAAAATTTGTGTTTGGGATCTCTTAACCGTTCAAAGACAGGAGATTAAGACAAAACCCTGCTCACCTTCCCTGCAATGATTTACTTTAATACAGACCAGTCCAGAGAAGGCCACATGACAAACAGCCTGTCCTTGTTCATTATATAAATCACATGGGTTTATCTTGAGGAAAGTGAAGCAGGGATAAGTTTTCTGTTTTACCAGTGAATCCCACTAAGTAGGCTTTAAGAGCATGGTATTAAGTAGTGCTTATTCTAACTTGCCAAGAAGGGCATGTGGAGAAAGAATCTAGGAAGGACGGGCTAGCTGATAGCTGAGACCATTTAAATTTAAATCCATGTTAAGAACTGTGATTTTAAATTAAAAATCCTACTCCCAATGCTACCAAAGATTCACCAGTATTGACTGAATTTCTAAATAGGGGCTTGCTTACTCTTCTCTGTCCGATAGAACCTCTGTCTCTGAAGACTACGGCTGAGCAGCCTCTCCCAAAAGGCCTACTCTTTGAGTGGAGAATTGGCTGGACATCCCTGTTGCCTGCCAAGTTATTCTCACTAGGATTTGATTAAGAGTACAGTAAATTTTAAGGGTGTGTGTATATGCATTTATACACACATGTATGTTTCACATTTGTATGTATATTCTCTTTCAGGTAATATAAATTTTGCCATATGCCTTATTATCCCTTATATATGATTCCTTGCCATTTGCTCATCCTAAGTAATATTGAAATTTTTGCATAGTCTTGAACTCTTCCTTTCAATTTCCCTGAATACAAACAATTAAAGGAGAAGTTTAATTTGTATCTCAGCCTTCTTGTTCTATGTAGATAGGTATACACTAACATATTTGGCCAAAACAATATTGAATGTATTCTAATTGGTACCGGACTTGGCATTCTACCAAGGATAATCTGTCTCACCTAAAAATTGTCAAACTAAACCTTTAAACAACATAAAGCTGTGACAACTCATGTACTCATAAATAGATGTGAGACAGTGAGGCATAATGAGGAATATAAGCTAACATTTATAATACTTTGCTGTTAAATTTAATAGATTAGTCAGTAGAAGTACCCAAATCTTTTATATTTCCTCAACTATAAATTCAGTCACTACAGAAAATTGAAGAAACCGTCTAAACCTACTGTTCTGTTACCATTCCAATAGACCTCCTAGCAGGTAGATAGATCAGTCGTGATGTCCAAATTAATCCATCCGTTTCCCAGCAGAAAAAGGAGGTTCGCATACTTTGCTAATGTTGCTAGAACATCTGGGGGCAGTGTTTCAGGAGTTGCAGGAAAACAGATATCAGATAACAGAAAGAAAAGTAAAGAAGTTGCTGAATACCCCATGTCTGTCTCACTGTTGTCCACGGTATCGCAGTGACGTCCATGTGAGTTCACAAACCTTTGTCAGGCAATGACCCTGCCTTCATAAATCATTATACTACTACTTGAAAAACAGCACAAAGAGAAAGAGCAGGTTTTTCTAAATTTTTAATCCTAATAAATCTGCCATGATTTAATATAGACCAAGCTCTTTAATCTAATTATAGAATGAAGACAGTACTCTAGGGTTGCTCTTCTGATTCGAACTATGGTACATGAGCATTTTCTTTGGTTCCCTAACTGTGCTCCTTTTTGCAGGGTTACAGGGTACCCTGCAGGAAGCCTACATGTGCACAGGTGTTAGAAAGGGTTTAACTCTCCTGCCTTTACCCTGTTCTTTGTTGGTACAATCCTCCCTTATGATTTCCAGACACTAAACCTAGCATGTAATATACAAAGTAAAAACTAATGCATAATTTTAACAAGTATAAACCATTTTCAAATGCATTCCTTTGTGGTTTATGTAGTCAGCAAACATATCTTTTATTCATCTTCAAATTTCCTAGTACCATAAAAACTAAGAGAGCCATTCCTGTGGGATTTTGTGTACCCTAAAAAAAGGGCATGATAGGGATTTTGTGTACGCTACAAAAGGAGCATGATAGGGAATGATTCTTTTTGTTTCTATTCCACCCAGTGATCATAACAATACCTTGTACACATAAACAGAACTACAGAAAAACTCCCATATTTAGTCTTTTGATTCTTTTAGCCTCTTTTAGAAAAGAAAAGCTAACATCATACCCTCACTTTAAAGATAAAAAGACACAGGAGACTAACAGAGTTAAGTGTCTCACACAAAGCCATATGGCTATTAAGGGTAGACTAGGGACAAGAAACCTTGCCCCCTACTAATCCAGTGTTCCTTCAATCAAAATACTATTTTTTTACCCAAGATCCTGCTTTATGAAATGGACACTTCATCTCTATAATATGTGAGCAACCCTTGTATCTGATGCTTGAAAGTCTTTATTTTTTTCTATACTTAGCATACTTAATTGCATAAGAATTGAGTAGAACAATATTAACAGAAGGGGCCAAAATTAATGTTTCAAGTTAAGTACCCTTAAACACATAAAAATGGTCATATTATACAATTAATGCTATATTGTTAACTCCATTTTATTTTGGAGTAACCATGAACTAAAACTCGAAATGTTTTGAAGAGATCACAGAGGTGTTTCTGTTAAGACAAAGGCATTATATTGAGAAATAATCTATATGTGTAAATAAGTTTGTTGAACATACAACCTTCACTATATAAACATTAAGAAATGAGTGTTTTTGAGAGATTCTATTTAATTGATCAGCATGTACTAATTAATTAAATTTACATGATATTAAGTTTGAAAGCCTATGAGCAACGAATATAAAGTATATAAAAAACAATTAAACAATGGCCATCAGGACTCTAGATTTATCCAAAGTGTAGCTAAGAATTGGCTCCCATTCTAAGTAGAACTTGGAAATATTCTATAATTGTTTATGCCAAAAAGCAGCAGGACGCCTTTAGAGCAAACAGGCAGAAAATATAAAAACTTAGACAAAGCTTTTAATTTTGCTCTGTGGGGTTTGTTCATCCACACGTTAAAGTTTTTTTTTTTTTCCATAGTGTACCCATTAAGTGTCAATGTAATCATTATACACAATATTTGCAACAAGGGCATGCTGGAGTACTGAGAACACCTTACTTGATTAGTTGATTTTGAAAAATGCTTCGCCCTTCGTCCAAATGCCTACCCTCAGGAAAATAAACTCTGTGCAGGTTGTATCTTTAAATGATATTTACACAGAACATAAACCAACGACCTGATCCCATTTTTAGCGGATTCCCCTTAGCAATCTCAAGGCTTCTCAAAGCAAAACATCATATTGGCAAAGGCACCTTTGCTTTTTTTCCAGTTTTTTTTTCTAGCGGATTGTCGTGCTTAGACAAAGTAAAAGCAAACACAGGGCACTGAGCCATGTATAAAAAGACTGTGCACTCTAGACGGCCTGATGACCTCTTTCCCCTGCCTGCCCGCTACCCCTTCTGCTGCTCTCGGGATAAGCCCGTGCCTCCTGAATATGGAATGCATTTATGGAGAACAAGACCACGATAAATAACTGATTACAAGATCTGGTATCCTAATTCACACTTTCAGGCCTTGTCAGGAGCATCGGCTGTCCCTACAGTCTGACGTCAAAGCCCCCCTCCAGGAGCTGTGTTTTCTTCCATTTTGGCTGATTTCATAAAATGGCAAATGCAACAAGCCTACTGCAGTGAAAAATAATTTAGTCTGAACCAATTTGTGTTTCATTGGCATTTCCTCCTTGTTATTGTTTTACCATTAGGTTTCCATTAATGAGACTTAAGAATGGCTCCAGGCTTATTAGGCAACATTGGAAATGTAAAACTTGTTTTCTGGGGGTATTCAGCATCCTGGCATTCAGACACCGGCCCTCAAAAGAGTAGTAGCAAAATGACTTAAGTGCCATATAAATGAAGCCAAACCCCACATTTATTCTGCATTCGTATTACAGACTATTCCAAGCACTATTTTCCTGACAGGCCTGTCTTGGCTAGATCCGAAACACGAACCCACTGTGAGGATCAGTAGGCCACAGGAGGCAGGAGTTCTGTTCAGCACTTTGGAATCCAGCAGCCTTGGCCACTGTTTTCTCTGGAACAGAGAGATAAGCAAGCCGTCTGCTGGCTTTTCTTACTGAGTACCACTCTGCACACATTGAATTGTCTTTTCTAAGGAAATGTTACGGAATTGGCTCTGTATTTATTACAATAAATGTGGTGGAATAAAAACTTTCCAGAGACACATATTTTGCTCATAATATATGGAAATGGTTGAAAAGACTCACCATTCATGTTTAGAAGTATTTACTTCACATATTAATCATGAGTGAAGATCTATGTACAGTTGTCCCTACTCTGCTCCTTACACAAAACAACTAGGGAACACCTTCAATTTTATTTAATTCATCAATCTAATAGTGTGTCCTAAGATGGGAATTGCATACAGGGTATTTTTGAGTTAATAGCAACCAGCCATATCTCAAGTGATAATATATAGCTAAAATTGGCAATAATGGTTAAGATATATACCATGGTTTTCTTTCCTTTTTTTTACTTTATTTTTTTTATTGTTGTTCAAGTACAGTTGCCTCCATTTCCCCCCACGACTCCCCCCACCCCAGCCATGCCCACCTCTCCCCTTGATCCATCCTCCCTTTGGCTTTGTCCTTATGTCCTTTATACCTGTTCCTTGATGACCCTGCCCCCTTTTCCCACCATTATACCCTCCCACATATTCTTTGGTTACTGTCAGTTTGTTCTTTATTTCAATGTCTCTGATTATATTTTTCTTGCTTGTTTGTTTAGTTGGTTAGGTTCCACTTATAGGGGAGATCATATGGTATTTGTCTTTCACCACCTGGCTTATTTCACTTAGCACAATACCCTCCAGTTCCATCCAAACTGTTGGGAAGGGTAGAAGCTCGTTCTTTCTCTCTGCCGCATAATATTCCATTGTGTAAATGCACCATAGTTTTCTGATCCACTCATTTGCTGATGGGCACTTTGGCTGTTTCCAGCACTTGGCTATTGTAACTTGTCCTGCTATAAACATTGGGGTGCATAGGTTCTTTTGGGTTGGTGTTGCAGGATTCTTAAGGTATAATCCCAGCAGTGGAATTGCTGGGTAAAGAGGCAGTTCTATTTTTAGTTTTCTGAGGAAATTGCATACTGCTTTTCACAGTGGCCTAACCAGTCTGCATTCCCACCAACAGTTCAATAGGGTTCCCTTTTCTCCACAACCTCTCCAACACTTGTTGTTTGTTGATTTGTTAATGATGGCCATTCTGACCACTGTGAAGTGGCATTTCATTGTGGTTTTAATTTGCATCTCTCTGATGGCTAGTGATGCTGAGCATCCTTTCACCTGTCTCTGGACCTTCTGTATGTCCTCCTTGGAGAAGTGTCTGTTCAGATCCTTTGCCCATTTTTAAAAAAAATGTTTTATTGTTATTCAATTACAATTGTGTGCCTTTTCTCCCCATCCCTCCACCCCACCCCAGCCAAACCCCCCTCCCTCCCCCACCTCCACCTCCCCCTTGATTTTGTCCATGTGTCATTTATAGTAGTTCCTGTAATCCCCTGTCCTCACTGTCCCCTCCCCACTCCCCCCTGTCCACTGTTAGATTGTTCTTAACTTCAATGTCTCTGGTTATGTTTTGTTTCCTTTTTTTTCCTATTTATTATGTTCCACTTATAGTGGAGATCACATGGTATTTGTCCCTCACCGTCTGGCTTATTTCACTTAACATAATGCTCTCCAGTTCCATCCATGCTGTTGCAAAGGGTATAAGCTCCTTCTTTCTCTCTGCTGCGTAGAATTCCATTGTGTAAATATACCATAGTTTTTGGACCCACTCGTTTGCTGATGGGCACTTAGGTTGCTTCTAGTACTTGGCTATTGTAAATTGTGCTGCTATGAACATTGGGGTGCACAGGTTCTTTTGGATTGGTGTTGCAGGGTTCTTAGGGTATAATCTCAGCAGAGGTATTGCTGGGTCAAGAGGCAGTTCCATTTTTAGTTTTCCAAGGAAATTCCATACTGTTTTCCACAGTGGCCTCGTCAGTCTTCATTCCCACCAACAGTGCACTAGGGTTCCCTTTTCTCTGCATCCTCTCCAACATTTGTTTGTGGATTTGTTTATGTTGGCCACTCTGACTGGTGTGAGATGGTACCTCATTGTGGTTTTAATTTGCATCTCTCTGATGGCTAGTGATGCTGAGCATCTTTTCATATGTCTCTGGGCCCTCTGGATGTCTTCCTTGGAGAAGTGTCTGTTCAAGTCCTTTGCCCATTTTTAAAATTGGGTTGTTTGTCTTCCTGGAGTGGAGTCGTGTGAGTAATTGGATTGTTTGTCTTCCTGGTGTGTAGTCGTGTTGAATTCTTTATGTGTTTTGCAGATCAAATGCTTGTCTGAGGTATCATTTGCAAATATATTTCCCCATATGGTTGGTTCCCTTTTCATTTTGCAGATGTTTTCTTTAGCCATGCAGAAGTTTCAACTCAAAACAACATAGTTACTTCAATGCTCCAATGTGTTTTTTATGTATAAAGACAGATCCTTATTGTACTGTATTTTAAGATTGAGGCACAATACAGACAGAGAGATGAATAATAAGTTGAACATTGTTTTCACTATCATCTCTGCTTGGCACTGAAACAGGCAGCACCATGTACTAGGAGATATTCTATGAGCCAAAATACTTTACCTGGCATTCTTCTCCATTATAGATCTTAAAGAATTATGTTGAGGCATTTAACTTCTCTGTCTTCAGTTTCCTCAACTGTAGCATGTTTAAAGGCCCTAAAGGGACATGAGCTTTCCTCCTAAAATTACCATTTTGTCATTGTAATTAATCTGTAATACAGTTTAAATGAAATGTTTTGACCCTAGTAGGGGCAGATCCTGAGTGTTTCTTTGCCTAAGCTAAGCTGTGACTTTAAAAGGGCAGTTCATTTTACAAAGTACAGTTAACATTAGTTCTACTACATTCTGAAAAATGTCTATCTCCTATGACAGCTTACAGGTATCTCTGTTAATCAAATATCTACAAACACATAAAATGAACATCTAACATAGAGAATTGGATATATGTGCTGTTCCTACTTTTCCTTAAAAACCTACTTTATCAACATGTATGAAATGAAATTTTTGATGCATGTCAAACATGAATTGAAATGTGCTTAACGATAAGAATAAATAAAGAAAAAATAAACAATTAAATTATTTTTCTTCTGCTTATTATTCTTTATAATAAATTGATTTGCTTCTGGGTGTGCTCCTGGCTAGAAAAGTTAGACAATATATTTTGAATTTTATGAGAGAGAACCTTTTTCTTGACCTCATTGTGCATGGTTATTTGGATGGACTAAAATAATGTTATCATTTAATATCTCTAATTATCTGTCATGGACTAACCTAGTCCCTAGATATTAGCGTGCTGTATAACACGATCAAAATTCACAATCACTGGTTTTGAGATTCTATTACACAGAGTTTTGTTATCTGCTAAACATAGTACTATTATTGACTATAGAAAATAGGACAAAGCCATCATTGGAGAATCTGCAGTAATTTTAAACATGGACATCCAGGAGTAGAAACAGGATTGCAGAAGTAGACCCCTACTCTCCCTGCAAAAAAATCAGGGTTCCTGAGTTTGAATATTGAATTGTTCATACTTTATGGTAGTCTAATAATTTATTAATATTCTTAAAAACTTTGGAGGAATAGCAAGATTCATAAGTTCTGGCATCATAAAAGAGAAACAGGAAACCCTGATAACTATACAGCTAAGATAAATCATTTCAACCTGATTTGGAAGAGAATGAATGAAGAAGCTGGTTCCATGACAGATGGCAGGGAGAATAGCAAAGACATCTGGCTTCCGATTTCATCAGTGGTTGCAAGCTCCAGTTCCTAATGCACAGAGAGCATCAGTAGTGCTCCCTGGTTCACAGAGGCATTGGTACTGGCATTAGTTGCCATGTGAATAAGTTCTGGACTACGGACATGAGCATTAGCCACTGGTGGCAGTAGGTGAATTTGTGTTGCTGTTCTTGCTGCTGCTTTTGCAGTGATTTTGGATGGATTTTGGCAATTACCCTGGAGCCTTCTTTCCACCATGTTCTTAACCATTATGGTACATGGACAATGTCTTTTATTTATTTATTTAAGAACAATTAGTATACAATCATATTGGTTATGTTAGTTTCAAAAGTACAATATTCCTTTAATAAACCTTTCTGCTTATTCAGCCAAAACCATTTACAAATATGCCTTACTGATGATGCAAATGAGTATAAGTACAGTAATTATTTTTCCCCAACATATTAAACTTCACAGAAATAAAAGTTCTCCTAGAATAAGAATGTCTAGCTTTAAAACCACAAACTATGTGTGATTGCAGATAGCTACTTAATATCTGTATGATTTAATTTCTTTATACTTCTGCACAGCTAAAGAAAAATCAGCAAAATAAAAAGAAAAACAAGCATATGGGAAAACATATGTACCAATGATACCTCAGACAAGGGTCTGATCTCCAAAATACATAAAGAACTCACACAACTACACACCAGGAAGACAAACAACCCAATTTTAAAAATGGGCAAAGGATCTGAACAGACACTTCTCCAAGGAGGACATACAGAAGGCTCAGAGACAGGTGAAAGGGTGCTTAGCATCACTAGACATCAGAAAGATGCAAATTAAAACCATAATGAGATACCACTTCACACTAGTCAGAATGGCCATCATTAACAAATCAACAAACAACAAGTGTCGGAGAGGCTGTGGAGAAAAGGGAACCCTATTGAACTGTTGGTGGGAATGCAGACTGGTGAGGCCACTGTGGAAAACAGTGTGCAATTTCCTCAGAAAACTAAAATTGGAACTGCCTCTTGACCAAGCAATTCTGCTGCTGGGATTATACCCTAAGAATCTTGAAACACCAACCCAAAAGAACCTATGCATCCCAATGTTTATAGCAGGACAAGTTACAATAGCCAAGTGCTGGAAACAGCCAAAGTGCCCATCAGCAAATGAGTGGATCAGAAAACTATGGTGCATTTACACAATGGAATATTATGTGGCAGAGAGAAAGAAGGAGCTCCTACCCTTCCCAACAGTTTGGATGGAACTGGAGGGTATTGTGCTAAGTGAAATAAGCCAGGTGGTGAAAGACAAATACCATATGATCTCCCCTATAAGTGGAACCTAATCCACACAACAAACAACGTAACAAAATATAACCAGAGACATTGAAATAAAGAACAAAATTAGAGTAACCAGAGGGGTGGGAAGAGGGGGATAATGGGGGAAACAAGGGGAAGGGTCAAAAACATTTAAAAAGGAACAATGGACAAGGACAATATAGGGGAAGGATTGAATGTGGGAGAGGGAGGTGGGCAGGTCAGGGGAGAACAATTGGGAAAAATGGGACAACTGTAATTGAATAAAAATAAAAATTTTTAATTGAGATAATATCTCACAAATTTCTAATGATTATATGATGTAATACTGGTTAAATGTTGAGCATAGTGATCTTGGTTTACAAAACAATGAAGATTATTAATTAGCTGATTAAATGAGAATAGTAATAACAACATATTACGCCAATCAATAATGGAAATCTGTACCTATGCATTTCAATATTCTGATTTTCACAAAAGCAGCTATCATTAAGCTTAAAAATTAAAATGAAACTGCTTAGGACTATATTATCTCAATTTTTTCTTCAAAGCTAATTTTTAGGTTATTTATAAAATTCCCACTTCTTCCCCCCACCCATTACATATGAATCTATTTTCTTTAAGACTTGTCTAGATTCTGCATTAGTATAGAAAATAAACACCTTGTTACAAAGCTTGGTAATATTTTAGGTCCAGTAAGAATTTTAAAAATGCTTAGAAAACTCAAATAAAACACTCTTGTAGATTTGCAGCCAACTATTTACACATATAAATAAAATAGGTAGTGGAACATGTGAAAACATCCATGAATATAAAAACTTAGAGATTTGTTTATTAATTTTATAGCAAAAAGAAAACAAAATATAAAGCAACAAAAAAATACATAAGTATATATTCATACACAGTAGTTAATTTCATTTGTTTCATTATTTAAATAAAATTATTCAGACAGCTTTTCTATTATATTTAAATTTAACTGAACAGAATCAATAATCTGATATGATTAGAAGAGAAATTTTGTGAAATCTGAGTATATAGATCTATATGTAAATTATGCTCTAGCAGATAATTTAAGTAGACTAAAATTACATGGCTTTATGAAATGATTATATTTCATATATTTATGTTAATATGTATTTATTTGCATAGATATATTTTTCTCTTTAAAACCTACTCAGTATATCATAGATAGTGGGATTAGCAATTAGCCTTAATCCTTTGTTTTCAGATATACTTATATAACCTGTTGAAACAATATGTTTTGATATTTGTCCTAGACAACTACTACTATTAAAATCTCCATTTTAAAAATATCTTAGTTAGCAAAGGTTGTTAAAAAATACTTTTTTTCTTTTAAGAATGTGTGTGGTGCATTTAAATATGGAAATGTAAGTGAGTGATTAATGTATTCCCTAAGCTATTATAACTAGGACATTTTATGCTATAATTAAATGAATTACTCATCTACTATAACTCAAGTAATGAAATTGTAAGGTAATAGGAATTTACAATAGAAAATCAGTCTTGTTTTGGTAGAAAAAAACAAAAAATAGAGTCTAGATTATTGCTCACGGCAAAAACATAAGAATGAGTATTCAAGGACAGCTAAAAATTGATGGAATATTTCCCTTCACTATTATTGCCTCCCGGTATTCAGGTAGCCTGTCATTCACTTTCTCTCACTTTATCTCTTGGGCCATTCAAGTTTGTGACTGAATAATACTTTAAAATTCTTTAAAACATTTCTTCATGTTAGGTTTCCTTTGGGCTAATGTGATATATTTTGATTATAGTAAAGATGAATTATTTTGAAATTAAAATAGGAAATATTAAGAAATTCACAGCCTGATCCTGTTCTCAATGAACAAAATTCTTGACTTAATGAATCTCTATAGTCTCATTAAGCCCATGTTACCATTTAAACTTTACTAGAATTTCTATCCTGTTTTTTTTTTTATTTTCTGACTTCACATTCATTCTCTACTTTTTCTTATAGCTGTTTAAAACTGAGCTAATTTCTATTCTCTACCAAAACTGTGAGCCCTTCAGAAATAAAATCTGTATTCATCTTTCTATACTTAATGCAGTAGCTTTCACATGGAAGGCACAAAATAACACTTTTATAGTGATAGGTAAATAAATGAATGACCGGATGATCATATAATTGAAGTAAATAAACTAAAAATTTATATGGGCAAAATCTTAACATAATCCACTAAACTTAAAAATTCATAATGTGTTTTGACACTTTCAGGAAAATAAAATAATTCATATTCCAATTTCAGATTCTTCACATTTTACCCCGGAAAGTTTTCTGTCTCAATTTTTCAAAATTTGCAAACTATGTGTTTTGGTTTTTGTAATACTGAAATTGAATCTGTGTACTATTGAAAAAAATATTTAATAATAAATGAGCTAGATTAGTTTCCATCTCCAATATTTCTTGGGTAGCAACATGTGTATAGCTCCATTTATCCCACCAAAGCACTACTTTATGGTAATTTTTCATGACTTCTTTTCCAAATGAAAACAAAAACAAAAATAGAAATCACTTTAATCCATATGTATAAGTCAGAAACATCTTTCAGAATTGGAAATATTAATATTCTAAGCATTTGTGTATTTAAACACACATACACATATAGACTTCATGTGTATTAAACAAAAATAGAACACACTTTTGCCAACAAATATGTGGGTAAAGAAAGGAAGCTTATAAAGAGATTCATAGCCCTGGCCGGGTTGCTTCACCGGTTGGAGCATTGTCCTGTGCACCAAAGGGTCATGGGTTCAGTTGCAGGTCAGAGTTGCAGGTTCCATCCCTGGTTGGGTCACATACAGGAGGCAATTGATGTTTCTCTAGACTCTCTCTCTCCCTTCCTTTCCCTCGCTAGAATCAATAAAAAAACATAGCTTCAGGTGAGGATTAAATAATAATAACAACAACAATAAATAAAGAGATTCATACATTCCAGACAGTAAAATCAGTATTATCAGTTACATTTTTCATCAAATCAGCTTGAAAAATTCCAAAATTATCAGTGCTTGTTCCTTTACCTCTGGAGCTGTATCGTTTGAAGGGGATACGGCAACATAAAACTTTTAGGTTAAAAGTGAAGACTCCTTACTGTGAAACATAAAAGGCTCAGACTGCTCTAATCATCAAATACTATTCTTTCTCCTCCCAGTTCTTTTTTCATATTATATGTCTTCTCTGTTGAACATGACTGTAAGAAAGAAGGTTAATTCTACCTAAACTAAGCAGCAAAGATTTTTTGAATAATGTTAAGAACCCCAAAGCTGTTGGGAACCTCGTATCAGGTTTTATAAACAGGTTAATAAAAAAATACCAACCATGCTTAGCAGAAATAGTCTAATTAGGACTCTGCCCCTACCACCACAAAAGATTCACACTAGACCTTGGTGCTGCATTCAATGAACACCATCTTATTTGCTATAAATGAACCCTTAACACTCCTCTTTTTTGGTTCTGCATTCAATGAACACCATCTTATTTGCTATAAATGAGCCCTTAGCACTCCTCTTTGTGCCTCCAATTTCAGATTGAAAGCTTTGTGTGGGAGCGATTGATTAGCTGTACCCAGGACACCTGCCCAGACCTGTGGTTGTCAGGGGCAGAGAAATGAGCCAGTCCTCCCATCCCTACCTTGATGATACACAGAACACTACATCTCACAACAATAATACACAGATTGGAGAGTCTTCCAAAACAAGAAAGAAAGCTGAGCTAAGAACCCTCAAAAGAAACAAACTGAAGTGTCCACAGCCTTTTTCCCCTTGTTTCACCCTTGCCTAGGATCTAAGTTACTACCAAATGGCTACTGATTCTGTATCTCCATCTCAAAACCCATTCCTGGGCCTTACATCCTTATTCCACATATGAGGACTATTTATACATATATTTCAAGAACTAAACATAAAGGCTCATGGACTCCCCCTTTTCATTTTCCTCTCCCCAAAAGCTTGCTCCTTAATATTTTTCTCAGCAAAAATTCCACCATCGTCTAATTGCCTAATTTAGTATAAATGAGGTACTTATACTAAAAACTGTTTCCTCTCTTACCTTTGCACTACATACAATGAATTATTTACCAAAATAGACTATTTCTACATTCTTCTTTCAATTATCACCACATCCTCCATTCAAGCCTTTCATATTTGCCAATTTGGCTAGGACAAATTCCTCTTTTCATGCCTTTAGTTTCCTTTCTCTCCCATACAGTCAATGTGATCTTTCTGAAACTAAAATCATACAAGGCCAAATACCTTCTTAAAGGGATTCAAAAACCTCTTATGATTTTCAGTAAGTTTGACACATTTTGTTTACTGAGGTTCACCTCTCACAATTTTCTTAGTATCCTATGAGCCATATTAAATCTCACAGTATGTATATTTTTTAAATATTTAAAAAAATTTTAACATAGTATAAGAAAAAAAGAAAGAAATGACTTTACTTATTCTCATTAATGGTAAGACACTTTTTTCAAAAATATCAAAATATAATAAAAATATGCGACTTGTAGCTGAAAAGTACCAATGTCTAGAACTCCAGAGTATTTGTATTTCATGCATCCTCCTTGTCTTAGCATGAGCATCTACCTCACCACTACTCCACCCTCCACCAGCTAACTTGCCATCATCTTTCAAAATTCCACTTAAGATTTGTATCTTCATAAATTTTTTAAAAAGATTTTATGTATTTATTTTAGAAAAAGGGAAGGGAAGGAGAAAGAGAGGGACAGAAACATCAATGTGTGGTTGTCTCTTGTGTACCCCCTACCGGGGACCTGGCCTGCAACCCAGGCATGTGCCCTGACTGGGAATTGAACTGGCAACCCTTTGGTTCACAGGCCCATGCTCAGTCCACTGAGCTATACCAGCCAGGTATCCTTCATAAAATTCTTAATGATCCACCATCTAGCACTATCCTGAATATCTTAGGATACTCTGGGTATCTTTATATTATCCTCACTTAGCACCTATAATAGCCCCTACCTTCCTAGCTACACAGAGTGGCAGGCTGAATAATGGCTCCAAAGATATCAATGCTCTAAACCTCAGAACCTGGAAATTTTATTTTATATGGTAAAAGGGACGTTGTAGGTATGATTACATTTGAAATGAGGAGATTATCTTAGATTATCTACATGGGTCCAATAACATCTCTAGGGTCCTCCTTAGCAAAAGGAGAGAGAGCAGGGTAAGTAGTAAGAGATGTGATAAGGAAGAAGAACAAGGAATGGATGTGAAGAAAAGGCCACAAACCAAGAATTTTTAAAAAACAGTGAATACTGAATAAAGGAAGCAAACAGTTTTCCTCTCAGAGATATCAGAAAGGAATCTGCCCAGCAATATTTTTAAGTTTAGCAGAGTGACATAGATTTTGGACTTCTGACCTCCAGAGCTATAAGACAATACACTTTGGTTGTTTTAAGAGACTAAGTTTGTGTTAATTTTTAAAACATTCATGCACATGGACAAATGTACATCCTGTTTTAAAATCTCTCTCACCAGAAATGGCTTGATGAAAAACATCATGTATTTATCGCCGTATCCCTATACCTAATAAGATGACTAGTACAGTATAGGAAGCAATATGTCTTTAGATGAATGAATGAATAAATGAATGAGTGAACAAATAAACAAATTTATAAGTAAAGACCTATAGATAAATTTTCTGGTTTCATAGGAGTCTTTGGACTTACAATTTAATTCTGATAAGGATCAATGACTATGTAGACTCCATATATCTGAGATGTAGTGAAGATATCCTGACCCACTTGAGTTTCCTGAGATTATTAATACTTGAAATAAGATATAAATTAGGACTGTAACAGTCTCTCGAATTTTCCTACTTGCTATCTCTCGCAGATTGCACCCTCCAAAAGCAGAGGCAGAGTCTGGGGTTCATGATGTTTATTAGAGGTGCCCACATGTGAATGAGACATCAGAAAAGAGCATCAGGCCAAGAACTGTAACGCTGAGAGGCAGCCATAATGAAACCTCAGAACAATACACTGGGGGTTAAGCAGTGAGCATTGCTGCGGGAGTGCCCACAAAGGCCAGGGCTTTGTGTCCTGTCTTGTTCATTTACAAAATGAAGCTGCTAAGTGAAGCCTGTGACCTAGATAAGCCAGTCTCTGTGATTGAGGAAGACCCTGAAGGAGACTCAAGGGCATCAGCCAGGTAGCAAATATCTCCTTTAAGGAGCATCTTGGCCTCACATCTTTATCTCTCTATCTTTATGCATTTTTGCAAGTTGTCTTAGTCCCACATAGTGAAGAGTAAATGGAAGTCAAATATGCTATCATTTCCTTCTTTAAAGTACATACATACGTGCTTTATCTGGGTTGAAATTTACTCAATTTCACATTTTACTTAAGAGTGGAAAAACTAAAAAGGTAAGATATTGAGGACTCATGGATCAATTAGAGAACTTACCAGAATTACCAGGAATGAGATATTTGAATAGGCATAGAAAACTTCATCTTGGCTAGAGTTGAAGGAACATGCGGTTCATGTGAAATAGAATATGACAAAAGAATAAAGACTTGGCTTTTCTCCATGCTTCCTGCTTTGAAAACAAAATAAACCCATCCTACAAATTCCGTGTGGTTTTAATAATAAGCGAATAAACCTAACCACATGTCATAACATAGTTTTCAAACTATGCGCAGTAAATGCCTACATTTGTAATGTAGTCTAGTAAATAAAATGTAATAAAGTAAAAGTTATTGATTGAAAAGGATAACAACAAAGCCTTTGATAATTTATTTATTATGGCAAAAATAAACAAATTTGCATTAAGTCAATTTTAAACAAACACGCAGTGCACATACCCAATTCAGCCTAGATGGAAATGTATTCGATATAAAGAACATTAAGTAATGGCACTTGTGTTTAACCAATTAATTTATTGGCTTCAAATCATCACACCTACCTCAGTGTAACACAGATATTTTTAAAAATTCTGTCTTGCCCCAGTTTTTGGGTTTGACTAGGGACCAGCATCCCTCCTCCTTGAGCAGCTGATTAAGGACTTTACTTTTCTGCTGTCGCACTCAGGGCCACTCCGCATAGCCCTAATCACCCGCAAGCCAGCTGTCAGACAATTAGAGACACCTCTCTGCCCCGAAGCCCAGGAGATTACCCAGTCCACAAGGAGTTGCAAACCTAGCTAAATCCATGCCGCCTTTGTACATAAGCTGCCTCGTACAGCTCCACACCTTTCTGTTACCCTGTCTGAGGTTACAACTCCTTTTGGGAGCCTAGCTGGAAGGCTACTTTTTGTCAGAGTTGTAAATAACATTCTGGGAGGCAGTGAAACTAGAGAGAGCTGCCTATGGGGCAAGCCGCCCCCCAATTTCTATAACCATCTAAAAACCCAGAGACAGAATCTAAAAATCTGGGGCTTCAGGCAGATAGAAATGAAAAACAAAGCAAAACAAAACAAATTTAAAAAAAGAAGAAGAAAAGTGACATATACTAGTTTATTAACTTGAAAAGTCCATACTTTGACCCAGCTGGAAATACATGATTTATTAAAGAATTTATATAACAAAAAGATAAAAAGAGGGCTGATTGACTTTTGAATCTATACAATATAAGTTCAGAATTATCGTTAGTATTTGCTAGATTATACCAACTGGCAAAGTTTCATAAGCTCAAATTATAGTTATACCTGCAAATGCCACTAATTTAAGTATAGTACCCTTTATACCCTGAGAAGAATAACAGATATAAGGAACTGAAAATAGGTATGTCTCACCATGACTTTAGCCCTGCCTAAGTTTCAGTCATTATACTCCTTGCCCTAACAAAAATCCCATAAACACTCCAATTCAATGAGGAATAAATTAAAATTAAATTAAGTGTTTGGCACTTACACAATCGCTTGACAAAATGGGACCCTAAATTTCACAATAATTATACCCCATGCCCTAAAAAATCCCATAAACACTCTGTCTCAATGAAGAATAAATTAAAATTAAATTAAGTACTTGGCACTTACACAATGGCTTGATAAAATGGGACCCTGTGGACTACCAGTTAAAATAGTTGATACAACCCAATATAAGGTAAAACAAGGCCTGTGAGGACTCAAACATTATGTAAGGTCTAATTAATGAATGGATGATTGTTTCCCACTGTTTCTCCATTTGATGGCCTGATTTTGTGTGTTCTTAAAGCTGAAAAGAATAAATGGCACCTCACGGAGGGTTATTACAACCTTAAAAGCCCCATATCCACCACTCAATATTATTATTAAAATTACTACCTCCATCCAATCAGCAACTGGTAAATATTTTGCTATTATAGATGTAGCTAATACGTTCTCTACAGTGCCTACTTCAACAGCCTCTGGAATTTTCCTTCACCTTCAAAGGGGCAAAATATTATTTTATTAGACTAACCCAGAAGTAACAAAACAGCTTTGCATCCCACACAAACTTGGTGTGAAATTTCCTAACTACATGCCCTCTTTCTCCAGGGACGCAGGTATGACATTGCACTGATGACATTCTCCTCCAAGGAGTTTTATGTGGCACACAGATTGAGGACATACATCTAATAACTTTCAGTCCCTTTTTGATTCCAGAGCCAACATATTGCTCATTTATAAATTTTACTTAATTTCATTGATGCAAGCACTTACAAATCACTCCAGCTTAAGGTGAACCTCCTCCAAAGATAAGGCTCTAGAATCTGTCCAAATTAAACTTAGTAGGCACTAATATGAATACACTAGTGCCCTCAGAGACTTCTTCATTGCAGAGCTTTAGCAATCTTCTCTCATGCCTCCTGGAGCCTCTGGACTATCTGTGACGGCCATAGATTCCTCATGGGCTTCTGATGCAAGAAATTGTCCCCATTAGTCATTGTGCTATACATATACAGGGTGGGAGAAATTACTGGGTTGGCCAAAAATTTCATTTTTTTCTTTTTTTTTTCCTGTAAGATGGCTCTAGTAGCACTTAGTTGTCTTTAACTTCATTAGAAACAATTTCGTTACATTATATTGAGACAGCTGTCATATCAGGGTGCATTTAAAAAATAAACATCAAAATTGATCAATTTTTGTGTAGCCATTTTAATACTGAAGATGAAAGAGAATATGTAATATTTGCAGTGTATTATGCTTTATTATTTCAAGAAAGGTAAAAACACAACGGAAACACACACAAAAAAGATTTGTGCAGTGTATGGAGAAGGTGCTGTGACTGATTGAAAGTGTCAAAAGTGGTTCGAAAAGTTTTGTGCTGGAGATTTCTTGTTGGATGATGCCCCAGGGTCAGCTAGACCAGTTGAAGTTGATAGCGATTAAACTGGGAAATTAATTAAGAATAATCAACATTCTACCATATGGGAAGTAGCCAACATACTCAAAATATCCAAATCAATAATGTTATTAGTGAAAATGAGAAAATGTGTATTTTATTTTATTTTAGGAAAAAACTAAACAGCCTTTTTGGCCAACAAAATAAGTTTACAATCATGAGTATGTAAAACAGAGTTTATTCTTATATTGTTATTTATTAGTTATTGTATTATTGTCCATACTAATAGCTGTACACCTCCTTTTGCCCCACCCTGTACTAGTAGAGGGGAAATTGTTGGCCAAGTACTGGGCTTTCTTGACACTATTATCATAGATCTTGATACTGTTCTCATAGATCCTGAGCCTGTGACCCTCCATACTGAGCTGCCCATTATGCTTTTGGCCACAGAAACAGTATCCCACAGGTTCAGCCCAGATACAAAGATACCTTAATACAGGATGGAAGCAGATCTGGTTCCTCTAATATGTTCACCTACAGAAGGAGATGAAATATTTTTCACCTCAGGCCTTTGCCAGGTGCCATTTATGATGTTAGAAAAGGTCACCCCTCCCCAAGCCCCCTTGGCTAGCTGGGAGCCCCGTTTGATTAACTGAGTAGATAGAAAAGGGGTCTATAGGTGGCTCTGCCAGTATCATAAGTGCTAAAGCCCAGAGGAATGCTGCTCTTTCCCTCTCTGCCCGGATAAAGAACGGCACCTGAAGGTCACTGTACCTGGTCACACTGCAGGCAGTCACCTTAACAATGGATGTCAGCAAATGACTCCATCTGCACACTTTCTGCACGTTTAGGTTATTGCCTGAAAGCTGTCCATTCTAGGGTAAAAAAAAAAGCTCTGAGACTCTCTTGCTTCAAATGTGCCTGAAATATAAATCCAAGTTAATATATGCTCATGTATCTCTATGTGTGAGAAAGCCATAATACAAAACCTCACTAGGTCACCTTTGGAGTGTCTGACACTACTGATCTTGACCAAGGCTCATATGTCCCTCCTTAGGACACACAATTGGCTCTTTAAAAAGGGCATTCAATGGAACTTTTATCTCCCAGATTGGTCCCGGGCAGCTAGTTCAACTGAGAAATCTAATGGATTCATCAAAGGATTCCTATTTCAGTTAGAAAATGACAAATAGACTAGTACGGGATCTGTATCTGATTGGTCCCAGGACTCAATCGTTCTTGACTAAGTCAAGGTCCTTCGGAGGACTCACATTAAGATCAACCTTAAAAACTCTTCCCATTGCTCTTTTTTGTATTAAAATTTGACAAGTCTCATTTCTGTGTGTTATGTCCCTGACTCTGCTGAAACATACACTTTTACATGCCACACTTTTCTATGTTGTTTAGGAAAACATAAGTTGTAACCTGTGAGAGTCCTCTCTGCTAAATAACCACTCAAATAACCCAAAATAACCAAATTCAAAACTTTTGTCAAGACTTCAGGGGCCAATTTGTAGTTTTTTGCTGTTTATTTAAAAGTTGTCATCCCAGAGTTTTGAGGCCTGGGTTAGAAGCCAGTTGGTTCTCCTTTTTGGAGCAACTGCTTTAAGTTTACACTCCCAACACCCCCTCCCCGTGTTCTCACAGTCCTGGCCACTGTACGTCTGCCCTAATTGCTCCAGTGTCAAGTGTCAGACTAACAGTGACAGCCCCTGGGCCGTAGAGCCTAATAAACTGTTCAAATCAGCCAATCCAAAAGGATCCAGAAAGTGCTGGATAAACTTGCCCATTTTACTTTACATAAGCTGCCCCCTACAGCTAGTTACAGCTTGCTGTTATCCTGTATCCAGCTGCAACCTCCTCTGTGGTCCTACTTGGAAGTGTTCCCTCATTTGGAGATCTAAGCATCAGAGTTCTGATTTTCACCTCTCCATGTATATTTGTGTGGTGTCTTCCCATGAAAAGAATCTAAGTTGTATAAACCATAACACATACTTTACTGTGCCTCCCACTGAAGTTGGAGTACACATCCATGTCCCTATACTTTGTTGATAGTGTTCATTGACTTTTGTGGACTAAGTAATGTTTGTGGAAGTGACTGTGTACCTGTTCTGAGTCTCAGCCTCTAGAGACATTCCATGCTTCACACTCACTCTTTCGCCATCATCATAAGGAAAGCTACCCTGGGGTAACTGTGATCACTTTAGGTATAAATTTAGGTGGAGCCAAGCTTCTCTAACCAAGTTCAGCTGGGTCCACATCTTCAAGTAAAGCCATCCAGCCACACTGAAGCAGGATAAGTCATTCCTATAGGCACACATTAATAACAAATAAATACTTACATGCCAAAGAAATTTTTTGGTTATTTACAGCAATAGCCAACTGATACTATATGACTACACTGAGGACTAAGTCTTATAATTATATTTAGAAAGAGAGAGGCCTGCAGCTGTAGAAATCTGTATAGTACAGCATTTGCTAACCATGGCTTACCGAAAAAACAAGAAGATCGATCTTCCTCTTAGATAGACTGAAACTATTCTGCACAAGCATTAGTGGAATGGGACATCTGGATGACATCAAATGGCTCTAGATCGTCTTCATCCAACAGTAAAACTACAGGCACAAATGACTAAAATAGTGACACGGATTTGTCAAAGACTAGTAGTCATGACTCTATGGTAGCCACGTACAGTGATTTTGTCCAAACAAACGTAAAATATATTATTTTCATGTGAATTAGAACATCACTTCTCTCTCTAATGGGTGAAGAGCAATTGAGCATTAGCCTGAGAATCACTTTTCTCCAGGTGGAGAATCTGAAGGAACCAGAATGAACCAGGGTGGGATGCTGGGCACAGCTCTCATCACCCACCGAGTTCCATCAGAAACCATTCCAGTGGCAGGTGGGACCCCTCTATGGATCTTATTACATAGAAGGCAAAGACATTTACAGGATAGTCAATAGCATCTGTTCAAGAAAAATCTGTTAGTAGATGTTATTAGATGTGGCTCTGTCATCTCACTCTAAAGTGATATATTTAATTTCTAAGTAGAAAATAAGGTCAGAGAGGCAAAGGTGGAGAATTACAAGGAAATTCACTTAATTAGTAAGAGAATCTATGTAATGCTTTTATTTCTCAGAATGTTTTTACAGGTAAATTCATGAAAATCAACCACTGTTTATAACATAAAATATTTTTTAAATGGCATAAAATGCACTTCATAGAAAAATTTCAAAGCAGCCAAAGACTTAGAAAAACTAAATGTCAAGATATTGATATGATTTCTAAGACCTGACACTATATCAAAATGTCATCAAATGCAAAAAGTAAATGAAACTATAAAATAGTTGTTGCTTTTAGATTTTTTGACCTTATATTTATTGAAAAAGACACAAATAGAAATTCTATGAATGATTAAATGCTAAGTATTATGGAAAAAACAAGAAAATGTAAGATCTATAATCCTTATAAAAAAATTAAATTCTAAAAACCACATAAGTCCACAATATAAAAATGATCCTATGTCAAAAGAGAATTATACAATATTTGTACCAAAAAAATAGGTCTTTATTGTATGTATGAGGATCCTGTCACATGGAAACTTTCAATACACTTATCGGGCTCTAGTTACGACTTTACTTCAATTTACCTTTGTAGACTTCAAAGCATTAAAAGCTTGATGTCAAGTTCGAGTGTAATTTATCTGTTTAAGTGTTTTCACATGAATGTAAATAGGAAGATAGTGGTGCTTCACTAAGCATGGTAGAAATTGAGAAATAAGAAAAAATATCATTTAGTGTCAGTCAGTATCAACAAAGATATTCTGGAAATTATGCAATATGAAATGTGTCTTAAAGGGTGGATTCAAAGATATGAGAAATAAGCAAAGAGCAAGAATTTAAATTGTCAGTTTGAAGATCAATGATTAGAAAGTCTAGTCTTGGCTGGTGTAGCTCAGTGGATTCAGTGCAGGCCTGTGAACCAAAGGATTCAGATTCCCAGTCAATTCCCAGTTAGGGCACATTCCTGGGTTGCTGGCCAGGTCCCCAATAGGAGGTGCACGAGAGGCAACCACACATTGATATTTCTCTCCTTCTCTCTCTCCCTTCCCCTCTCTCTAAAAATAAATAAAATCTTTTAAAAAAGAAAGTCTAGCATGACTCAGTATATGTGTGTAAATATATATATATATATATATATATATACATATATGTATATACATGTGTGTTATATATACATATATAAAGGAAGAGTTAAAATTAAAATTCAAAAGTACTAGAATTTATATCATGTGCATTAATGCATATGATGCATATATTCAAGTATATAATGCATGTAATGTACAGTATATAGAACATGAACTTCATTTAAGCAATAACAAAGAAGATTTGGAGTACAGTATACTAATGTCCCATTATCAAACCACAGTTTTTAAAAATTTGATGTTTATGTAAAAATAACAAAAAGCGAATTAAAGATGAAAAATAATTGAAATTTTGATATAAGAATTGACACCTGCATTATGCTTACAGGGCAATGAAAGTACATGTATTAAAGGCATGATAAAATCATGAAATTTTATTATTGAAAATATTTAAGAACATTTATTCCAACCATTTAAATATTGCTTAAGTCTCTTCTAAAATAGATCTGGAATTTGGTGGTAGCCCATGCTTGAAAAAACCTGGGATTCCCTCCCTTCATTTTTTCTTTCAACACTCAATTTGTTCTTTGAACATTTCTGATTCTTATACTGATCTGAAATTTTATTTCACTTCTTAGCCCGCTGTAATTTTACCTTTTCCAAGCTGTATACCAACATTCACTTCAACCATAATTTTATGACCTAGTATTAAGTCCCCATACAAATAACCCAATTTTATTATGTGTTTTGAAAGTACAGTGTCCATATTCAAACCAAGCATTACTGTATAACATATTCAGTCTACAGTGGAGGGGAGTTGCTATTCTTCGTATTCTAGATTCTTTATTTCAATTTGCATAACGTATATATCTTTTCTGAAGAGCTGAGAGGATTAAGAAGTACAAGTAGATAGTTACAGAAGAGCCACTGGGATGTACAGGACACTGTAGGAAATGGAGCAGCCAAAGAACTTACACTCATGACCCGTGGACATGAACAATGGTGTGGGGATTGTCTGAGGGAGTGGGGGTGCTGGGTGGAGGGGGGTAAAGGGGAAAAATTGGGACAACTATAATAGCATAATCAATAAAATATAACTAAAAAGAAATCTGATGGAATAAGAAATAATGAAAGTTAATCCAAATTAATCCACGATTAACTGGACTAAAGTCTACAACTTGCTAAGAAACAAGGTAATAATGGCAGTGCAATTTGAAAAATGGAAATGAAGGATATCAAAAAAACTTCTGTACAATAAAGATAAAAAAGTAAAATACACATTCTTTTATTTAATCACTATACTTAAAATCAATGCTTTATTCTCTGCCAAGCAGATACACAAATAAGTATATTCCACGTGCTACATTGCATTGTTACATACTGTGTTTCTTTCCTGTTTGTTTCCTCTCCTCACATATGAAGAAAACTCCTCAAGGGTAGAAAAGGACATGAACCATATACTATTGAAAACTCCACAGTAACCAAGACAAAACTGGGCATACAGAATTTCCAAATAATTGCACAATGGTTGATTTAACAAAATATCTTATTAACCTTTATGGTTAAAATTATACCTGGCTGGTGTGGCTCAGTGGATGGAGTGCCAGCCTGCAAATGAAAGACTCACCGGTTTGATTTCTAGTCAGGGCACATGCCTGGGTTGTGGGCCAGGTCCCCAGTAGGTGGAATGAGAGAGGCAACTGCACATTGGTGTTTCTCTCCCTCTCTTCCTACCTCCCCTTCTCTCTAAAAATAAATGAATAAAACCTTTTAAAAAATGTGTTCATGTTGTCAATAGTTAAGGCCTTTTAAATTTGACAATGTATTTCTGCATTTATTTTTTTAAAGTGGATATATAAAGAATAAAATAGCATTAAAATTAAAAAAGTATTTAAGCCATTTTCAAATATAGAATTCTATATAAAACATGAAACACAGCAAGTCAATTAAATGAGCCAGAATATCACTCCACCGCTTCCTAGCTATTAGAAGCTGTGTGGATCCTCTCTCAGCTGGAAGTGACTAACACTAGGTGTCACAGCATCCTGCTGACAGCTTCGCTCTTATATGACAGTAGTGATTAAACATTATCCGCAATTTTTTTCATTTCAAAAAACTGAATTATAATTTTCAAGGCAAATAAAAGATTCACTTGTCACAAATATTCATAGAGCAGTCCTTAAATAATACCATGAGATCAGACTCCTTCCACCAAAGTCTCAGAGAAGATGTTCAAAATCTCAATACAATTTGTCAAAAAATGAAAATTAACTCCTCATTCATCTTCCAAGTACAGGGAAAATTGTCTGTGGCCATAATAAAGCACAACGGTATTTTTTAAATGGCTCCAGTAAGAGCTCAATTCTTTCCAAAAGTGAGGCTAACAGAGTAAAGCTAACAAAGGAGGCTTTTGTCTCTCCGTGTCATTTTATAATACTCTGGTTTTTATATTTTCTTCCCAAAGACATAAGGGATGAGAATCAAGAAAACCCAAACTACAAATTGATAGGGTTAGAAATTAAAGCTGTGCAAAAATAAAAGGAATGAGCTCTTCCAGTCTTTCAGGTTGATTACTGATGGGAATTCTCTTTTGCAACTTCCTAAGAAACAATTTAAGGAGCTGGAGGGAGGGGGTACAGGGTGGAGGGGAATAAAGGGGACAAAAGAAAATACGACAACAGTAATAGCACAATCAATAAAATACACTTTTAAAACAAAGAAAGAATTTAAGGAACCCAAACTGTCATTCTAGGTTCAGCTGCATTCCACCTGTTGGAGAACTGAAGGAGCACTGGCCCAGGCGCTGCTTGCAATCGATGTGTTCATTTTCTGTGACGGCTTTCCCACTGGACGCCTCTCATAACAAACCTGCTGTGCTAGGCATTACTTTGTGGCACAGTTAGGGAATCTTTCAAAAATGGTCCATTGGCTAATTAAATCAATGAAGATTTTTTTTAACCAGTCATTTTTACAGGTGCCAGGGATAATTCTTTGAACAAAATAAACAAATCTTTGTGGGTTTTATATTTCAGTTAATGGGAGGAAGACAAAAAATCCATAACATTTTAGTATATAATGTTATGGAGTAATAAGTCCTCTAAAAAATTTGAGGCAAATAGAGAAATCAGAGTTAATTTATATTTTCATTCTTTTAACAAAAATGTATTTAATACACACTATGAGGCAGGTACCTTTCAGGAAAGTGAGGCCTATCAGTTAACAATAATAAACAAAACAAAATAAAAATATCCCTCATGACACTATATTGTCAGGAGAAAAGTAGTAAATATATATAAGCAAATAATGCAGAAGATACAATATTATGCTATGGAAAACTCTTTGTGTGCAACATCAAAGAAATAAATTTTACCCAGTTAGCTGAAGAAACAGCCTATGATGTTGGTGCAAGCTTCAAAAGGATCTAGGCCACAGTTCACTCCAGCAGGGCTGGCCCTAAAGACAGCAGCAAGGGGAATTCCTCCCAGTGGGCAGAACGGGAAGCACTGAGCTCACTCACTCACTTTTCATAAAAAATGAGAGGTAAAAGAGGTATAGGTATGTATTGATCCCTTGGTTGTGCCGCTAACTTGGCTCATTGGTCAGGGTTCTCAATTTAAAAAAAAAAGATACATCAGGACTAAGAAGGTCTGGGGGAAGCAGTAAGTGAATGGTCATATGAAAATGAGCACAAAGCAAACAGTTGTGTGTAACTAATGTTAATTTCCATCAGAGAGAATCCATCACCTGGGAGGTTCTCTTCAGTGAGGTAGAGAGGGTGACTATACCAGCGCTTGCACAGTGGGCTTGTGACTAGAGCGGTCACAGCAGAAGAGATTAAGAGATGCATGGGTCTAAAGAAACGGATTTCTGCTCACCGGGACCGATCTAGTTGCCACCGCCGTGGGATGCCAAACCTGACCACAGTAGACATGTTGCAGTCTTCCGTGCAGCCCTATCTTGGCAAGTTCAGCCAGCCCCATGGCGATGGGCCAATTAAATGTGACCCCTCCTGCCATGGAGAGAACAGTGATCATCCCCTTCTGGAAAAACAGGCACACTCTAGGTGCTCATTTGCTTTTCTTATCCACAGTGCATCTATCAAGACTACCACCTGAAAGCTCCCAAAATGTTTGACGTCTTAACAGAAGATTTCATGTGGTAGTGACTCACACCAAGGTACCCACCTTACTGTAAAAGAGGCATGATGATTAATTAATGACCATAAGATTCACAGTTCTTACTAATTACACTCTGTCACACTGGTAGAATAAAGGCTCAGTTAAGAAGCCAGCTCAGGTAAAAAATCCCAGGTATTGTTCTTCAGTATAAGATAGGTACACTGAACCATCAGCGGAGCCGTAGGAGGATCGTCTGCCCCCCGTTGTCCCAGTTACTCACTTTTTACATCTGTGCCTCTCATCCCCCCTTAGACTTCGTCAGCTTAGAAGTGCTATTTTCCAAGTGGAGAAAAGAGGTATGCTTGGAGCTCCTGATTCTGGTGAAGTTGGAACGTAAGAGTGGGAGTAGTCGATTGTTATAACCATGAGAAAATGCAGTTGCTACTGTACAACAATGACAAAAAGATATATGTCCGGAACCCGGTGGGTCCACCAGGATAAATCTGGGTGTTTTTGTAGTCGGTGATAATTAAAAATGTCAACTGTATAAAACACAACCTCATAAGCTCAAAGTACTATAGGAATCACAATCCTTAAAGGTCATGCTTTGAGTCGCCCTACCGAGCAAGAACCCACATCATAGCTGAAGGCAAGAAGCTGGAGCTTCTTCTGATGATACATTTTGAAGTTTATTTGTGTGTGTTGATCAGTTTGTTTAAGGATATAGCACTAGCAATAACATTTCAAGATTTGATGACTTTCCACCATGTTCTCGGGGAAGAATTAAAGGTGAGTATTAAATATCTTAGCAGAATATGAACATATCTGCATGTCACGAGGGACAGTCTTGTGACAAGTTCCGTTTATGCATTACTCCATCCCTGTGTCTCTGCATCTCCGTTCCCTGGCCTTGCTTTTCTGAGTAGAGTGATACCTAATGTCTGTTAATGTCACTATCCTCTGCTCACCCCCACTTCAAACGATTGAGAAAGTCTCTGGATATGCCCTATCAGTGTCTCCTAACCTACACTGAGAGCCACTTCCTTCTCTCCTACTGTGTTTCTGACTATTGCTCAAGTATAAAATGCCAGCTCCTCATCAGGCACTCTGAGTTCAAAGGGGTTAACTCTCACTGGGCTGAACTCTGAAGGTGGAGACACATTATACAGATAATATTCTCCCTGCTTTCCTAGGATAAACAGTTTAGAGCAGAAATCTCTATAAAGACATCTGTCAAAACAGAATTCTTGTCCTAAAGTTACAACCTGCGGAGCAAGGTAGCTCCTCCTTCCTAGGTTCTTTGCTCCTTCTCCACCTCTCTCTCACTCTTCCTTCTTCATGAATCCACACACTGCATGCCCATAAATTTTTTGCGGCATGAATTTGGCCTCAGGTCTGCTTTCTAGGGAGCAGAGGCTAAGACAACGGGTAAAAAACATGTGTCCACATTTACCATTGCCTATGGGGAGCCATAATAATATTACTGGCTTTGGGAACCTTAGAAGACACAAATGTGCTGAAGAAAAATGGGCACCTATTTCAAAAATCTTAAGAAGATTTTACCTGAAAGTAATAACCTAATACATGCAGCTGCAGAAAGTTCACTTATTTATCACTCTGTACAGCATGAATTTTCATATAAGAAGTGATTGTTCTTCTAAATTAAATTTACTAATTTTTGTTTCCAAGCTTTCTTGTTCATCTATGAAAACTGTAGTTAGTAATGGGTTGATTCTCTTAGCATAAAACATTTCTCAACTCGTTTAATAATTGTAGTTCATTGTTTATATGAGTCATTAATTATGCGTCAGTAAATGTTAATATAGACATTGCAAATTCATTCTATAGAAGGTAAAGCATTTGATAACCTTGTGACTGTTACTGTAAAACCAGTTAAAAACTTGAGCATAAAATTATTTTATTTTGTGTTGAAAATACAAATACAAATTTTAAAGTGACTCAAATTTTAAGATAAGAAAACTATTGTTATTCAATTCCTAAGTTACAAAATCTGAACGAGGTGTGATAACTCAACATGTAACTCAAATCTGCATACGCTGGACAGCTCTTGTTGTAAAAAGGTACAAATATTTTATTCTGTTGTATTCTGTATATTTTACTCACAGTCGAAATGATAAAACCAAATAACTTTCATGCCAAAACTGACATTTTTTTCTCTTTTCAAAAGAATATAAATGCTTGAAATGACAAGATATGCTTGTTCCCTTTGCTGCCCATCACCAATAGTACTTTGAAGAGCCAGCTTTAAATAAACCCAAGGTGTGCACTGGTACGAAATTTATAATAAAGTCTTCTAATTTTTTTTGCATTTCTCAAAATCAATTAAAAGCCTTTAATCAAAACATATTATGAAAGGACCTTCACAAAATTTAGCTTTTAAGATTATAAATTTAGCAAATTAAAAATATTATAAATATAGCTTGCAAACAGGAAGATACTAAAATTCTTATAAAAGAAAAAGAAAAATCAAACAAATAAAATGTACAAATGGAGAACAAGATTTAAGTATACAATTTTGTAAAGTTTGTTTGGGAATTATTTTAATTTGTGGGAAGAATCCTACAGTACCATTGACATTATATTTGAGTCAAATAATCTCTAGCATTAAAGTACATACTAAATTAACTTACTCCTGCTACTTTAAACTTCAAATTACATATATTTTAAAAGATTTTTGGTGTTAATATTCACGTATATGTAGTATTTTTAGGAAGAATTGTATTTTTAGAAAGAATTATTTTAGAAAATAATTCTGAATAAGATTATATCATAGATTCAACAATATAATAAAACCAAATTTTTGACTAACTAGTATTTCAAATATATATATACACATATACATATATGTGTATATACTTCTAGTTATTTCAGTATGCTCCTATTATCCTTAAGAGTATTATTTTGGGACATTAAATAGTATAATTGCCAAAATTGTATGCATAAAAATAACATGTAAAAATGCACAAATAAATGTATAATATGACTATCATGTGATGTTAAGCCCTTTGAAATAAAGGGAAGGGCAATATATGATTGAGGTTGCTTGAGATCAGTTTGTCACTGAAGACGTATTAAACAAAGACGTATTTTAGCAAACACACAGATGAAGTGATGCTGAAGTCACATGGATATCTTATAGAAGAGCAATTTAGTCAGAGGCTGCTACTGAAAAAAGGGTTTGAATTAAAACTTAGCCTAACTTGATCTTAAATTACAAGAAGGCCATTGAAATTGGAGAAGAGCTAGCCAAGGGGGTGTGAGTACATGAAATTATGGAGACTGGGAGAGACTGGGCCAAATTATAAAAGGCCTTGTTGGCTTTTGAATGATTTTTTTTTTCTTTTCATTGTAACTGATGGAAAGTACTAGAATGTTTTGAAACGGTAGGGTAACATAATCTAGTTTTATGTTTAGAACTTTTCTTTCACTTGTTATATGGAAAACATATTGTAAGTGGTAGACATAAAACTATTTAAAATTAAGATAGAAAAGGAAATTAGCAGATTTGAATGTCTTCTACATATTAAGTACTGTGCTGGGCATTTACATAAATTATCTAGTATGGTTAATAAATACGTGTATATGTTAATTGACTGGCTGCAGAAACATAATACAATTAAAAGTTTCAATTGTATATGAACTATTCAAGCATTTTATGAAGATAATACACAAATATAGAGTTGAAAATCAGTGCAATCTAAAAGTTTCAGAATTCCTCCTATGAGGATTAAAGTTCAGTACAAAAATTAATAACATGATATTATCTCAACATGCATATGCAAATATGAATAAATGGTTATGCTCAACAAAAGCATAAGCAATAGATTATTATAAGCTCTATTATTTGAATTAATAAATGGTTCACCTCACTTGATAAGGTCACATTGACTCACAATGCATCTCATAATACAATTTTATTATTTAGCTCTATGAATCTGCTTAACTTATTCTGTATATTTCAATAATAAAAATCACAAAGAATTCAAGGTAAATTGCCAGTTCAAATCAGAAAGAAATCAAAAAGAAAGCAAACTGTTCCTGGTTTAGTATATTCCCAAGCTTTATGATTTTTATATTTTTGAATGATTCACCATGTAGATATTTAATGGTAGATAAGATATTTAAATGGTTTTTATATGAATCCCCATATATTTTACTTCTTAGTTAAGGTTCCTCAAATCTCTTGTTTCATGGGAATAGTGATTAATAATGTTGCACATAATGTGACCCCATGTATAACGTCTATAAGGCTGTCACTTGCTGAATATCTACATTTTAGTTTTGTATTACTCTCTGTGTGTGATGGACACAGACACCTCCCTAAAAGGAAAACAGTTTGTTTAGAAGATAAGTTTGTATGTAATTTTATCCAATCATCCTTGGAGATGGAACCTGGAAACAAAACATATTACAATGCCAAATGTGTTCCTCAAGAGGCCAAAAAATTAAGTCTTCAGCAGGGAAGCTACATAAAAACTAGATTGTAATGGTCATTTTCTCCAGTCAGATTTAAAACACTACTTATAACTGCACAAAACTGGGTGGCCCTATCAAATCATTTTATTATTCGTTACTAATTATGCTAAATCACTAGCCTTTTTAAAGTATTTTTATTTTCTTCTAAAGATAAGTAGTTAAAAATCAAACCTGTTTGAAGTCATCATTTCTGTACTTCTAGCTATTATCTGCATTAACAAGTCTCTTACCCACCCCCACCAAAGGGAATTGCAGACATACGGTTGTGGCACAGGGCAAAGGGCGTGCTGCCTAATGGAAAACAAGATTCTCTCTAGAGACCGATAAATAATCTAAAACAACTCCCACTCTTGCTGACTCATATTTACTAAAATATGAGATCCACCAAGTCAGGAGCTCTGTTTGCTTTCGTACTCTTGTTTCCCAAACCCTGCAAGAGCACACATCACGTAGCAGGTGTTCCAGAAATATTTGTTGAGTGGGTGGATTGATGACCTCCTCTCCTGTCACTGGACTCCCGATGCTGCAGCCTGTGTCTGTCTTTGCTCACTCCTTCCCATTAACCACGGAGATTCAGCATATACTCTTGAAAAAATAATATTGAAATAAAGGTCCAAACACAATGCATCTATGTCCTTAGTGTTCCAAGATGTCAAGTTCTTGATATAAGATACAAATCTGCTAATTACTTATACAAACTTTTTCACAGAGTAGATTAAGAGTTCTTAAATACAAAAGTATATTGGTCTAAATATACTCAGCTATGTGTAATGATGGAAATATATATTAAATCATGTTTGGTTATGATGTAGCTTACATTAGCTATAAAAAGAACCAAAGACAAGACATAATACATTATAGAGCTGACAGTCTAATCAATAGTGGTGCAAAATACAGCAAAAGCTTTACTACATTAAGATAATATTTTGGAGGTAAGTCCAGAATATTAAAGTATCATAAAGAAGACATTCAGTTCTGAAGAACAAACGGCAATATTAGAGGAAATACTACAAAGCCAATGATAATAACTGTTAAGTATTAAGTAACAAGTAAGCATTATTCAAGCAAAGAACACCATTTCAGATAAATACAGCAGCTTGTGGAGAGTGGGAAACATAAAATAGAGTTAAAAGTTTAGCAATTATGAATTCCTTAATTTTCATATGACTAAATTATAATGTAGAAAAAAATCAAGCTTATCTCTGGGACATACAAGGTCTGTCCAGAAAGAGTCCAGCTGTTGTTAATATAATGAGAATGGTTTGTCCAACATTGATGTAACCTGGCAGCCAAGGAGAGTGGACTGGAATGTGCATGCGTGAACAACGATGACTTCACTATACTTGTCAGTGGGGACAGTAGATGCTGTTGAATGAGCATGTGTACTGTGTGGCTGACACATTCAAAATGACTGAGTGAGTAGAGCAATGAATCTGCATCAAAAGTTGCATTAAGCTTGGACACTCCTCCCTGGAAACTATTTGGATGATTCAGAAGGCTATTGGGGACAACACAATGGGTGCAGTGAATTGAAAAGGAAAGAAAAATAAATTGAGAGGGAAAATCAGTGGAAAAGAGAACATGTCATATGTTCAGGAAAATATAGTCTCAATTTTATGTGAGTCTCTGGAGAATCTGTAGAATGGGGAAACTATTTCCGGGTAAATTATTGTGATGAAAAAATTTGAAGTACAGAGCAAAATGGCAGACTAAGAAACTCCACACAAATACAAAATATAGAGCACAATCTTGAAGAGTGTGCTCTATTTTTCTGGAGGATGGAGGAGAAGCTAGTAAATGGGGAATAATATGTCTGGAAAGTTTCAATCTATGGTTTAAAACCTCAAAGACCAAATAGGGTAGTATATTTTTTATAGTCAATAGAACACCATTGACTATTTATTTGAATTGGAAGGATATGATTTTGATTATGCATTTGGAAATTTAATCTGACCATGTTGCAAAGAATGTTTTAAGTTTTTACCTTAGTAACGAAATATGCCACAATAAGTTATTTATTAGGTATTAGTATGTTTATAGAAGTACAATGAAAAGTAATGACATGTTTGTTATCCATAACTTTGGTATTTATATTTTTATATTTTAACCATATCTCAAGTTATAAGCATCTATCTACCTATGTCCAAGTTTACATGTATTTAGCCAGAGTTCCTAGGAAACATAATTTAAATAATAAATAAGTGAATAAATGAATAAATAAATAAATAAATAAATAACAAAGAAACTAAGGGAGGGAGAGAGGGTAGAAGGAAAGGATGAAGGAACAAGAAAGGAAGGAAGGAAAGAAAGCAGGCAAAAATGTCCACAAAATCACTACCATAAGAACTGTTGCCTGTATTTGGACACTACAATCTAAAATATATAAAGTGCTATATTAAAAGATAAAGAAAACAAAAGTGAAACAGAAGCTACTGTGTTCTTCCACAACACCAGCTCCAAGAAGCTTCATGCACTGCCTAACCTCTAGCAAAGGCACTGCTGTTTGTCTTTCGCATTGCCTGAAGTTCCCCCTTAAGTGAATATGAGTTCACAAAGTGTGATGAAAAACCCATGGCTCTGTACCTCTTCCTTTTGCAGCACAGGGTGTCATTAAATATGAACTGATTTGAGCTACAAACTGCAACCTTGAACAATACAGAATATGCGATTCTCAGGCATTTACCAGTTCTGCAGCAGTAAATCAACTCTCAAATATCAGTTGCTTCCACAGAACATTAATGCTACATCTTAAAGGGAGAAGAAGAATGCTGATTTTTACAGGCTATTTATTCTTTTCTTGTGAGTTTTATTATTTTCATAATTACATCCATCTAGTGAAAACAATTTACAAATTAGCAATGCTTGATCAAAATTTTCACAATAAAATAGTTTTATACAATCAAACTTAATGGATGGAGTTAAGGAGAAAGAAGCAATGTGCATGAGAGTTTATAAATGAGAAAAATATTGACCTAGAGGAAAGAGTATCATATCTCTATGCTATAGCAATTGTGATGCCAAAACACAATTAAATGTTACTGCCTTCAGTATACAGAGAATTGAAGGTCTCTGTTGTTCTTTTCCATTAGTGTAGAAAAACAGTTGAAGATATGAAAACTCCGTTTCTCAAATGTACTTTTATAATAACTCATTTCTAAGAACGATTTCAGAAAACAAATTAAACAAAGCCAGAGAAAATTCACAGGGAATATGACTTTGCCATCTCAGTTTTGCAAATGTTAATTATTTGCATAGGCTATACGTTCTTGCTTCTTGGATAAAATAACTGGCTAAGAGACATTAGGTACATTTGAAAACTAATAAAAGGCCTATATTTCCATAATAGTTTATAATGTACTAAGTTATATAAAATAAATGTACACATAAATATAAGTTTAAATCCTTTCAGTCATGTAAGAAGCACGCAGTGTGACTCTAGATCATTGAGTGGTTGTTTGAACTGGTAGACCCAGGCCCTTGTAACTTTCCAAAGGACCCTTGAATCAATATTATTTTTTTAAAGAAAAAATAAAACAGTGCAGAATTTAAGCCAGGCAAAATACTCAGTTGCTGTAACAAGAAATATGAATTAGTGTAACATGACAACAGAGTTTAAAGGAAGTTTCAGTTAAACCAGTAGCAAGAGATCACCTTCTGTGCAATGAGACCTTGGCTTCCTTCTAAATATATTGCACAACATTCCATTTTCTCATAATTTCAAGTTCACCTCTGGTAGGAATGACAAACATGTCACTAGAATGCTTTGCAACATGTTCTGACATTATGATTAAGTTCAAAAATAGAAGCTTGTGTCCAAAGTACAAAGGTAGAATGAAGGAAAGTACATTGACTTTTCTAGGATAAAGGGTATCCCAGGGGGGGATATTTTCTGGTAAATGATTTAAAATAAAGTTTCTAAAAAATGTAATGTGCGTGGGCAGAGAATATAGGCTATTGAATAGATGGGGTAAGTATTGCCAGTAAACACTGTGGTTTGCCCAGGAAATATAACACCATTTACATTGTTGTAGTAGAAGGTGAAAGAGAGGAAGGGCAGGCTATGAGGGAGAAACTGGGTAAGGTCAGCATATAAACGTATCTGTATGACACCTGAACATCTGAGCTCTATCTCTCAGGCGAAAGGAGGCAGGTGAAACTTAAAGAGAGAAATGAATACTAGAATTGTGTCTTTGGTGTTGGCGTAGGAAAGGAATGAAACTGTTGGCACTAGAGCAGGAAGGAAAATGTGGTTATTTATTTTTGAGTAGTCACAGTGCTACAGATAAAAAGAAAACACAGACTGTGGAAATATTTGGGGAGTGAAAACGAGGAAGACGTAAGTTGTAACCGTGGAATAAAGAAGAGTCTGGACTGGGTAGAATTAAGTCAAGTTTATACAGGAGCATATTGAGTTTTAGTTTCATGAGAGCTTCAGAAGGTCTAGTGAGCAGTTAAATAAGAAGGCAGGTTCTTCAAGAAGATCAGACTAAACGACATTTGGATGTTAGGATATACGAGTCATTACTAACCAAAATTATAAAACGAAGTAAAGGTAGTGGTCACGTCTAGGAGAGAGGGAGAAGGGCAATGTCGGGAAGAGACGTGGACAAGTGCTTCTGAGCCTCCAGCAGTGTTCTAGTTCTTGGCTCACACTGCACACTACCAGGGGCTTTATTTATCGATATTTGTTTCACTGTATATTCATTCATTTTTCAGGAGGTGCCTTATATTTGCCATGAAGAAAATGTTAAAGATCAAGTTAAAATTATATCATTTTCTGGTGATTCATGGGCCAGTGGCCTTTATAATTCAGGAGTTTAATGGACTGGTTTTACCTTGAGATATTGATGTTCACTTAGAAGTGCAAGTTTTTATATGGTATAACTGATGATTTACATGTTTGGAGTACAATAATGGAATCTAGGAAATACTACAATGGGTATAGAAAAGAAATATTTTAAAAGATATTACAGAATTATGTCTTCACAATTAATAGGTTTAGTGTAAAAGCAATCCAATTTTAATAACATTTAATGTCTAGATATGTAAAGATGTAAATAGGGAGATTAAAAAAGTGAACCTATATTTACTGGTGACTCATTCCAAATGTGGATTGATTTCAACCAAGTCTCAAAAGATTAAGTCTTACTAATGTTAACAGTCTGAGAGAGTGATCTTAGAAACACACACACACACACACGTATGTATAACAGACTAATTATTAACAATGTGTTCTTACTTATGTGAATAAAATGTAAATCTAAGAGTTTCTGAGTTTACAGTAAACTATAAAAATGTGTATGGTTTAAGAATTGACAAAAACAATAGTAAGGAACATAAGTACCAGGGAGCATGCTTTTCTGTCATGTAATTTCGCTATTTTTGTATGATATAATTTAAAACCTAAGTACACAGTTTTTGGTTGATGAGAATTGTAGGTCTGCTACCACAGGGAACAAATTCTGAGGGAGATTTTCATGTAAGAGGTTAATTGGTAAGTAGTAAATGAAGCAGATTTTGCCACCCAAAAATATGCCTTTTGGGATATTGATTTTAAACAGTTTTTTAAAGAACAAAAGACTTGGAAAGACCTTTGACCCTCCCCCAACTGCCTAAAAGGAGTAGAGAACCTGCTCCAGAAAGGGAGGTGTCACCATGGATACCTGTAGTTCAATAACAGTGAGTGGTAGATAGAGAGGAACCTAGCGAGGCCCCTGTGTTCAGAGTCTGAGTCCCCTTGTTAAAGGTGGCCCAGCAAACAATTGCTTCTCCATACCATGTAAATTGCCTTCCTGCCCTTTGGAAAGCAGGAAGACCCACTTAGCTCCAGAATATCATATAAACCTCAACCGCCCAATGCCTCTTTAGGTCTCCCAGAATGTGCATTGGTATAATAAACTTGGGATATTTTCTCCTATTAATATGTCTCTAATAATTTATTAGTCCACCTAGAAACACTTAGAAGGTGAGAGGAAAATTATTTTTTACCCTCTACAGTAGCAAAAAATCAAACCTGTAAAGAAGTTAAACCAGTAGGATTGGTCAGAGAAAGGAGTTAGTCTGCAAATCTCTGATGCAGACACAACAGAGGATTTCACACCTGGTGATCCCACAGTTAGTTCTGTGTCCAGGATGGTCCTTCAGAGTTGTCCCCTGAGAAAAAAGGAGGCAGGGGGAATCTATATACTTCAGCACTGAACAGCCATTGGAGAGGCTGATCTTGGGGAGGCAATCTGACATTGAGTGAGATAGTTTTCTTAGTCTGAGGAATTTAGCTCTGAGACATTAACTGCTATACTTCCAGCAATTAAGAGAATATGCTTTGAACCCGAAAGGGGCCTTCCAGCATCCACGACAATCAGTGAATCTTGATTTTCAAATTTGAAACCCTAAGAATCCTGGAACACCAATTCCAAAGAACCTAGGCACCCCAATGTTCATAGCACTGTAATTTACAATGAGTGGATCAAAAAACTGGGGTACATTTACACAATGGAACACTACACAGCAAAAGAAAGAATGAGCTCCTACCCTTCGGGACAGCATGGGTGGAACAGGAGAGCATTATGATAAGTGAAATAAGCCAGACAGTGAAAGGAAAATACCAAATGATCTCACCTATAAGTGGAACCTAATCAACAAAACAAGAAAACGAGCAAAATAGAACCAGAGACATGTAAATAAAAAACAAACTGACAGTAACCAGAGGGGAGGGGATAATGGGGCAAAGAAGGGGAAGGGTCGTCAAGGAACATTTATAAAGGACCCATGGACAAAGCCAAAGGAGGGGAAGGATTAAATATGGGAGGTAGAAGTGGGTAGGGTGGGAGAGATTAATGGGGGGGGGGATAGGGACAACTGTAATTGAATAACAATAAAACATAAAATAAAACAAAATTTGAAGACAATATAGGCATAAAAAATAAATACTTACAAAAGCAGACCAATGCATGATATTTTAAATATATTCAGAAGTTGCTTTGCTAATATCCTGAACTCTAAAGTTCTTTTTAGAATATAGTGTTTTATGTTTTCAAACATTATCAGTTTGTTACTATTTTCAAATTACATTTGTAAGTCCCAGGCTCTTTCTCTTTCTTCTTAAAGTAGAATAAATGTCATTAAATTGATGAAATAGCTATGTGCAAAAATGAGGGTAAGTCTTTTGTCCTCTGTAATAACCTCCCTTATACTAGATTTCTGTTTGTTGTTCTTTATTGACAAAAGAAAACACATTTTGTGAGCATGTCAGCCAAAGATAGCATTTATAGCTTCTAAATAATTAGGTATTGATTAATTTCACCAGGAATATATGAACCATTTTTTCAAGCTTGCCCATTCTTAAAGATCATATAATTTTAACTACAGAAATTACAAAACAGAGACTCACTTCTTAATAGCTACCTCCTATTGCCTAGCTTCCATGAGCTCCAACTGTCCCAAGGAGTATGTGGGTGATAGCTTCAGTTTTGTTAAACTTTCCTGATCTTTATTCTTATACAGTTGGAGTTAGAAGAAAGGGTGCCAGCTTCCTCCTCCAACTTTATAGTTACAAATGGATATGCATGTTGAGAAATGGCTGACATGCAAGTAATATGTGATAGACTACAGAAAATTAGGAAGAAATAACAGCAGACCCCACGTTCTGTCTCTGGTGGAAATAGTGTTCCTTCACAGGATCACGAGGAAAGCATTCCACAGACCCACCTATGGGAGGTTGTGGTGTGATAATATTTACTCAGGAGGAGAGGAAGTCTGCTCCTGGGTTTCCAACGTCCCATTTCCATTTGCCCTGCCATGGAAAAAAAATCCAATCTTGTCATTATAGAGGCCAAAACAAAGTCCATTGTTCAAAGTTTCTGTGTCATATTAAATATGAGTTCTTTGGAGCCCAAGCCATCTGCTGTGGGCCCCAGGGGGCTGCTAGACCCACATGGTTGCTACGGAGAGAACACATGAGCCAAGGGTCAAGTGAGGATCTGGGTGAGAGACAGAAGGGCTTTGTTAGCTAGGATTATATTATCTCAGGTTTGGGAAGGACCAGGCACTTTTTTCAAAATAACCAACTTCCAAAATTTTCGGGAGCTTGCGCTGGGTTGCCTTCATCCATTCTTTCCCCAGACTATACTTACCGGCCTCTATTGCTGCTACCTTGGCTCCTATTGTACATGTGCTTACCCCCCCTTTATTGTTCTATCGCTCTCCCCAGTGATCAGTGGGGAATGGACCCATGGTTCCCTGGAGCATGTGTGAAGTTGTAACTTCCTGGGGAAGCAAGCAGGCCAAGCTCCCCAGCTGATTATGTTTAAAATGTCTGACTTCCGTTGTTCCCTTCCTTTATTAATATCGAATGACCTCTGCTAACAATTCTAGCAGGCTCAAATGAGAGAGGTAACCTTTTTTATACAAACATTTATAAGGTCGAGGCCATGGTCTGGAGTTGATGGTCACAACCATGCTTGAACGATATTCAACATCATTGTGGGTATTAGAGAGGAAATTATGTTTGATTTTCTATTTTTTGCCTATTTTTACCTTGCGACATATTAAAAACCATAGATAATAACATTTTGGTAATATATAGATATAGATGTAAATCTATAGATACACAAATAAGGACTAATGCAAGATACAGACAAAGTGGTCTCTTGCTAACAAAAAATCCAAAATTTCTATATATCAGGTTATGTTCAAGTTCATGAAGTTCATGATTAAAATGTTGGCTGAGTCTTTAAAGATTTCTGTACTCTGAAAATATTAACACAGAATAGATCGCTCTTCTCTGTAAAAAGATTGAAAAATGAAAACAGTTCCCTACATTTATCTAAGCATTAATCAGTCAAAAAAATGATTCTACTCTCCCAACTCAGGAAATATTTTTTAATTTGCTTGTTTGTTTTCTAATATGGATAATCCTGTTAGTAATAAGTCAAGAAATTTTGAGGTATATGAAGTTAATAATCACTTCTTTTCCTATTCCAATTACAGTGGCTGATGGGACATATCTTCCCATTTGTTTTTCTATGTTAATATGAAAAAGTGTAGCTACTACCTCTCTATATATAGATATAATTTAAAACATTAGAGACATTTACCCATTTGTATACAGTAATCTTCCTTAAGAAAAATAAAATCATAATTATAACATTAGACTACAACTTACTTTAAGACATAGAGCATTAATGCTTAGCCAAAAGCACTCAATTTAACAAGGCAGGGAAATCTGTAAGCAAATTCTTGTATATCATAATAGACCATATTTAAATGTAGTCAATATAACTCAGAAAATAATTCAGTGAGGAAAAATAATTTCAGTATCAAGGTCACAAATGTTATCAGGGTGAAATTAATGTTCATAATAAGGTCAATTTGTTATTATATATTTTTTTTATGATAAGACCTGAAAACTGAGGCAAACTATCATTTCCTAGCACTAAAGGTAGTATGGTTCTGATGCCCAGCTGTTTCTCCTTTTCCTCCAAAGTAATTGAAAGTATTTTTAAATGTTAAATGTTACTCCAGGCTTCTGCTTAGTAATAGTACTAATGTCATCAAAGCTATACAAATAATTATAATTTAGGTTTTTTTGTATTTTGGTATGAACACTAAGTTATCTTATAAAACTTAAGTTCTTTTAATGTTTAAATGATTCTGAGCATCAAATATTGAGAGTTCACCATTCATTCATTTGCTCATCCAACAAATATTTAGAGTTCCTTCCATACCAGACACTTTTCCAGACCTTAGGAGTCAGTAGTACATAAGTCCAGTGAGAGATGGTACAATAAACAATATATTCAAATAAAATATTTTGTCTGACTTCCTAAAGCTGGGAAATACAAGAGGGAAGTTTGCAAGGCACTGCAATTTTAGGTAGGGTGGCCAGAAAAGGACCCTGAGAAAAGGAGCAGGAGTTAGTAGTACAGATATTTGGGGCAGGTAGAGCTGAGGAGTAAGGAGTTCTGGTTGAGGGAAAACAAGTTCAAACACTCGGGGGCAGAAGCTTTAGGTCATGACTTCCAGGAGCAACTGTGATAACACGGGACATGATGCTGTTCAGAATACACAACCACCTTCCTCTCTTCTCCCATATGGCTATGGACAATGAAGATGTTTTACTGAGAAGGATATGAAATTTGAGACAGGAGAACTTGGAAGTTGCTTGAGTCAGGTTTGATGCCCATGGCACAAAATTGTACCAACCGGTGCATTGTCTTATAACACATTACCCCTGAACCTTAGCTGCATGGCTTCCGGAGGTGGAGGGAGGCAGACTCCATTCTACATTAAAGGAGTAATTTCTAACACCAAAGGTAGGTCTCTGAGGTACTCAACTTGCTCAAAGTACCAATGTTTTTTGCTTGTCTACACACAGCAGAACCTCTATGTGTATGTGACTCATTTGCTTATATGGCACATCCTTGATCGATGAATTAGCCTAGAAGTAATTACCGAGTTGGACATCCATTCTTTCCTTCATAATGATCCAATGGCCAATTTCAAAACTGCTGGTCAGACAGACTGTAAAAATTGTATCAGCACCAAGGCAAGCTCATACAGTGACTGTATGTGCCTCTAGAAATACAGCCTTTACAGGCTGACACAGCCCTGTGCCAAGGTTCAGGGCTCGGCAAGTGGAAAACAGGCTACATTTTCTAATCCTTTGTTAGTACCTTAGTGCACAGCTGGTTAGGCACCAAAGTACACATCAGCATTGACTGGGTTGATTCCCTGGGAGGGATAATTGGGAGAATATCATATCTGGATATCATTTGCCTTCCATATCTCCAAATAAATTAGTAAGAGGGGTTTATTTGTTTTCCTAAAGTTAATATAGTCAGAAACTGCCTAAGATTGTTCTCTTCCTTCCTCATTTTCAGTCATATTTTGGGGGTGGGGTTTGAATATGGTATTTTCCTTTATTTTTGATTAAAATGTTTCCATTTTCAAATATATTTGTTTTATAGATATTAAACAGATGTGTTTTATCTATCTTAAAAATGACAATTTTTTATTATCCTATGCTTTAAGAATTCCATGTGTAGGTCTGAGCACTTAGATTCAGTATATTTAGTGAACAGAAAATGACATTTCAGCTTCGGTTTAGAAGTATATATTCTTAGATAAATATAGCACATACTATATGATGTGTGGTACAACCAAGTTAAGATAGTACCTGTGAATCATTTTATATTTTGCATTATTTGAACATTTTCAAAGTCCAGACTTGGAGTACTCCTCATATTTTCCTGCCCTTGAAACTTCACCTTTAATAGATATGAATTAAACAAGGGACCATTTCAATTTCTTTTGGAAAATTCATTATGAGTTTGGAAATGCCCATCTGTCTTTGATATTCTGTTGAATTCTTTGAGAGTGATAGAAATCTAATAAGATACAAATGTGGAAATAAGTGAAAGTAATAAGTTCCAGATATATTATAAGGTATCTATTCACACAAACTGAAGGTGACATTGTACAGAACCACACGACACCTGACACAAGATCATATTCTTTTCATTTGGCAAAGTGTGTGTACTCAGTCAAACAATGTGAAATACTTTCCTGATGTACTTCTACTGTTTTTATCCTACTTCAGTTGTTGGAAATAAAGGGGCTCTAGGTTTATTTGTAGCAATTGTCAGCAACTGAGTAATTTCTATGACTAAATGCATTAAAACACATAGAAAAAATTGGTTTTAAAGTTAATTTATTAAATTTACTTATCCTCTTTTATTACTCTCCTGAGATTAATTTCAGTGCAAAGATAATTAGCTCAAAATTCCCACTAAGTTTTACATTTCTTTTGTTCTCTGAACTTAATGCTTGAATTGAAATTTCACAAATAATAACTAATAGGTGAATATTCTCTATTGCAATATCTAATGTATGCCATATTTATATTTTTAAATGGTTTATTTTTTCTCATGAAGCACTAGGATTTCACCCTTTTATGTTACCATGGAGTCATTTAAACCTCAATGTGACCACAAGGAGATACTAAAAACAGAGTAAAAACATGACAAAGCTGAAGAGCCAAACCCAGAAAAAGGGCACGGACACAGATGGGCCAGGTAGCAAACCATCATCAAAACTGTGTATCACCGCAACCACTATACACTTCTGGAACCATCAGACACACAGCCGCGATAGAGGGTCACCGCCACTACCACGTCCTCGCTCTCCCTTTGCCTGTGGTGCTGCGTGATGTACTCAAGAGCACAAGTCTCAGGTGTCAATATCTGCGTGAGCATAGCTGGAGTGGTTTGGTCTTGACATCTAGCTGGTGGTAAAAGGCCAGAGCTTTTCTTTTTTGTCTTCATATGTTGGGAATAAATAACATCTCTTCTTCAGCCTGATTTCAGAACCAGCATAAAGTGAGTCACATTATTCACACAAATGGAGATTGCATTTGGTAATCATGGTTTAATTGTGTGGTAACAATATGGTTTTAGGTGTTTCAGTCTAGAATCAGACAGATATGCTCACTTATGAAAGTCAGAGCTACCTGGTACAACATGGCAGAGAGTAGAAAATATGGGTGCTCTTTGCAAATAGAAAAATCTTAAAGGAAGATTGAGAAAGAGACTCTTATGCATTATGCTTAGTAAAATACCTGTCACTAATTTTAGACTTCCTAAACCCTTTCTCAGTTATAATTTTCACCTGCCATGTAAGCGTCTAATATTCCTTCCTTAATAGAGTCTACCTACTTATTTAGTCATTTTGTTCATATCATCTTTTCAACTTTTGCATTATATTTTGCATTACATTACTTTGAAAGAATGTCTGCACATACAAATACGGTCTTTCTGAATTCAGAGCTTACATGATACCTTCAAATTGTTTAGCTGGACTTTTCACTTTTCTTATTATAAGTGCAGCTTCATATGCTTGTTAATATTTAGCAAGCCTTATACAGTGCTTACTATGTGTCAGACACAATGCATACACACCCCCAGCATTACCTCATTCTGCCTCGAAACAACCATGAGGTAAATTCTATTGTTTTCATCTTCAGCAGAGGAACGGGGGGCACGGATGAGATGGCACAGGGGCAGAGTTCAAAGGGTGATCTGAGCCTGGAGTCAGAATTCCTGAACTCTGCTATGCTGCCTAAAACTTGGTACATTTTAATGGAGAAGATATTTGTATTATCTGTGTTTACCACGTCCCCGTTCATATAAAGTGATGCTCTGCTTCGGAATGAACTTTAACTTCCTTAATTAAAATGTGCCTAAAGTCTCAAAGCATATTTTCCCTTAATGTAGTGAGTTAACGGCAAGTTGGGATTTAAATTTGTTTGGCAGCCAGACTAATAGTGACTCTTCTCTGGCATTTCTCATTCTTCTTCCTCTTGCCCCTTGGCCATGGATAATTGCTCTAAGCAGAGAAAACTGACCAAACCTGGGTCAATGGGATTATCTATTTCAGAAGTTTAAAAACTGGAAAAGATTTGCACAGAGAGAGATTCATTTGTTGAAGGTGAATTACTTCACAAAAGAACCACAGTCCGAATGTTTACTAGCTCCCCTGAGTTTCCCTGAATACTGCCTTTCCTTAATCCTATTTCATCACACAGTTAAAAAATTAAAGCTATTACAATAAGTTAAAAATGCTCTAAATCTCAATTACTACCAAATTAGAAAATGAAATGCATTATCTTCTTGGAGAAAATACAGAGACGAATGCTAGCATCAAACACTTAACATATGCAAGTATAATATCTTTCATTATGTTCAATTTTCCATCCTAACAAATAACAAAGACTTCTAGATATTAAAGTGCTTACTTAAATTTAATCAAGTGAAAAATCTGATAGGGGCACTCTGTTTCAGTTGCAGTCCCCTCACAGGAGAAAATGTACAAGCCCTGTTATCTGTAGTGCATTTTATCTTCCAAAGTCATTTTCTACCCCCTAATACATAAGGAGTACCAGAAGGAAAACACCAATACCCTAGCTATCCTCTTTTGGGGATATCTCACCTTCTGTCTTCATGCCACATGAGCCAGGACTGCTTCATTGTTGCAAAGGATATGGGAGCTGTCTACCAAGTTGATGACCTTTAGCTCAGAACACCTGGAAAGAAGGCAATAGTAACTACCTTTATATGTCTTAATAAGAGAGATGTATGACGAAAGATGGGACAAAATGCACTTTACTGAGGTATATAATATTCCAGGAGCCTAACTATATATTGTCTAGTAACAATATATTGGTAACAATAGACACTTCACTGCACCCTGCAGCCCCTGCCGTTAAGAAGCAAAGCAATCAGTGGGTCACTTTGCACTGGGTAGACAAAGTTTCCTCACTTAAATATTTTTCTCTCTTCTCTTTACCAGGTAACCCCAAAGCTGCAATATCTAAGGTGACATAGAATAAAAGAAGTCTCTAGATGGTTCAGTTCCTGGCGCAAGTGCCTCTGACAGTGGCCACTGTGACATGGAGAAGCCAATGAAATTTGAAGTTTCTGCAGCAGATGTGAGTACCATAGGGAGGTAAATTTCAACAGGATAAGAGGCCTGTGGATATTTGATGTAGAATTAGCAGACATCTCACCCCAGCACATAAGTATTCTCCCTTTGAGAAATGGGCATCAGCTTGCTACTAGGCTGTACAGAGACAAAATTCCAAATGGTGAGCCCCCACGTGACTACTCAACCTGTTTCGGTTCCATAAGTAGCCCATCCTGTCCATTTTGTCACATCACTGTATGAGTGAGGACCCCTAAGATGGAATTATCTTCTGGAGGGCAGGCCCATTGTAGTATAAGCTTCCCCTGCTAGGTGAACTAGGAACCCATCTCTATCAGTGTACCATCTGGCCTTGTTGTGAGAGGCTGCATTCGGCTTTAGTGATTTTTTTTCTGAAGACTCTTTCAACACATTTGCCCATTTCTTGGGTGATTTATGAGTGCACCTGCCCACACCACACTGAATGTTCAGCAGTTTTTGACCAAAAACAGCATGACCCCATGCCCCACCCTCTCTATTTACCTGGTATCTCCCTGACTTATTTTGTTTCCCCAGATGAAAAAAGTCCCCAAAGGGAAACATTTTGCCAATGTGGAAGAGGTGAAACACAAATGGTGGAAGCACTAAAAGTCGTCAAAATCAATCAGTTCAAAAACTGTTCTGAGCAGTAGAAAATGTTGGGAGAGGTGTATTGCATCACATGGAGAGTACTTTGATGGTGACTGACGTTTAAACATGTAAGAATACACAATTTTTGGTAAATAAACTCCATTTGGTGGTCTTTCTCATATTTTCAAACAGCCCAATCTCTAGAGTTAGTGTTAAATTTTTCTCTCAACCTGATGAGGTCTTGAAGGCACAGATAGGTTCCATGAACAATTTTCTCACACTAACAATAAGCTTGCTGTTGCCAAATTGCTGTTCCTGCTTCAACCCTAACTATAGCTTCAAAAAGAATCCCCTCTAATCACCTGACAGCTGATGAAAAATACAGGTGTGATTTTAGATCCTTATTGCGTGTTGTGGGGCAGTCTCAGCTTAACTGTTTTAGCATTCTAATTCCTCTCAGGTTTGATCCTGACGGAGATTAGAAGATGGAAAACAGCCTGGGAGGCAAAATCAGGGCCGGGCACTTCACACACATAATGTGGAGAGATGCCTGATAGCAAGCTCTACACTGATTTCTGGGACAGGCTAATAGTCTGAGACAGGGACTTGGGACAACTAAGAATAAGACTTGTAAACAGACTTCCTGGGTTGGGCAAGGATCTTAAGAGGTTTTTATTAAACATGTTCTATAGAAAGAGTCGTCCCCCTTTGCCCACCAGGTCCGTGTTTGCTCAGAGGACTCTAAAGAATGTAGCAACCAAGGCAAAATAAAGGCTAAGAGCATTATCAGTGCGGTCACGGAATTTTATCACCAACACTGGCTGAGGGGGTTTCACTAAAGGTTTCTGTTATAGAGAAGATAGTGATTTGTCCTCATGCATTTTTATTTTTTTATCCACCATTCCTCTGCCTACACAATCTTCTATTCACTGAATGCCTTTTACTGTGGCTTCTCACAGTGCATCTCCTCTGACAGAAAAATCCACTTAACGGTTAAGAAGACAAGGGGCTGACGCTCAAAACATTTTCTAGTTTTGACATATATCATATTACTCGGAAAAATGATGCTCTTAGAGAATAATAACATTTTCACTTGAAAACTCAGGTAATGAAAGATTTGAGCTATTGGGGATTGCCATGTCACTGATAAATATTCCTCAGCAGCAAATAACGCATGGTGTGACTTCTTATATGGCAATATTTTTGTGAGTCTAGGAATTAAGGGGTGGAATTGGAAGTGGCATTTTTCAATACTTTACCTAATGACTCACTACCAGTGATTTTGATTCCTACAAATCAGCTATGGGGTTTATTTTTTTAAGGACATGGTGACCTAACAGAGAACTACTGTTACCAAGAGAAACAATAACAGATCAGAAAATTGGAGATTTGGAATACCAGCTGAAAATGCTAAGCTTCCCTGGCATCTGAAATTGGAAAGACAAGACTATTTCAGGGGACTCCTAATAAACTTTCTTGTATGAAAATGTCCTCCTCTTCTCCAAAAACATAAGCTTGGTTGGGGAGTAAAGATCTGATGTTGCTTTTAACAATGGTCATTAAAATCTTGTTCTCAGAAAGTTTAGATATTGTATCTATTCAAAAAATATGTTTTAAATGCTTACTGAGTACTAGACAGTACGCTAGCATAAGGTGTTTAACAGTGAAAGTAGCGGACAAATTTGCTGTCTTATAAAATGTACATTATAGCAGTTCATAAGAAAATACAAATGAGGCCACATTCAGTTTAAAAATAAAAACAGGAAGACAAAAAATACTGTATATAGAATATTATCTTATTTGAACATATTGAAAAATTCATATTTAAATACATATTAGAGGAAAATACATTAATATATCAATAACACTCAATATCTAAGTGATGGATTATAAGTACATTTATTTTCTAATTTATACTTCACTCTATTTCCCAAATTTATTTAAAATGGTGTTTTTAATTTGCAATTAGCAAAAAAATCTTTATTTGCATTCCAAAATATAAATAATAAAATCTATATCAAAAGTAAGGAAGATAATATAACCACCTCAAAGAAAAAAATACTCATTAATAATTCTAACAGCAGTCTAAACTCCAACAGAAAGCTCCAAGTATTTTAATTTTAAATATTGAAGGGAAAGCTTCAGGTAGATGCTACTTGAATTTGTTAAGTAAATGTAACTTTGCAACATTTCCATAAATGTTTGGTTGGTGGACACAGAGATTCACCATTCAAGGGAGGACCTGGTGCCCAAGCCATCAGCCATTGCGCGCTGCTGCTGAGGTACCAGCTGAAGGCCACGCTCTTCTCCGCGGGGCCATAAAGGTTTGCCCATTAGGGCCCACCAAGGAGCAATTCTCACAGCCTGATAGGTTCCAGAACTCAATGTTTTATTGGCTAAAACATTGTCAAACCTCTATCACCGTCAGATTTCTCCCTCTGTCTACCATTGGTTTGCTCAGTGTGCTCCTGACGAGACGCCTCTCCCCAAGTCATCTGAACACTGCTCTGGGAGAAACGGGGGGTGGTGTAGGGACAGCGGGGCAGGGACACTTGCGTTCCCGGCAAACTTGCTGTTTCCCAACCTCAAAACCATTTTCGGTGGTGTTTAAGCAGAGCAGGTTATAGAGATCCTGAGAGCACCACACGTCCCAGTGTCTCAAGCTGCCCTGGGCAGAAAGGAGGTGGGAGCTAAACAGACCATCTTATTCCTGAAAAGCTCATACACGCACACGCACACACATTGGAGAGGACCTCTCCCCACAATGCAGTTATATGTGGAATTCCTTCCCTCTGTCCTCCTGAAAGGCCGTCATTTCCTTACTGCTGTATCCAGCTTTGTGATTCTATAGAGCCCTTATAACAATCTGAAAAACACTGTATGTTTTTCAATTTGTTTATTAGTTATCTTTACACACTGGATTACAGTCCCCATGAAGGCAGAGTCTGTCTGCTAACAAGTGCTCTATCCTAGCACCTAAGTGATACCTGACACACAATGGGTTATCAATATATATTTATTGAATGAATCAATAGGCTAGCTCATTTAATTTCCAAGTATAATTTAAATACTCCCTTCAGGTAACTCCCTTTCTTATGGTAAATTTTCCAGTTTTTGTTCACTCTCCTCATTGCTTTTTATTTTATTCTGGCCCTCTCTCTTCTCTCTCTGTCCTTTCTCCTTCCCACAATTCCCTGGATCAGAAAGGGTAGGGTTGGGGCTTTATATTTTTTCTATGTGATCTTTTTTTATTTCTGATTCCAGAGTTATGACTAAATAATACTAGTGTACAGAGGCTTATGGAGAGGAAAACCAAATTATGGATAAGAAAATGAAAACTGCAAATGTGAAAGGAGGTTAAGGTACTGTCCAAAACATATTGTTTACATTTTCTTTTTTTATTATTTAATTACAATTGTCCCCATTACTTTCCTCTGCCCTGCCCACCCCCATCTCCCACTTTCAATCCTCCCATCCACCCTGTTGTCTTTGTCCATGGGTCCTTTATACATGTTCCTTGACTTGACCCTTCCCCTTCTTTCCCCTGTTACCCCACCTCCCCTATTGCCTGTAGGTTCAACATATAGGCAAGATTATATGGTATTTGTCTTTCACAGCCTGGCTTATTTTACTCTATGGATATAGAAGCTCTATGTATTGATTGAATTTGCTCTTAATGTTAGATAATTACAAGATAGTAAAAAAAGAATACATAAGCTACATATACTGTAGTATACTCAGGTGGTGTATCATTGACTCATGTACAATATAGTGTGAACTTCACTGGCCTTTTTCAATTAGAATTAGGAGTAGTGCCACAGTGGATAACATTGATGGCACAAGGGTATCATTAAGATGTTTTACTGCTACGTTACCAGTCATCCAATCATGAAATATCTACTCACCATCTTTAAACTATTCACAAATGTCAATCTTACTGTTTAGACAATGGCCTGTTATGAAGCAGTCACTGTAACTGCAACATTTAACAGCCAAGAACAGTAAAATGAAAGTCGGTCTAGTGACTGCCTTGTCTCATTTCTCACTCGCCATGCCTCTTTCTAGGAAAGTACGTTACCCAAGGTCTCCAACCTCAAAAGAGTATGAGAAACATAAGATGATTATTAAAAATTCAGAGAAATGCCCAAATATTTTCAAACCAATGATATAGGTTAGGGAAGAAGAATGAGGAGTAGGGATAAAACCATAGTGAAGACAGAATGGTGGGTATGACTAATAATTTGTTATAAATAATTGGAAACTGTCCATTATTATTCAAATACAAATAACTGTAAGCATGATTAAAGCATAAATGAAATATAAATTCCAGAGGAATGTATTTATAAATAATTTATTTAAATAGGAATCTAATTCTGGTCAAATTGACTTCTGAATGCCTATAAACATTATACTTTCTTCATCAAAACTGTATGAAAAACAGCAATATTACTAAACTATATAAAATAGTTTCCATATAACCAAAATAATAGACATATAGAAGAGAGGTGAAAAGCAGCCAGTCACCCAGAATTACTTCTTTGACCATCATGTCAACAGCAATATGTATTAGTTACATGGTGTAACCTCTGTGGGGAATTCAAGATTAATTTATTTTGTTCAAATTCATATTTTATAGGACTCACAGCTGCAAAAATGCTGATATGGGTCAATGCTAAGCACATAAGTGGATTTCCATGCTAGGGAAGGTAGACTTTAGTGACAAAATTAAGCTGACTATAAATAGAATAGCTCAATTATTGTAGCTCACTCGGAACACTCTCCTTCACAGAGCTCATTGTTATTTTTGTCCTTTCATGCAGATCTACCTACAACACGGGCCCAGAGTCTCTCCCTCCAGTGCAACCCTCTCCTCACAGCCTTGCAGAGACTAACAAGATCGGAAAAAGATCTAAATGAAATAAAAATCATAGTGCTTATTCCTGTTTAATGAAACTATGTACCACGCCTGGGTGGAGGAGGAACATATTTTGGCATTTTTAAACTTACTAGTAATAGAGTAGTAAGATTCTGAGAACTAAAATAAACATATGAGTCTATGGTAAAAAGTCCAAAACAGTTAAATGGCTTTACTATTTTTCATGTGCAAAAAAGGCCAAGAAATTCCGTTTGGGAGGAAAGGCTGGATTGATCCAGTCCTCCTTACAGAGAGAAAAAGCAGTGACTTAGAACTCTAAATTATCTAGTACTGAAGAAGTTATCCCCTGGGTCTCCTCCCAATAAAAGTCAACTTATCAGATCGGATGATTCGTATCTTTGCCATAAGAACTAACCATCTTAAGTTAAGTTTGCCATAAGAACTTACCATCTTAAGTTCGTTGAAAATAATAAATGAGATGCCATAACTTCAATAAAATGGTAAAAAACATGTGAAAAGTTCAAGTGATTTAGTTTGCATAGAATTTTATTCTTTTCAATATCTAGTTTTAGTCATAATATTGTAAGGGGAGGGATAGGATTCATTGTATTAGGTGACGTGGCATTAAAGCTCTAAAGATAAACAAAGTTTAGGCAACCTATAACCTCCATCAGAATTCTAATTTTAGATTTGTCTTAACCTGTGGAAGCATAATACCTAATATACGGGGTGTACCCCTCTACACTTGAAGAGAGATAATCTTTTTAGATGAAATGAGCAAAGATTTAGACTTAAGGAAATCTAAGTTTCAATTTTAAACCCAGTGCTTACATTATGTGTTTTTTATTTTTCTTTGTTCCAGCAAAACTGGATCAATGTTATCTATTTTAAAGATTATAAATATATTATGTACTGCTCTTAACAAAATAATTACACAAGAATAGTAATTATAATTTTTATTATTATTCATGCTCTGAACTTGTTAGCTGGTTTTTTAATAAGTGTTTTTATTTCGATTTACAATGTTCAACAACAGGCTTGTGTTTAAATTCCCCAATAACTGAGCCTTATCATTATATAGTATAATGGTCATTAATGATCATTATATATAGCTTATTAGCAGGGCTTATGCCATATATTCTCTTTTTTCTTTTTCTATTTTTCCATTACCATTTATTTATCCCCCTTGTACACCTTTCCTCACACCCCCAATCACCACATTATTGTCCGTGTCCACAAGCACTTTCTCCTTTATGCTCCATCTCTTCACCCCTTAATCCCCACCCCACCCCCAGAGCTATCAGCTTGCTCTCTGTCTATGAGTCTGTCTGTATTTTGCTTGTTAGTTCAGTTTGTTCATTAGATTCCATGTATAAGTGAAATCATACGGTATCTGTCTTCTTCTGACTGGCTTATTTCACTTAGCATAACGTTCACCACATCCATCCATGCTGTTGCAAAGGGAAAATTTTTCAGTTTTTAAGGTCAAGAAGTATTACATTGTATAAATGTCCCATAGTTGTTTTATCCACTCATCTACTGATGGATACTTGGGCTTTGTCCATGTCTTAGCAATTGCAAGTAACGCTGCAAATGAACATAGGGGTGGTTGTGTTCTTTCAAATTAGTGTTTCCAGTCTCTTTGGATAAATTCACAGAAGTGGGCTCATTAGATAACATTGACTGACCACTCATGTGTCCGCATCTTTGTTCATGAATTTTAATCTCCCAATTTTCTTGTCCCCTGCACCTCTTACCAAACATTTCAATTCCATCTTCAGTCCTTTTATATTTTTACCAATTGTCTAATTCATGAAATTCAATCATGACATCCCTCTCTATTGAACCTATACTTCTTGAAGCTTAGATTCTGTTTGGAACTTTGCATGGTAGTTCTTACTCTCTTGCATTTTCTTTTCCCTGTGAATTTGTACTTGTACTGTGAGTCACTTGTTCTGTCCTCAGAATGAAATAACCATGCCTTCTTTTTACCTCTGTAGTTAAAATTTTCAGTCTATGCACAAACTCCTTGAAATATGCACAGAATTTATTCCAGTATCTCTTACTTTACCTTCACCAAGTAATGACTGAGGCACAATTATAACAAAAATTAAGACCAGTGAATGGAAAGTATCAGATGATCAGAAACAATAAATAAAACTCTAAAAAAAAACCCTTGAAACTGAAGAAAACCTGTTTTTAAAATCAACTTCCTTAAATATTTCTATAAAAGTAAGCAACTACTAAGAAATGTGTTCTGTGGAAGGTAAGGATTTAAAGTTACCTATTTTCTCAAGTAATCAATATTATACAATAGGGAAGAATACGGTTTCATTTTGCCACATGCAACTTGAACACATGCAACTTAAGGCCTTGCAGCGAGATGGCACGTACTGTGTCACTGGACGGAAGAGACACCTGGAGCTTATAGTTGAAGTTTAACAGCAGAAAACTAATAAGTCAAATAAGTCAAGACAGAGTCATAAAATAAATCAAGATAGAAAGCTTGGGACCTAGTATATGTTTAAGGGTTGACATAAGGATGAATATTATGCAGCAGAGAAGTCTTAGGAAAATGCTCTTTTACTAGAAACCATTGTAGGATACTGGTCCTTTATTTAGACTTCATAGTGTACATATGCAAATTTTAGTAATGAAAGTTACTGACTAAACATATCATGAAATATGTAATAGATACAAGAATGCAAAGGAAAAAAACAAATTCATGATTTATGTGTTTCTCTTTATAGAAAACATGTTGTACTCTAACAGGGAATAGTCAATTTTGTTATTTGGTTATATAAATGAAATATAGCTTTAATCTGTTTCCTTGATATTGACTTGGAGAGAAAATGTTTGTCCTTGTCTTTTATATTTAAAAAAATAGGATTTGGGATATAAAAACCAATAATATTGTTATGTATTATAACAATTGTATGAGAAAATTAATTCAAGATAAATAGTGGTATTCAAAAGCGAATGAGGTTGTATAAAAATAATTGTTTATTGATTTATTTTTATTTAACTACACAAAATACCACCTCAAATCTTTAGTTCAAAGAAATGCATTCGGTTGTTTTTTCCCAGTATATGTAGAATATTTAATATAGTTTAAGTGTAAGAAAGAAAGTAAATGACAGATAAAAAAGTTATTTTCTTTGATTTTAAAATATTTCATATTTAATTGATTTTAATTGGTTTTCAATGCCCTTTGTCATGTTATTTTATTTTCTAATTCCATTAAAGACAACTTTTCATTGGTTCCCAAATTCTTGCTATACCTAAAGCTCTGTTTATAATAAGTAGTCTTAATCTCTAGTTTGAGAGTTAACACATATATGTTCATATTAATTATCTTAAATTGTTATTTTTTTGGTGTGGTATCCTCTGTCAGTTATAACTGTTCTGTAGTTAAATATCACAAATATCACATATCACATTTCTGCCTATTCATTTTCCACCCAGCCTCAAAACTAGGACATAAAGTCTTTTTATTTTTCTTGTAAAAGTTGCATAAACAACATTAATAATGTGGGAGTTCATTAAAACAAATTATTGCTTAGAAGACCTTACCCTGAAAAGCTCAATTTGTCATGTACATGTCAGTTCTCAGTTTTAAAAGGCTTTTAAATGACCCTATATTTTTCTCACTAGCTGGGCCTCTTGTTGAGGAAATCATTTGTGTTAATAAACTTATCTCCAATTTTGTGTCTGGGATTCTCAATGTTATTACAGTGAAAACAGAAAACCCACAAACAACCTGTATTTGAATGACTAATGTGGGAAAGCTTTTTATGGGCCAGGTGCTCTTCTATGTATTTTACTCTGATATCTAATCTAGTCCTTCAATATAAAATGTTATTATTGTTTTCTCATTGTTAAAAATGAAAAAACCGGGGTACTGACGCGTTAAATAACCTGACCCAAGTCAAAGACTCAGCAAGTAGTACAGCGCGAGTGCAGATTAGGAAATCTGACAGCTGCAGGCGCTCTTTACCATTTCGTTAGTCTCTGATCTAAACGAGCGTTCTGCCAGCTCTTCGGGAGGATGGATAGCGCCAGAAGCCATATTTCTGGCTAACCTGCCACAACTTTGCTTTATGTGCCTTTAGGCAGTGCACACTGACCATGATTGCGGTCAAGAGACTGTTTGTTGACCATTTATAGTAACCAACTGGAGATACCACTACAGTCTCCTTTTTATCTCCAGGCCACTTTTCCTATCCTCAATCTATGATCAAATTACATCCCTATTTGCTTGGGTTTAAATATCAAGATGTGTAGTATTTTTGTCTCATTTTACTCATGTAGAGAATGTTAATAAGCCACAATTCCTCAGCCTAGACATATGGATAATAATTAGGGACATGGTTGTTCTGTTTGTATCTGACATTTTAAAGATGAGCTGGCTGCCTTCTTTGCCACCTCTTTCCTCAATAGGAAATGGATGTTTTGTTTTCACATTTTTTAAATTTACATTAATGATAGAGAAACCATGGAAAAATTTCTATTCCTTTTACAACCATGGTATATTGCTCATCCTAAACAAGATAACAGAGAAATGACAGTTAATTATAAAATACGATTCTATCTTTGTTTGATAGCAAGCATTTATAGTATGAAATATATACATATTTATATTATAGTATTAAAACATGCATATTTACAATTTTAAAATAACTGAATTATTTTAAGCTTTATCAATGGCAGATAAAATCATCGTGTTCATCTTTTAGGAACTCATACTTAAGTAGGTTTAAGACATGTGAGTAATAGAAAAGTAGCACATATACTTGACCATTCATTTAAGACTAACTAAGGTCCATTTGAAGCATTCTAAGGTTGAGTGACCTTCAGTGACTTGTATGTATGGATTATCAAATATCACAGTAGAAGTAACAGGCCATGAACAGTGTTTGATTCTTTTCAAGCTAAATAGTGCAGATAATCATAATTATTTCTGGGCAAGGTTCAAAAGAGAACTAACTGTTCATCACTTTTCTAGTTTATTGAAGAATCTTTAAAAAATAATAAGTAATATATCATTCTTGTCAGTAAGTTATAAAGAAATTAAATGAAGCAAATTCTGGGAGTGATTTTTGACAGAATATTATCTGGAGCATCTTGCCTTTTTCACTTTTGTCATTTTGTCTCATAATGTTGATCTCATATTTCAGAACTCCAGGTCACTCATTCAGCTTATTTTATGGTATACTGTAACAATATATTCTACTGGATTTTTCTCTGTTCAATTTTCTAAGTCATTGCCAGTTTATGCAAAGTGTTAATGAGGGCATTAGAACTATTACAGAAGATAAAATATAGTTTTTTTCTTTAAAGACAATCAATGCCTTTTACTATAACATACTGTTATAAAAAGCAAAAACTAGCAGACTGAGAAAAGAACTTCCTTTGATAAGTTAACAAGTAGAGTCTAATATGAAACATATAAAGAGTGTGCAGGTGGCTTGCCATGTCTGCGTGCATTGGGATGCAACCCTTTCTTTTTCCCTAGTAAATCCTTTGTGGTGATGAAACACCTAGTAGATATTATTTTCCAGCCAACATTTGGAGGTTTCATCTGGAATTCCATAGAAGAATAACCCTGACAGGTTTGAGACAGGTCTTCTCACAGGAAGACAGCACCCATCTATCAGATCTTTTGGCCTCAGAGAAAAATAAGTTCTCTAAAGAAAAAACACAATTTTACCCGAATCTGATTCTATATTTGGAACATCTGATATCAGAACTAGGACTACACCTGGATCCAGATTGGCTTTGTGCTGTCTTAGGTTTCCCAAGGCCCCAAACTAAACATCAGCTGTGAGGTTTTCCACATCAAAATCACAACTAAACTACAGAAAAATCATCATTCAGAAAAGCCTGAAATGGAGTCCAATGAAGTCCTACAACTAAAGATATAAAGAAAAACTCACACTGAGACTTGTAGAAGGGGCCAAGACATGGAAGGGGCTGGTCCCACACCCCTGTGTGGAGAATAAAACTTGGGAGAGATATCTATCTGTGGAGGTACCCCCCAAAGAGCAAGGGGTCTCAGCCCCACATCAGGCCCCACAGCCCAGGGTTCCAATACCAGGAAAAGAAATCTCTGTAACTTCTGGCTGTAAAAACCAGTGGGGATTAAGGCTGAGGCTGCTGTAATCCAGGCAGTTTCTCTTAATGGCCGAACAACAAGCTAGTTTGAACTCACTCCCTCTGAGATCCAGCATTGGGGAAGCAGCTTGAAAGAAACCAGAAACACATGGGAAGGAACTGAATTGTCCATCATCAGGATGAGAACTAGGTGGGGTGGGGGGGGGCACAGCTTTCCTACACACAGAAGTGTTGGCAGAGGCCATTGTTCCTTTGATGATGACCCACCCTCCCTGCAGAGCCAGCAGACTGGCACCATATCTGAGATTCCATCAAACTGGTTCACTTGGTTTGCCCCACCCTGGTGATCCCCTGTTCCACCCAACTTTCAGACCCACCCAAGCCATTTCCAGTGGCCTTTCCATACAATCAGCCTGCATTGGCTCATGATTCAGATTTCCATACAGTCTCTCAAACAAGCAGCATTTGGCCTTAGTGTGCCCCGTGCCTCTCTCTTTAGGTAGCCCCAGACCTGGTACTAGCAGCAGCCAGCCTTGCTTCTCAGCTTGGCCTCCCCTGAGCCCCTCCAAGCCAAGCACAAGTAGCAGCCATCTGCAGATTGCTTTGTAAATCATGCTGGGGGGCCCCAGACACAACACAGGTGACAGCTGATTGTGGCTTGCAACTCCTGGGAGGCCTTAGAACCAGCACAACCAGTGAATAGCTTCAGACTGTAAGAGTCGAGAATTTCAACAGTGGGGAATTGTAATGCACCCAAACATTCTTTTACATTGTGTCTGTAAATGCTGACTCTGACTAATATGTAACTTGTGCACAAATAGCACGTTTGTATAAGAATCCTAAGAACTAACTTCAAAAGATACAGGTCTTGACCTTCAGTCATCCAGCTCTGGAAAATTTGCTCACTTTTAACCAGGATGATTTAAAACCAGGAGGATGAAACCCAAAGTGACACAAGTCAGACAATTGCTTGACCATTGTCAAGGTCCTCATTGGAATAAACTGTGCTAGCCTAAATGTAGAGGATTGTTCGACCCACTCCCCTTGATCTCTTTGTTCTGCTTTCCCTATCCCTCATTGTAAAAACCTCTGCTTGTACTGAGATGTTAAGGTGGACTTTGAGACAAGAGTCTCCAAAGTTCTTGAAAACCTAGCACTCAAATAAACCCCTTTTCTTTTTGCCAGTTCCTGTCTAATGAGTTTGGCTTTTGTTGCGGCTGGCAGCTAGACCTGTGTTCAGTTACAAGACCATGTTGAAGTACCACTCAACCACCTCCACAAGGGACACATTCAGGGGGGCAGACTCAGCAGGCACCAGAGCCCTGCGGAAGTCAGTCCTGCTCTGTGAGGTGGGCTGTGCACAACTGATCCTGCATGGTGGTCAGAGGTCAGTAGACTGTGGTCACAGCCAGTCCTTGAAACTGATCAACTTGGGGGGTGGGCAATGCCTCCCAGTTACGTGTCAACAACAATCAAGGCTTGGCTACAAGAGGAGGGTATATACAGCACACACCGGAGGTGCACTTTGAATGCCCAGTGGGAGTGTTTGAGGAGACTGTGCCACTGGACCCTACAGAACACCTATTCATACATTGGAATACTCTACCAAGACTGGTAGACATAGCAGTTTTACCTAATACGTAGAAACAAACACAAGGAGGCTTCTGAAATGAGCAAAGAAACATATCCCAAAAAAAGAACAGAAGAAAACTCCAGAAAAAGAACTAAACAAAATGGAGACATACAATCTACTAAATGCACAGTTCAAAACACTGGTTATAAGAATACTCAAGGAACTTAGTGACAACCTTAATAGCATAAAAAAGGACCAGTCACAAATGAAGGCTACATTAACTGAAATGAAGAATAATTTATAGGGAGCCAACAGTAGAGTAGATGAAGCTGAGTCAAATCAGTGACTTGGAATATAAGGAAGAAAACCACCCAATCATAAGAGCAAAAAAAGAGACCCCCCCAAAATGAGGATAGCGAAAGGATCCTCTGGGATAACTTGAAGCATACCAGTATTCACACCATGGAGATGCTGCAAGAAGAGAGAGAGCAAGAAATTGAAAACCTACTTGAAAAAAATAATGACAAAAAAATTCCCTAACCTGGTGAAAGAAATAGACATATAAGTTTAAGAATAGCAAAGAGTCCCAAACAAGATGAATCCAAAAAGGGCCATAAGAAGACACATCACAATTAAAATTCAGAAGCTTAAGGACAAAGAGAATCTTAAACACAGCAAGCCAGAAGCAGCCCCTGTATTTTTTGGACTATATGATGCACCGGACCATAAGATGCACCTAGGTTTCAGAGGAGGAAAATAGAAAAAAAAATTGAAGCAAAAAATGTGGTCCTGCTCCTGCTTCTTGTGACCCTGCTCCACCACCTCCCCCCACAGCAAGCCAGGTAAGCTACATTCAGACTATAAGATGCACCCCCATTTTCATCCCAAATTTGGGGGAAAAGGGTGTGTCTTATAGTCTGAAAAATATGGTAGTTACTGACAAGGGACCTCTCATAAGGTTGTCAGCTGATTTCTCAACAGAGAATTTACAGTCCAGAAGGGATTAGCAAGAAGTATTTGAAGAACAAATAAAGAGCTTCCCAGACAAGGAAAAGCTAAAAGAGTTCATCACCACCAAACAAGTATTATATGAAATGTTAAAGGGTCACAAGCATAAGAAAAAAATTAAAAAGTGATAAATAAAATGACAATAAATGCATATCTATCAACAACTGAATCTAAAAAACAAAATAAACACACAAAGAGAACAGAAGCAGAATCTTACATACAGAGAAAAAGGTGAAAAAGGTGAAGGGATTAATAAGTACAAATTGGTTGTTAAAGAATAGTCATGAGAATGTAAAGTACAGCATAGGAAATATAGAAAATAATACTCTAACTATGTATGGTGTCAGGTGGGCACAAGATTCATCTGGATGGTCACTCAGTAAGTTATGTAACATTTAATCACTGGTGTGTACACCTGAAACTAATATAATAATACATGTCAACTGTAATTAAAAGTAAAAAAAATACAAATATATATATTTGTAAATATCTATTTGTATACATATATGTTGAATGTCATATAACCATATGAAACAATAATAATAAAAAATGAAGTACTGATACATGCTAAAACATGAATGAATGGGTATGCTAAGTGAAAGAAGCCAGCCACAGAGAAACAAATACGAATGATTCTATTTATCTATGAAATGTCCAGAACAGGCAACTCTATAGAAACAGAAAGTAGGTTTGTGGTTGCCTACAGCTTGGAGGAATGGGAGAATTGGGAGTTGGTGGCTGAGTGGTGCATGATTTCTTTCTGAGGTAATAAAAATGTTCTAAATCTGATTCTTGTGATGGAAACGCAAGTCTATGAATGTATTAAAGTATATCTAATGGGGCACTTTAAATAAGTTCATTGCATATTATGCGTGTCTCAACAGAGTGCTCAGCAAAAATGGTAAAAAAAAAAAAAAAGAGCTATAAGGAAAAAATACCTTCAGACTTAACAGGAAAAACTGAAGTATACTAATTTTATGATAGTTTTTTTTTTAAACTAGGATTGGTTGGGGGCAGATCCTGATAGATGTTTTATGTTTGAAACCCAGAAATAACGACCTGCAAAATAGGGCAGACAGTCAGAAGTTTGTAGGTACCAGACAAGAAGGGGACTTACAGGAAGGACAGATGGTGGTATTAGGGAGGCTGGTATTAATTACTGATCACAATGCTTTTATTTCACAAATTTGTCTTATAATATTGAATATTCAATGCACCATATTGCCAAATGCACCTGTATTTCCACTTTTACAGGTAAAAATATTTTATTCATTCTTCTGTGTCACTGAGGCATATAGCAGACACTCAATAAACTGTCAAAGAATAGCAGGCGGGTGACATGAACAATTTGTCAAAAAACTGGTCATGAGTTGAAATTCTAAATAATGCCACCTTGAAGTGCTGATGTGAGAATTCCAAATCATCTCGATAGTGAACCAATGAGTTGATCTGGCAGAAGTGTGTGAGTGTGGCACATTTCATTTAGTACTTGCTCACTGGAGAGAACACATTGTGCTGAGCACTGAACAGATGTGGGGTGTGGCAAAATAGGTTTACAGCTTTGGGTATGTGAAAGTTTATTTTTATTATTTATTAATTATTTTCCATGTAAACAACTGTAAACCTAATTTGCCTCACCCTGAACTTCTCATTTTATATTAACTAACCAATAACTCAGAGATTCTCTCCAGTTTACTAACTAGCAAGGGGAAATGTGAGCACCCGCCAAGGTTCCACAGTAAGGGCAGAGCTTTTTCAGGGCCAAGTCTATCTCATGGAAAAATTCCTTCTGACAAGCCTTAACCTTTCATAGGAAAAAGGACAGAGTTTCACAGAGGACAGAAAAATAAGTAACTACTTACAATATATGTAGTGAATATTATACACAAATTGGCTCGGAAAATACCAGGAGCTAACTTTCCACCATTCAGATTTACTAGAAACCCGGTATCTTTCACAGCCTTTCAAAAATAGCTAAGCCCATGGTCTAGAGTGGTATTTTTAATTTTTTTATTATATTTTTTCTATTACCATTTAACCCCCCTTACACCTCCTACTCCCTGAAATCACTGCAGTCTTGTCTATGCCCATGAGTCCTTTTTCCTTTTCACTTGATCCCTCAACCCCCTAACCTCTCCCCTCCAACAGCTGTCCTCCTTCTATCTATGAGTCTGTCTCTACTTTGCTTGTTAGTTCAGTTTGTTCATTAGATTCCATTTATGAGTGAAGTCATATGGTATTTGTCTTTTACCACATGGCTTATTTCACTTAGCATAATGTTCCCCAAGTCCTTCCATGCTGTCACAAAGGGTAAAATTTTCTTCTTTTGTATGGCTGAAAATGGTAATGAATCAAGTCACTCTCATTAAATATTTGTATTACTATTTCCCATAATCTAGAGAAAAAACCATCTAATATTTACTTTTCTGGTTTCAACCCAAACATTATTGAAATAAAAAGCATGTTTTTAAAAATGTATTAAAACAATCATTTAGTAACAATTAATTTTAATTCTTTCATAAACCGTATTTATAGTTGTATCATATGTGATTATTATAGAAAAGGATCAGATAAATTATACAATCATTTTTACAAAATTGATATATGCTTAAAATGTCAATCTTTTTGTGTGCTGTCTTCCCCTTATCTCTGAGAAGTGGGCATAGGAAGGTTATGGCTTCACTTTGTACAACAGTTCTGTGTGCTGGAGATAATATCATTGATAAAAAAGCATCAAGGTGACTCACATTGCTAGGTGTTCATAGCCTTTCAAGAAGTCAGCTTTGCCCTTAAACAAATTTGAAGAATGACATAATTACACCAACTAGCCGACCCACAATGTAAATTAACTTAGACAGTGATTAGTCAGGTTCCTTCAGTTAGAAGTAACAATGAAATGAACATGTATTTTAAGAACTAATAACATTTTTAGAGCCTTATTTCAGTAGTGCTAACATAGATCTAAGGGAGAATTTCAAAATTTAATTATTTTAACTGAATTTGTATTTTATTAGTTAAACACCTATGGTTAGAATAAAACAATAATTGTTATTCATAATTCAGAGCAATAAGTAGACCCCTTCAAGTGGAAATAAATGAAAAAGTAAGACAGTAATGTCAGGAAACAATACATATTTTTTAATTGTCAGACCATCTGAATTTTTTGCAACAACAAATCTTTTTATTGCCCATTCTTTTATGTTTGGCTCTAATTTTCTTTGAAATGTGGATCAAAAACCACTGACCACATAGTTTCTCTTTTCCTCAGAGCACTTTGATTTGCTTGTCATATTAAAACATTTTCCATCAATGACACTGGGTACTTTTTTCAAACATCAACTAAGTTATTATGAATCAGAAAAGGCATTCAATTTTTTCCACTGTTTATATATAAACAGTCAGTGTGTGCACTTAGAGTAAATCAATTATGGTAAAATTAGTAGAAAAACACCTTTTCAACACTGCATTCCCACTAACAACTCATAATGCACACACATGTGTCACCACCCCTGTGACATTATCAGGGTCACTACATCTATTCATCAGAGGATCAGAACAGATACGCATCAGATTTTGCTGTCTTCTAAATGAGTTCTCAAAACCTTTTTTTTACTTATTGCTCTCTTAAAGATAATAGACCTAAGCCCTAACGAGTAATTGTACTTCTATCTGTTTTCATTCACTCAATTAATATGAATTGAGTTTCAACTTGAATATATTTTATTTGGTTCACTGTACTATATGGCTTTTTTTCTTTAAAAAATGCATAAGCTATTTAAAAAGAGATCACCATTACAATCTGCATAGTAATATTCCTTTTTAAAAGAAAACAAATATCCTTCTCATATCATATAAAAATGGTAATGAACTTCACATTGCTGAACAAAGACCTTTGAATTATTTATCTCTGTTTTACACCAACTTATCACAAACTTTGTGATTTAAAACCAGATTTATCATTATTGTTTTAAATTTTACTTTACTTTTCTGATGTTAAAGTGTCACAGTCCTCCAAGAGTACTGTTTTTGACAGATATTGAATATCTACAAGTTTATACTTTTTATATCAACAATTTGAGCCATTATTATGTAGAACTTTTAATGGAACAGTGAGGAAGTGAGACAAGGGGTTTAAATAATATCTGAGAGAATCTATGAGAAAGAGAAGAGTGACCTCTGATAGTCAAAAGTTGACAATAAGCTACAACTCTACTTTTGCAGCAAGCTAGCCTGGCCCTACCAACTAGACCAAAATGATCTGTTGGACATAAACACCTTCATAACACAACATCAGACAAGGTCATTCTCTGACCATGATTGAGTAAGACAAAAGCAAAACCACTCCATAATCAAGTCTGAATACAGCCATAAATATTTACTGTATAAACCATAACAATGTCCAAACATTGGACATTGGACACTTAGGGGAGATACCCATCTCCCCTAAAAGAGTGGCCATTGCTTCTTTACAAATGGCCACTTTAGCCTCGCTCAATTCCTACCACTTGCTAGACAACAATTAACATACTCCTTAATACACTTGTTTCTAAAGCAAAGGTAAAAAACTGAAAGAAAGCAAAACTGTTTCCTTAAGTCCTGCTCAAAACCAGACCATACAATCTTAATCCTTATAATATTCTCCTATTGAGACACTTTGTGTTAATGCATGGTGGTCCACCTTCCCATGTTATTAGGAGTCAAGAACCTAATACTGTTCTACTACAGATATTTTCCTGGGAGTTGTGGCTGCCCAATATCAATTCTGCCATTTCCTCTTACTACCTATGCACAATTTAATGTTCTACAATACTGTACAATAATGAGAAATAACAATAATTATGATATGGTGTTCTTTTGATAAAATTTATAGATATATTTCCTTCATCATTTTCAGTTTATTTTGGGATACATAGGTATAACGATAATAGATAGATAAATAGGTGATAGATTAAAGAGATATGGATGGATGGATGGAAGCATAGATTGATAGAAGTAGTATTACCTGTGTTAGAAAATATATGGACACAAAAATTATTTTGTTAGCAATTTTGACTATTTTAACTAACAGTATTTAGTATTAGGCTTCAAGCATCACTGTAACTAGTTTCTTAATATCCACTGCAACAATTTTTCATCATTATTATTCTATATTAGCTGCACCTTAATTGTGTTTTTAGTTTTATATGTTGGGTGACTTCAAACAATTTACTAAAGCATACATGTTTGTTAACCTTTGAAAATGTAATGAATTTAGTTGGCTAGAAATTTATTCTAACTTCATTTTGTGCTAATCAAAATGACATTGATTTGCTTGCATTAATGGTTAGCATTAAAATTTTTTTGCACATTAATGAAAAACATTTTATGTTTCACAAAGCTACTGTGGAGAAGACAATTTTGCTGTACCCATGGATTTCCCATTTACCTATTTATCTCACGAACACTCAGCTTATAAATCAGGGACTACAAATGTTGTTTAATCCTTTCATTTTCTTAAACACTTCGTTTTTCATAATCCAGAATAACAACAAATATAATAGTTTTTCTATATTAATAAGTAAAAAAGGTAAACACTGAAATGTACCTTTTTCCTTTTAAAGGAAAACACTAATGAGAGAGATGAGTGAGAAAAATGCATGAATGTTCAAAATAGTTAGATGGTAGAAAGGACAGACTTCAGGACATATTTGGGCTGTTTTCCCTCCCTTCCATTGAGAATTATGAGCCTTTAGAGGACAGGAACACGATTTTCTAGCCATCAAGTACAATGGTGAATTTATTCCAGGCAGTAGATGCAGGAAACTGATGGAACTACAAAATGTAATAGAAAGTGAATGATGTTCTATTTACATTAAAATTAAATTATTAAATAGCAACTATTCTCTTTGGAGGCTTTTCTCTAAAATTAAGGCATTCATGAGTTCATATTAATTCTTAGTTATAACATCTAGCTATGTTTACTTGTTGATATCTCTCTTGCTACCTATATTTGGCAAGTGTTACAATTGACAAGTTAAAAATTGACACAGTGAGAAAAAGAAAAGAATGTGTATGTCAGGCGAGGAACATAGCAACTGAATTTTGGGATGGCAAATTGATCTTTAAGGTACTATATTGGATGTATCATTACTTGTGGGACTTTCTACACTGCATCAAATATCTAGAGCTTTGGAATCCACATTTATTAAAATGAGAATAAAAATAGGTTCAGTGTTTATTGTTGAACACAATGGGGAAATATAAAATATTATATAATATTATGATATAGAAACACACACAGATAGCATTTTGTCATAATATTTCTCTTCAAATTCTGTCTTATACCTACTAAAAAATTATAAATGCTTTAAACACTTCCTCAGAACCTGTAACAAAACATTTGGGTTGATACATTTTTCAATATATCCATGAATGGATCTTTTAAGTTGAAAGAATAAACATATAGAAGAGGTTTTCAAGAAACTATATATAACCCATTATTTTTAATAGCACTTATATCTTACTCCAGGGTGAAATATGAGTTATTTTTACATTAGCAGAAAATTACAATTATTTATATATTGATAATTATTAATTTAATACTTCAAATTTGGCATTATTTTGTCTTGGGGAAAAATAAGTCAAATAGACTGAAATTTATACAGGACACCAACATAGTTTTATGTGCATGAAATATAAAATTAATTGTTCTTACTGGAAGCAACCTAAGTGCCCATCAGCAAATGAGTGGATCAAAAAACTATGGTACATTTACACAATGGAATTCTATGCAGCAGAGAGAAAGAAGGAGCTTATACCCTTTGCAACAGCATAGATGAAACTGGAGAGCATTATGCTAAATGAAATAAGCCAGACGGTGAGGGACAAATACCATATGATCTCACCTTTAACTGGAATATAATCAACAGAAGAAAAAAGCAAACAAAATATAACCAGAGACATTGAAGTTAAGAATAATCTAACAATCGTCAGGGGGGAGTGGGGAGGGGACAGTGGGGAGAGGGGATTACAGGAACTACTATAAAGGACACATGGACCAAATCAAGGGGGAGGGTGGAGGTGGGGGAGGGAGGTGGGTTCAGCTGGGGTGGGGTGGAGGGATGGGGAGAAAAGGCATACAACTGTAATTGAATAACAATAAAAATTTAAAAAAAATTAATTGTTCTCAGAGACCTCAGAAATAGGAAAGAATAAAATAAAGAAAGAAAATTTGACAAATTGTATGTATCATTTTCTCCTGTTCTTGGCTGAGAAAATGATCTAGTCCTATTCAGCAGTTCTTAGACTCCACAAATAAATGAAATCATATGGTATTTATCTTTTTCCTGTCTGACTTACTTAACTTACAGTAACACCTTCACCTCCAGCCATGTTTTTGCAAATGGCGCAAAACATTTCAGGTTATCACAAAACTCATGAAAGCAAAGCATTTGATCTTAATGAATGAAAATATATCTGGGAAATAAAATTGCATTATGTATAAATCAAGTGCGGGGTTTTAAAATAGGGCTCAGAGGAGTTAGAGGAATTTTTCTAGAGTATTAAAGAGTTAAGAAATGAAGTAATATACAGCAGGTGATTACATAACAGTGATAATGGTTGTGGGGTATTCCAACTAAGAACGTGAGCAAAATCAAAGATTCAGAAATAAAATGAGGACAACTCCAGGAGCAGACCAGCAACCTGACTTCTGTACTAAATAGTATAGAATATTCTTACTAAATAGTTGGTTGAAGATGCATATAATAGGTATAAACAAAATACGGAACAGAGTAGATTAAGCTTTATATTGAGGTAACACTATTTGTTCTTCAGCGTGAAAGTGACATTAAATCAATATTGATCTAGCAGCAGTGGGAAGAACAGATAAGGGACAAGTTGATATCAAGTTACAAAAGAGCAAGATAAGGAAATGCCTGCGTAAAAACGACGTCTGTATTTCTCAGGAAGTCTCAGAGTCCATAGTATTGACACTTGTTTTGTTACATACTTGGAATTCGCTGTTTTAAAACGGAGCCATTCTTTTTGGCACAACTTCTGCCTCTACTTTTATCCAGTTATAATTCTCAGTTACTGGCCTTATTAATTATTTTGGTTTCACCCTTATCTTGTAATTTAGATTTGATATTCTACTTAAATCATGAATTCAACACCCTACTTTAAACCACTCTAACTAGTATGCGGATTCCTCCTACCCAATGACACCCTTTCAGGAAGAATTTATCTGGTTCGAGCCTATTTTGGAAGTATGAAAAACGTCCAAATTGAGGACTTGGAAAAAAAGACTGAATTTCTGGGTACTAAGTTAATAAAGAAATCATCATTAAAAAAAGAGTCTATCTATTGGGTAATAAATTAAGAAGCACTCACTACAATTCTTAATGTTTCTGAGGAGGTACAGAATAAAAGTCTATCATAAAATATAATTATGTCATAAAAATGTTTAATTTACCCAGGAAAAATATCTGAAAATGAGAATATATAATTATATTGCAGAAGATAACACCCTACAATAATTTGACTTTAGTGAAAAACTAAAGCAAAAATTTAGAGCTTTCTAAAAATCTCATAAGGCTCTAAATTCTCAGCCTGAAATACAGATGCCAGCTGCTTCACGTAAACGATAACGTAGAATGTGAATAGTGCCTGGAGTCTAGGCTTCTGAGCTTTTGGTACAAGTGTAGTTCTACAGCTGTGTTCATCACCTAAGTGTTTAGTTTTTTAAAAGGTGGCTATTATTTCTCTCTTAGAAAAAATGATTTAAAAATAAGAGCATATGTTTCCATTTGACAGATGTATTTTTCCCTGACATACAATTATCAAAGTCATAGGTTTAACTCCACTGAGTAGATTTGTAGAATTGTATGTTCTTCCCATTAACATGTAGTAATAAGAATAATAGTTTGCATTTTTATAGCACTGACATACATCGTTTCGTGTTTTATTGTTGCAAGTGCTCTTATAAATGTTTTTTTACTGATTAACTCTCTAACTCCCACAACGACCTTCAGGAAGTAGGTTCCACTGTTAGCCTTCTCCAGAGGAAGAAACTAGAAACAAAGAGATCAATCAATTCTCATAGCCCATAATGATTGAGTATTGAGTGAGAAATAGAAACCCAAAGTCTGATTTTAAAGTTTTCATTCTTACCCACCACATTAGTATATGAGTGCAGAGAAAAATGTATGTTTGGTCACCGCCCACTACAAAGATTAGCCCAAATTAGACCCTCAAAAAATATGTGTCAGATAATAAACCAAAGACATACTTTGTTTGACTCTTTTGAATCTTTATTAATGATATTCATGAATTTAAAAATTAAATATAATAAAGTTGGATTAAATGAAAGTTAAATATATCTCAAGTGCATATATGCATGCTTAAATAGGTTTGTGTAAATGTTGTGAATATCAATAATATTTTTATTTACCTTCACACATGATTAGAAAGATATTAATACCATGTTCATAAACACTTGCTACAGGGAACGTTGAGGGTATTGCTTAGTGACTTCTAGCATTCAGTGTTACTTGTGACAGGTCACCGCAAGTGTGATTATAACTCCTTTTTTATGTTAACTATTTCTCTGGAATATTTTAAAAACACATTCTTCTTTTTAATAAAATATGGCAAGAATTTTATTGTGTCTGAATTATTTCTTTTTTCATTATTTCTTCTGTATGAAATTACTATTACCAGGATGTTGGAACAGCATCTATACTACATAATGCTACATATATATTTAGTCTTTACTCATAATTCCTTTGACCTGATCTTCTAGGCTTCTAGGTTGACAGTATTTCATTATAATATACAATTTTATTTAATGAATATATTTTAATTTCTGAAGATAATTTTTCTTAAATTGTCCCTTTTGCTTTGCAGCACTTTCTCACTTTGGCTTAAAAATAACTCAATAATAATAGTAGACTTTTAAGTTTCCTTTACTGAATTCTTCATAAGTCTCTGTGAAGACCTCTGCTGATTCATCTTTCATCTTTTGTACTAGAAAATCTTCTTGTCTGTCCACTTACATACTGGTTTTTATTGATAAACTAAGCTTATTACTAGAGAGAGTCAATTTTTCTTTTTTTTCCTGAAATTCAGCATGCTCATTTTCTAAACAGTTTTTCTTAAATAGAAGGTTAAATTCAGTTTTTACTCTGGAGAGTTTAAGCAAGAAACTGGTAGTCTGTGTACCCTTGTAAATTCCAAGGTAAAAAAAAAATCTTTAATTTGGGAATGGATCTGTTTAGTATATTTCCATATTAAACAAAGCTGCCAATTTTTCCATTTACCCCCCTCCATATCTATTGTGAGGATACAGAACTACATCAAAGTGTGCTCTACTCATATATCAAATCTCACTGTACAAGAAAACACCTGGGTAGATTATGTAATTATTTTAGAGAGAGATGTTTAAGTGCTTTACACTAGAGAGAAGACTTTGTTGCTGAAAGCAGAACTAAGTAATGACGGGGTATGGCGTGCTGGACTGTTTGAGATGCTGTAACAAAAGACTGGGTAGCATGTAAACAACAGACGTCCGTCTGTTTGCAGTGGGGAGGTATTAGTAAGTTTAATTTTGTTTACTTTCTGTTTCATGGAAAATCTTCCAAACATTTTTCATCCTTTCTTGTCTTTCAGGAATCTTTTATCTAATTTAAGTGTAGTTTAAATTATTTCAACAGAAGCTGAGAGGCAGAATAGGATGGGGGGGTCAGAAAAGAAGTATTCTCAATCTCTCATCCTGAACAAAAATTCAACAGCATATTGCATTTAAATCAAGGTAAAAGGATGTGTTTTGTTCTTTTTTCAACACTTTCCTGTGTTGTTTAGAATAAGAGAATTAGATTAAGAGATGACCTGAAACCTGGAAGTTGGGCAATATGTGACACAATTTCGCTAAAGAAGAATCATATGTTTTTGAATCCATTATATGAAATAAATATAAATGAAATAACAATGATTGTCAAAGACAAAGGAATGGAAAGATGCAGTAGTGATTTGAAGGCATGCAAATCACTGATAAACTTTAGAGGACATTTGTAATATCTGACTCCATAATCTATGCATTAAAGAAGAACATTGAATTTAGTTTCAAAATTAAAGGAAACAAAATAATTGATATTAACAGCAAGCAATTTGCATGCATAACAATTATAAGCCAAATAGATAGGAATTGATTCCAAAACAAAGTTTTAAGCCTGTAGTCTCAAATAAAAATTCAAAATAGTAATTAAGATTCTAAGACTATCATCTTTTGGCTGAAGATAAATTCTCAGCCTACTCACAGAACAAACCTTATCAACATTAGGTAGTTTAAAATATCATTGCTGGGGGTAATAGAGGGAAGGTTTTCTAATATTAACCAAAATACTCATGAAAAATAAATACCTTTCAAAAATGTGGTGCATATGCAAACTTCATGGCAAGAAATAAAATTTCTGTTTAAATTAATACTGAAGTTAAAGGGTAAATATTGTCTTTATACATATGATATGTTAATTAAATCTGGAAGAATATTGATTCCTTTATCCGAAAGTATGTTCACTTGTCCAAACTTTCCTTCCATTATCCGTATTTTATAATTTCAAAACTAAGAGTTAGCATAACATTTTATTATTAAAATAAATTACACTAGTGGGTTGACTGGAGTACTCACAAGCACTGTGAAACCAGATTTTTTAAACACATCCTTTCTTATTCATTCATAGATATCAATAAAGCAACTAAGAAAAATTATCAATGAAAAGGGATGAAAAACATGAAATTTGTCATTCTTTTCTTTAATGCTAGGACCCTCAAAATGAAATTCTTAAAGAAGGAAATTCTCAACAATATTTTGATGCAATATTGAATATTCTTTTATTTACTGCAACTAGAAATTTGCAAATGTTCATTTAAAAAAACTCCTCAATGCAGGTCTGTTATCCAAAATTGGCCTGACATTATAGTCTACTACTGTGACTACTAATGTTTTTATTTCTTTGTCCTCTTTATTTTTTCTATCCTTTTTAGTCTTTCAAATTTGTATATGATTGTTTCCTACATTCATTTTATTTTATTTTTATTCATTTTACAAATATGTGCTGTGTACCTACTATGTAAAATTCTAAACTAGAATGCAAAGCAGTGCTTTCCCTCAAGGATATGGCAATACTGCATTGCATTCTTTCCACTACAAGGAGAGGTATTAGAATACAGCCATGACTGTTACTGTGTTCATTTAATTTCAAGGGATGAACACAATCAGAATACCTATTAAACCAGTTACATATTGCTTGTTTCTTAAATGGAAGCTTAGACTTCCTGGAAACTCAGGACAGATAGTGTTTATGGAAGCTGAAATATATGAAAAAATAAAAAATAGGACTACCTCAAAATAAAAAGCTTCTGCACAGCTAAAGGAAATATTTGCAACATGAAAAGGGAACCAACTGTATGGGAAAATATATTTGCCAATCATACCTCGGACAAGGGTTTGATCTCCCAAACATATATAGAAATCACACAACTCCACACCGGGAAAACGATCCAGTTTTACTCAAAAAAAATGGGTAAAGGACCTGAACAGACACTTCTCCAAGGAGGATATATAGAGGGCCCAGAGACATATGAAAGGATGCTCAAATCACTAGCCATCAGAGAGATGCAAATTAAAGTCACAATGAGATACCACCTCACACCTGTCAGAATGACCATCATAAGCAAATCAACAAAAAACAAGTGCTAGAGAGGTTGTGGAGAAAGAGGAACCCTAGTACACTGTTGGTGGGAATGCAGACTGGTGCAGCCACTGTGGAAAACAGTGTGGAATTTCCTCAGAAAACTAAAAATGGAACTGCCTCTTGGCCTGGCAATTCCACTGCTGGGGTTATACCCTAAGAATCCCGAAACACCAGTTCAAAAAATCCTACACACTTCAATGTTCATAGCAGCATTACTTGCAACAGCCAAGTGCTGGAAGCAGCCTAAGTGCCCATCAGTAAATGAGTGGATCAAAAAACTGTGGTACATTTACACAATGGAACACTACACAGCAGAAAGAAAGAGCAAGCTCCTACCTTTTGCAACAGGATGGATGGAGTATTATGTTAAGTGAAATAAGCTGGGCCATGAAAGGCAAATACCATATGATCTGACCTATAAGTGGAACCTAATCAACAAAACAAACATGTGAGAAAAATATAACCAGAGACATGGCAATAAAGAACAAACTGGCAGTAGCCAGAGGGGAGGGGATAATGGGAGGATAGAGGAAAAGGGTCAAGATGAGGAACATGTATAAAGGACCCATGGACAAGGACAACAGGGGGAGGATTGAATGTGGGAGGTGAGATGTGGGTAGGGCAAGGGAGAGTAATGGGGTAAAATGGGGACAACTGTTATTGAACAATAAAAAATAAATTTAAAAAAGAAATGTATTGTAACAAAGGAAAAAAAATGAAAATTTAACCTCATTGACTCCCTAATCATTCTAAATCAAGATCTCTATTCTAGAAATATTCTTTTAGGACAAGGTAGATACCCACAATATTTCTCTCTTTTGCCTCATTTTTTTCATTTCTAACAAGTTAACCAGTTCTGTATGAATCTGTTCCAAATTCCTGAGAGAGAGGATTCAGTAAATAAATAGCATTCTTCTTGATGATTGAAGGATCCATTTTCAGAAATTCCTAGAATCATATTAACTTGTGAAGAATTCATTACCTCAGCTTGTCCAGGAAGCTGTGGGAGAAGATTTCATGCTTGCTTAGCCACAACTGATCCTACATTTTCCAAGAGTCAAATCTACCTATTTTATATTGTTAGATTAATTATTCCTAATGGGTTCATTTAACATCTTCTCTATTCACCGCTAAAATAAGTATAACTTTATCTACTTGGTTTGCATGGCCCCCTAAAAACTATCAGCACCTCCTAGAGAGTGTCCCTTGTACAAATCAAGCTTTAAGCAGTAAACTACAACTGCTTTCTGGTCATTTCATTCATTTAGCCCCAACAGCCCTAAGCCATTGTGAGCTGTTATAAATGGGGAAAAACCAAAAACTATATCTTCAGTCTACACTATTCACACAACATAATCACCTTTGGATATCTGTCTTTTTATTGCATTAAACATACCATGTTACAAGTGTAACTATGTTCTCTGAAAAAATGTACTATGAAAAACCATATTTAAACAAAAGGCAATTGCTAAATTATATATTTGGATTTGAGTACAATTTGTAAGACAATCTGTTTTGAATTGACGGACAAACTGGTAACTGGAGGGTTTTTTTTCCCTCCATTAAATTACATTTCTCCTTGATATATATAGGACTGAATTCTTTGGTTAAAAAGCCTTTGTCCTATGGTGAATATAGATACTATAAAATAACAATGAAGAAAACATCCTAATGTTAACATTCCAAAGTTGTGCGCATTACACAAAATCATCAATTTAATCAGTTAATAAGTGACTAAAATCCATCTAAATAAATACTATAAAAACATAGGTATTAAGACAAACTGTGCATTTGCAAAGTGGAAATTATTATGGGATAAATAATTCAGTACAAAACAAGACAGTCTTAATAATGATGAAACCTGTATTTTATAACTTAGCAAAATATTTTAGAGTAAGCTTTAATTTATTCCTGAAGAGATTACCATATTTGAAACATGACATTTCACCTTTAAAAAACAGGCGAATTTTGTTGCAGATTCGATAGGTAGGTTGTTGGTGAAAAGATAAGTTTTTTTTTTAATTGTGTAGTCGAAACTTTGAGCAATGTGTTATTAATCTATTGCATGATTTTCTTATTTCATATTGAGTAGAGTATAAAAACAATCAACCAACTCCAGAGCTAGTGGGCATCTGTCCCGGACTGTACGGCTGCAAATGCTCAGGAGAACTGGTCCATCTGGAGGTAAGCAAGCCTTGGTCATGTGAAAAATGAGTGATGGAGCAATAACATGTCCTGGTTAAGAAATCCTTGAGAATTGTTGTGCCTATGTGGTAGCTGTAACTTTTTCATTTGTCATTTCTTACAGTCACCATACACACAATTCAATAAATAGTACAACCTGTGTTTTGTTGACAGTTGGTTGGTCAATCATGAAATAGATAGGAGATAGCAGGCCTAGTTCCTTCTGCTCATACCCAAGTGGTATCAGTTCAATGGGCCTTGCAAATCAGTGATCTTATACTTATACTTACAGAAACATACTGAAAGTATTTGAGTAAAAAAAACACAGAAAGCATACCAAGAAGCAAATATAGATTACAGGGGAAGACGTATGCTTATTAGTTTCCATCAATAAAGCCAGTAACGACTAGAGCTTTTAATTTGCAGTGGGTATGCCTTAAGAACCATGACCTTCATTTATTAAATTATTCAGCACAATCTTATTGAGTACCTAATATAAGCCAAGCATTATTCTGAAATAATGATCAAATTCTACCAAGAGTACCTGTCACCCTTATAATTATGGTTTAAATTATGTGTTCTCTCTCACTCTCTCTGTCTCTCTCTCCACCTCCAGTTACTAAGATACTTGCTCACTAAATACAGCAGAAACAGTATCATTCATCCCACCATACACTTGGATTAATTATAATGAACATGAATCTGATACATTAAATCTGCTCCTCTGTGCTATTACTTAGTTTAGCATCAATTTAATTTTCTTTTAATTCTAACTGCCCACTCTACCTAAAAATCAATTACACATGTCAGCTATGGTGTATTTCTGCTAATGATTCATCTTGTGACTTTGTACAGAAGAAAATATACACATGACAAGTCAGCACATGAAAAGATGTAAAACATCATTAGCTATTGGGCAAATACAAATTAAAATTATCATACTTTTCTTTACAATATTAAATTGATTAAAATGAAAACAAATGATAAATGTACCAAAAGTGCCGGATTATGGAGAAACTGAATAACCACTTTGTTGTCCCAAATGGGTTCAGTGGTGAAATCTACCATTTAAGGAAGAAATTGTACCAAATCTTTACAAACTCTTTCAGAATTTGGAATAGAAGGAATACTTTCTATTCATTCTGTGATACTAGGATTACCCTAATACCAAAACCAAATACAAGAAAAAAATTATATATAGACTAACATCTATCATGAACATAGATTTTAAAAATGTTCAATAAAATATTACCAAATCAAATTATAAAACATTACCAAATGATATGTAATTATATATATATAGATCATATATAGAAAAATCGTGTGTAAATATATATGTATGTGTATATACATGTGTGTATGTATATGTGTATATATACATATATACTTATATTTTGTATATACATATATATTATCTATATAATCTCACGACCAAGTGGGGTTTATCCCAGAATGCAAAGTTGGATGAATATTCAAAAATTGATTAATGAAATCCATGACATCAAGAGATTGGAACATAAAACTCACATAATTATATCAATAGGTACAAAACTTTAATGTGTAAAAGATGAAAAAGATTTTGTCAAAATCCAACATGCATTCTCAGTAAAATAGGAATAGAGGAGAACTTTCTTAATTTGATAAGGACTATTTACAAAAAACCTACAACTAACATCATAGTTGAGGCTTAAAAACTGAAAGCATTCCCACTAAGATCAAGTGCAAGACAAGTACATTCCCACTCATCACTCCTTTTCAACATCAACTAGAAGTCCGTGATAATGCAGTAAGTGAAGAAAATAAAATGAAAGCTATATAGATTACAAAGGAAGACATAAAACTATATTTGTTTACACAAGACATGATTGTCTATGCAGAAAATCTGAATTAAATAACAAAACATCCTAGAACTAATAAGCAAATGCAGAATGGTTGAAGGATACAAGGTTAATATACAAAAGTCAATTGCTTTCCTATATATCAGGAATAAACAGGTGGGATTTAAAATTAAAAATTTAATATCATCTATACTAGCAACTAAGAAAAATAAATAGTTATAACTAACACAATACTTATATATTCTATATAAAGAAAACTATGAAACTCCAATGAACACAATCCAAAAAGATCTAAATAAATGGAGACATATTCCATCTTTGTGGACAGATGACTCATTCTCAAGATGTCAATTATTCTCAACTTGGTATTCACTGATCCATAGATTCAATGAATATCAGCAAGTTACTTTTGTAATTGGAAAACTGATTCTAAAGTTTTATGGAGAGGAGAAAGATCCAGATAACCAATAAAATACTGAAGAAAAATGATAAAGTTGGAGGACAGACACAGTAATCCAGACAGTGTGGTAATGATGAAATAACTGACCAATGGTATGGAATGGGGACCCCAGAAATAGATGCCAATACATGCAGTTGGCTGCTGTTTGACAAAGGAACAAAGGTAACACAGGGGAACAATAATAGGCTCTTAAACAAATGGTGCAAGAGCAACTGGACACTCACTGCCAAAACTAAAAGAATCAAGACAGGAACTTTACAACCTTCACAATAATTAACTGAAAATAGATTCATAGACTGAAATGTAAAATGCATCACTATAAAACTGAAGATAAGATGGGAGAAAACCTAGATGGCCTTGAATATGGCAATGTCATTTTATATATGATATCAAACCCTGATCTGTAAGAAAAAAATTGATAAGCTGGACTTCATTAAAATAACAACTTCTGGCTCTGGTTGGTATGGCTTAGTGGATTGAGCTCCAGCTTGGGAAGCTAAGGGTTGCTGGTTTGATTCCCAGTTAGGTTACATTCCTGCATTGAGGACCAGGTCAGGTCAGGTGCCCAGTAGGGGGCAGGTGAGAGACAGACACACTCTGATGTTTTTCTCTCTCTTTTTCTTCCTCCCTTTCCTCTGTCTAAAATAAATAACTAAAATCTTAAAAAAAAACTGTTCTCCAACACATAATATCAAGATGAGAGACAAGCCACAGATTGGGAGGAAATATTTATAAAAGACACATCTGAAAAAGGACTATATTGTAAAATATACAAATAATTCTTAACTTTCAACAATAAGGAAACAAACAAACCAATTAAAAAATGAGCCCAAAAGCCTAACAAACACGTCCCCAAAGAAGATAGACAGGTGACAAATAAACACATAAAAAGATTCTCCATATCATATGTCATCAAGAACATGCAATTAAAACAATGAGATGCCACTGTACACCTGTAAGAATGAGCAAAAATCCAGAACCTTGACAACTGCTGATGAGACAACTGCTGATGAGGATGTGTGGCAATAGGCAGAAACACTCATTCAATGTGGTGTGGGATGCAAAATGGTACAGCCACTTTGGAAGAGTTTGGTGCCTTCTTACAAAAATAAATATACTCTTACCATATTATATAACAACCATGCTCCTTGGTATTTACCCAAAGAAGTTGAAAACATGCCCACACACCCATGTACATGGATGTTTGTATTTATAGTAGCTTTATTCATAATTAGAAAAACTTGGAATCAACCAAGATGCCCTTCAATAGATGAATAGATTAATAAATGTGGTATACCCAGACAATGGAATATTATTCAGCACTGAATAATGCACTATCAAGACAAGAAAAGACATGAAGAAATCTTAAATGCATATCACTGAATTATTATGTCAAAGAAGCCAACCTGAGAAGGCTACATACCATAGAATTCCAATTACATGGCATTCTGAGAAAGGCAAAATTATAGACAGTAAAAATATCGGTGGTTGCTGGAGTGTGTGAAGTGAGGACAGATGAATAGTCAGAACACAGAGGACTGCTAGGGAGGAGAAACTTCTCTATATGTCACAACAACGAATGTATTTCTTTTTACATTTGTCCAAATCTATAGAACACATAATACCAAGAGTGAGCCTTAAGGTATGGCCTTTGGGTAACTATGATGTGTATGTATCGGTTCATCCTTGTTAAAAAAAGATACAAACCATTCTAGTGAGTGATGATGAGAAGTGGGAGGCTTTGCTTGTGTGCAGGTAAGGGTACAAAGAAAATTTCTATATCTCCCTCAGTTTTTTTTGTAAACCAAGAACAAACTGCTCTAAAAAAGAAAAGTAAAAATAATCTAAGAACTGTGAGGAAATCTTGAGAATGAAAGAGATTTAAGAGACCTGAATAAAATGTAGTGTTCCAAACAAGTCCATCTCGCTTTAAAAAGTTATAAAGTAAAAATATATTATTAGAACAATTGGGACAGACTACAGACTAGAATTTAAATTATGTGGACTATTTAATCTTCTTAGATGTCCTACTGATACTGTGATTATGTAGGGAGAATGTCTATGATGATGAGGTGCATGCTGAGGTATTTAAGGATGAATTGTCATCATATCTGTAAGTTGTTTTCAAATGGTTCAGCAAAACCAAATTTACAGAGAGGATAAAGCAAAGATGATGAAATAATAACAGTTGCAGAATCTATAAGGAATTTATTTGTTAAACTACTCTTTAACTCCCTGGGTTTCTGAAATGTTTACTAATGAATGGAAGTAAAGTGAATGGAGAGGTCACAGTATGAGAGGAATGGTTTCATTCACATGGTACATTTAAAATTAAAATGAAGATGAAATACCTGACTGATATTAAATTGCTACAATTCTTAAAAAGAAGCATTACAATGTAATAAATTATTTGATGCAAATATACTAGGACAGATGTACCAGAACACATAAAACATACTAAGACTGCAATAACTGTACAAATTTAAGAGAAGCTTAATAATGCAATTACTAAGTTAATCAAGCATTTTAAATAGGTGACTCTCATTATGTATCAGAAAGTGTGCTTTGATGGGGGTGAGTGGAGAGCTTCAAAACCAAGAATCGTGCTCTAGTTCCCACAGGCCAAAGCATCAGTTCCCTACACCCACTCCCCAGAACTAGTATCACTGTCTTTGCAGCTCGCTTCTACAGAGTAGTTAGTATGTGATACATCCTTTGAGTGTGCTGAGGAGAACAAAGATTGATAACCGGTCAGGGGTGTCAAACTCATTTTCACCGGGGGCCACATCAGCCTCTCAGTTGCCTTCATAGGGCCTAATGTAATTTTAGGACTGTATAAATGTAACTACTCCAGAACTAGGGGCAAGGAGCTGGGCGCTGCTGCCGGGTAGAAACAGGTGCCAGGCCGGATAAAACAAAGTGATGGGCGTGTTTGGCCCGCGGGCCTTGTGTTTGCTACCTGTGTTAGACAGAGTCCAGAGATCCACAGAACCCTAAGTGGGAATTAAGAAACAGAATCTGACCTGTTATTCTGTCATACAAAGAAAATATATAATAAAGAAAAAACACTTTATTTTAATAATAGTTTATATAAATGTCTGAAAAGTATGAAGAAAATTATCTTAAAGTACTTCATTGAAGCTACTAATTCTAAAATTAAAATATTAAAATGCTTAGGTTTAGTTAAATATAATGTATGTTAGTACAGACTTTATAAAGAAATTACTTTTTATTGTTGAAAATGTGTATTAGTATTTTATTTTGAAAAGAACAATGAAAATACCACTTAAAGTTGTTTTCTAGATGGGAGCTAAAAATCATCTTAAAATCATACCACTAAGGCAGTGTCAATATAGCGGGTAACTTACTGCAGCATAAGTACAAATGATTTTCCTTATCATAGACTTGTATTGAAGCACTGTGACATACACTTGGTTGAATCCAATAGGGTACAACAGATGCTTCCCACTTTTACTGTTCCAAACACAAGGACCATATGCTCAGACGAAGGCACACTGCCACTGGCTACCGGTCTTCTTCACCAGTATGTTGAAGCCCTGTCTGTTAGTCTTCCCATTATGAAGTGTACATTTAGAGACCCACAAACCAATCAATCATTTTAACTTAGTAACCTGATATTATTTTATAAAGTGTTAACTCAAAAATATAGTATCATGATTTCTATATGTTGCTATAAAAATGTAAATGTACAAATATACAAATAGACATATAAGCATGCATGTTGAAAATAAATATAAATCTCAGTTATACCTGATAAGGCCTAAGGACAGCATAAAACTAAGTGTAATATGTCCATAGATCTCCTTTTTCATTAGCTTCAACACCCATCATTAGCAAATTATAAAATAAACGTATAGATATAAATTTAACCCTGAAATATAGATATATATCACTAAAGTCACATAGCCCTCTAAAATTTAATTACAATGAGGTTGATTCCCTTTCTTGGTGTCTGTATACACGTTTTTTTCCTATTGCCGGCTTCTCACATACTAATTTTTTTCCTTGTTTCTAACACATTGTTTTTCTTCTTTTCTATTCTACAACCTCATGTCTTTAGATTCTATGTTTGGTTTTTGTTTTTGTTTTCATTTTCGTTCCCCTCTGTACTTACCTGCAGAAGGTCATTGTTCAGGCACTGAGATGTGTGGCCAAGGGTGGAGTAATGCAGTCCAGCCTCTACCTTGACTTTAACATTCACTGACACTCCTGGCCAGCAGGACCTACTCACTGGTCCCCTTGCTCTCGGTTCCAGCCCATTCTCTCCTGCTCTCTTCCTCTCACTCTCACCTCAATCTTCCAGTTTACATACATCCACCGAATGCCTGGGTATTTATTATATATATTTTCTCTCCCTTTATTGTATTGTCTTTTATTGAATCCTTCTTTTATAGAAAATGCCTCAATTTATTTTCCCAAACAAAGGACATTTTTCTCCCATGAAAGGATTTCTGGTATAAATTGAAAAGTTGTTGTTATTATTATTATTATTACTACTATCATTACTACTTCCATCATATTGTTTCCAAACTCAGAGCAAAGTAGTTACATTTCCTCTCTCTTACTTCTCACATTATAGGCAAAAGTGAAGACAGGAAATTACAAGATCAGAAAGCATTTCAAATCAATATTGCCCACTTAAGCATTTGAAAACCAGCTTCAAATAAAAGCACAGTAAATTCTTTTTATTTCTTTTTATTAAATTTATTGGGGTTGCATGGATTAATAGGATTCTTGACAACTCTTTCTTCATAAGTGTTCTTTTGTTAAAAATTTTAAAAAAGGAGTTTATTTTCTAATAACCCAGAGTTGTGTAAAATATGCACATTTTGACCTGAGTGTTCACTTTATTAATGCTTTTTTTCTAAATTCAGAAACAAAAAAAACATTAAATTTATCTTATAAATGTGTACATAGTTCAAATTGTTATCAGAAATTACCTAATTCAGGTGTTCTCAATGGTGTGGCATCAAGCCCTAACCATGGTGTACTAGAATTTCTGAGCGTATCTGGGGAGATGGCAGCTGATATTTTAGGAAAGAGGGTCAAGGATGCTGGATTTCCTAAAATCTATCAGTCACTACAATCAAAAAAAGGATTATCCTGTTATCTCCCATAGCTTTTGAATATTCAGCCATGCAAGCATGAAGTGAAGAATTTGTACATAATCATTCAAGCCTAAAACCTAACTACACACTTGATATAAACAAATAGACCTTTTTGCACAGTATATGTTGGATTTTCCATCAACGTAATTGTTATGTAAATCACTAGTAGAATTGTACTTTATTTCATTCAGAATTTTACCAGAAATTGACCATCATTTTGGAAAATTGTATCACCAATAGAACACACCTGTATCTCCATACCTGTCTGCCATAAAATATACCTGATTTGTTGCATATTATATGTATAGGCTAAGAACCAGATTTATTTGTTTAAATATACTACTGCAGTTGGACCCAAGCATTGAAAATTTAAAGTACAGAATCTTTATTGTAAATTAATTTCATTTTATTTCTTTTATTTTAAATTAGAGCAATATATCAACTTTATTTATACATGTATATAGATAGTTTATACTATGAATAAATAATATTTCAAGACAGTAAAAAGAGTGCTATAAAATATTTGCTATACTGATTGCTAGTAAGTCCATAGCATGAAAAACTAATCTAGGCAATAGTCAGCCTTTTAGAAATTATTTCATAATAAACTTGTAGTGAGTAAATGAAAATGCTATTTTTCCCCAACTTTGCCACTCTTCCACCATGAGCAAGGCCCCTGAGCACTCGGGGACTCAGTTTTCCTACCTACAAATGAGAATGATAATAGCACCTGCTTTATGGACTTACTGCTAGGTATAAATGAATAAATGTACGTAAAGCACTCAGAACTCACATGCATCAAATAAAAATAGTTATTACAATCCTCATATCATTATCAATACTAAACCAAGAAAATATATGTGAATAAAAAATGTAGCTTACAGTGTCAGCTTTTTTCAGGAAGTTCTGAAGGGAATTTACCTAGGCAAGCAATATAGTAAATGCATTAGGGACTGATGGGGATGTTAAGTTGCTGAAAATGATAGTGAAAATACACCTAAGATAAGAAGCACACTTCAGTTTACAGAGTATCAGTAGCGAGGAAATCAGTTTAAAGATATCATTTAATTGAATAGAAACATGAGCTTACAAGAATTGCACCCCCAAGGTGTGGGTAACCTGAGGTCATGCCTAGGGGTGTGAACAAAGGGAAGACACACAGTAATTATTTCCCAAACCCAGGCAACTCATTATGTAGGTGAAAAAATAATATGAATGTCAAGGAAATCCTTGAATGAGAAATTATTTTAAAAAATACAAAACTATAGGGCATATGTAAAAATGAGAGAGGAAAGCTCCACACAATACCAGTATATGCATGTTATTACCCATAAGAAATCACATCACTTGATGGTCAGTCATCTGTTTTCTTTCCAACCAGAAGTTTCATGAACCAATATTGCAAAATCTCTGAAATCATTATTCAAATGTAAGTATCCTAATTCACCCTATAATAACAATTGAGTTACATATATTTTTAATCCTCACCTGAGCATATGTTTTATTCAATGATATGTTTATTGATTTATAGAGAGAGAGGACGGGGAGAAAAAGAGAGAGAGAGAGAGTGAGAGAGAGAGGAACATCAATTGGTTGCTTCCCATATGCACCCTTACCAGAAAGGATGGAACCCACAATCTAGCTATGGACCCTGACCGTGAATCAAACCTGCACACTTTTAGTGTGTGGGACAACACTCCAACCCACGGAGCCACCTGGCCAGAGCCCACAGTAATAATAATAATAATAATAATAATAATTATTATTATTATTATTATTATTTAAAAATGATGATATATCTAGTAGCCAAGAGTGCCTACTGTTTCTTGATTTTTTTACATCATAGAAAAATTACATTTATACTTAACTGGTTATTTAAACATACATAGGAAAGGAGATACAAAGGCATTATCACACAACTGATCTCAAAACTTAATACTTTTGAAATAGAAAACAATAATTGTTACCCCAAAAGTTCAATGATTGAAACATTGAATTTTAAGTTGGTCTATAACTTATTTCTTCTTGTTTTCTTTTTTATGTGTTACTGGATTTTTCAGTTTCATCCCGTACCGGAATTTTGGGGGTTTTTTTACATTTCCTTTTCACAATAAATTCTTGCAATTAATGTCAGCAACTCATAAAAAACTTATCTAAGTCACAAGAATTCAGTATCGTTGCCACTTTAGAAATAGTTACATTTTGACTTATCTATACTAAGACTTATGTATGAGAAGGAAAAATATTATTAGACAAAATATGGGGGTTGGGAGCAAGAAGGCTAAGAAAATTAGAAGAATAACTGCAAAAATTAATTAATAAAACAGAAGCAATTTTAGAGCCACTCATGAGTTATCTTATCTTGACAATTACCCTATGAGAAAATATTCATATAAACATTTTGATAAAGAAGAATATAAAACACAGAGAACCTATAATTAAGGATGACTCAGAATAAAATCTTAACAGAATGATTTAATGTATACCCAAAATAATTCAACTATATTTCAGGGAAGTAGATGTTATATATCACTCAACTTTTTCTTCTATCCTGACTTTATTGTCTCGTATTCTTTCCTATTAGAAAACTATTGTAGGAAAAATTGAATGGTTGGAGTAACTGGGAAAGAACGGGAAAAAATATATACATGAAAATGTAATCCATTGAGTTAGAAAAGTGCTGTAATTTGATGAGCTTTCAATCTATTCAATTTTACGAAATATAGTAAGATTGCCACAATATCTATTAGACAAAGGTGGGGGCTCTGACTGGTGTGGCTCAGTTGGTTGGACTGTTCTGCAAATGGAAAGGTCACAAGTTCGATTCCTGGTCCTGTCACATACTTAGGATACGGTTCGGTGCCTGGTTGGGGCTGGAGGTATGAGAGGCAGCCAATTGCTGTTTCTCTCCCTCTCTCTCCCTCCCTCGCCCTCTCTAAAAATCAATAAGCATGTCCTCGGGTGAGTACTAAAAAAAGACCTAAAAGATATATTACTATTCCAACAGCAAATTTTATTCTTGTCTTAATTTTACTTCTAGTCATTTTTCAGTGTTTTCTCTTTATCATGTTATTTGCAATAAATAAATCATGACCTATTTATATATTCATTTAATTTACAGAATTATCAACTAACTATGTAATTAAATAGCATAATGTACCAAATATAAAACTGTAATTAATGTGTGCTATTCAAGTTTTTTTTGATTATCCATCCTTTGAGTGTGTTAGTATTACTATACATATTGACTCTGAATAGCCTTTCAAGATAATGTAGTAAGAAAGATAAACAAATTAGTTATAACAGGCACCTAACCAGTTTAAAAACTTAGTAATTCACATATGCTTAAGCCCTAGGCCACACACATACACACACACACAGATGCATTAAGAACTGTAAGTACCAGAAAAAAATTTTTGAATCCCATTTCTGGCACCTGTTTAAGCCATCTGAAGACATCTGACTCAGAGTTAACAATGATCTACAAGAAATTTTCCATTCCATTTGTATAAAATGAATGACGAAGTTGAAACTTTTTGTTCTGTTGTTAACATTGAGTTATATCTTGCAGTCTAAATATACCAGCAGTTGTTTCTGGTTTTCATTAAAAACAAGTGGTCAAAATTTTATTTTAAACTCTCCTGAACTTTTCACTGCAGTGACAATCTGGAACAAAATTAAGTGAATTTCAACTGCCATACTGTTACAAGTATTTTTTAAAAAACAGTCACTTCTTTTAGTTTTAATATAACTCTTGTAAATTTGTTCATTAAAGATTATCAAATGTAAAAATATTGTTTAATATGAATTCAGCTTCTGCCTTTAATATAAAATTTCTAAAACAAAAATATATATTAGAAAAAATAACTCTTACCCTAGAGTCTAGATGGAATGTGGCAGAAAAACAATTAAATGAGTACATTTAAACTTACTCTAAGAAAGGACAGGTATTCTTATTCCTTATCTCCTTTGGAATGGCATTTTTCTTCTGTTTTAGAAAAATCCTCTTGTTTTCCTCTCCAATCACATTTTTATTTGATTTAATTCAGTTGTATTGCATGATGATATTTACATTAAATGAAGTTGCTATGGAAATGATGGTGAGCTCAGGAATTTATATGACATAGCATTACCTTACTTATTTCCCTTAATTTAATAGGACACAAATTGAATTTGAATGTAAGATGCCTAAGGAAATCTATCATATCTATCATTAGTTTTTGTTGTGAGTTCTGTATATGGTTCTTTTGCTTGATGACGACAATAAATCAATGTCTTAGTAAACTGAGTTTAAGAATCATTCCTGTTATCCATTGTCCTTGAGTAGGAAAACATCTGTCAATGTATTTATTTATATTCCACTGCTTTGCACATTATGGTAAAAATCACAGGGTATAACAAAAATACATATTTCCTATCTTCACAAAGTTTACATCTAGTAAGATATAATAAATGTGTAGAAGAAACTAACAACTAGGAATAAGAGTTCAAACTAATAAAATAAATAATAAAATAGGGGGGCAGAAAATGTATTTGCTGGTGGGTGGGTGAGTTGGGGAGTTGGAAATATTCACATATTTTGATAGTCCATTCTGGATATGAAACTGAGAATGTAAACAGATAAATGATGTTTATCTGTGATATTATCTTTATCACATTATCTTTGAGTATTTAAAACAAGTAATGGTTAGAACAACAGAAATCCACATGGCATTTAATAACCATGAGGAACTTAAAGTATTATGTAGTTGAGATGGTTAGGCTTTAGAGGTACTCCAGGAACCTGTCAATCACTTTACTTTCTAGGCGAGAAAATTGGAGACAAGAAAGGTATAACTTGCCCAAGATGACCATGTTAGTTAGCAGGAAAAAAATCAAGTTCCTGATTTAAAAAACAGGCTTCTTCTAATAAAACTGAACCATATTTCACTAGAATAATGTCGAATTTAGAAGGTTCACAGAATATTATATGGGTTTTGGAAACATAAAAATGCAAGCATTATTCTATCAGTCCAAACCTTATAGAGTGAAAAAAACCCTACAAAACATGATTTATTAGTTTCCAAAACTAGATAGAGATGTTATATTGGAAAGAAAAAATAGAGAAAAAATGTTAGTCACAAAGCTATGTATTAACTGAGAATTGCTTATTCTACTTTTTTATGTACATCATGTAAAAATCCACTAATTAAGGCAAATGTGATCAGAAGAAATATTTTGGATAAAAATTTTTATTCACACACAGGCAAAAAAAGATTGGAATAGAAGTTTTTTAAATTTTAGATCCCATGAAGATATTGCTTTATCTCTAACAAATTATATATGTACTAATTTTGAAACACAGGTGGCAAATACAAGGCCCTTGGGCCCAATGTATAAAGAACTCACAGGACTCAACTCCTGGGAGACAAACTATCCAATTAAAAAAATGAACAACAGACCTGAAAGAAGAGACACTTCTCCAAGGAGAACATACAGAAGGCCCAGAGACATATGAAAGGATGCTCAGCATCACTAGCCATCAGAGATAGGCAAATTAAAACCACAATGAGATACCACTTCACGCTGGTGAGAATGGCCATCATAAACAAATCAACAAACAACAAGTGTTGGAGAGGTTGTGGAGAAAAGGGAACCCTAGTGCACTATTGGTGGGAATACAGACTGGTGAGGCCACTGTGGAAAAAAGCATGCAATTTCCTCAGAAAACTAAAAATGGAATTGCCTTTGACCCAGTAATTCCACTGCTGGGATTATACCCTAAAAATCCTGAAACACTAACTCAAAAGAACCCATTCACCCCAATGTTCATAGCAGCACAATTTACAATAGCCAAGTGCTGGAAGCAACCTCAGTGCCCATCAGTAAATGAATGGATCAAAAAACTGTGGTACATTTACATGATGGAATACTACACAGCAGAAATAAGGAAGGATCTCTGAACCCTTTGGACAGCATGGATGGATCTGGAGAGCACTGTGCTAAGTGAAATAAGCCAGGCAGTAAAAGACAAATACCATATGATCTCACCCTTAAGTAGAACCTAATCAATAAAGCAAACAAGCAAGGAAAATATAACCAGAGACATTGAAATTAAGAACAAACATAGTAACCAGTGGGGAGGTGGGAGGGGATAAAGAGGGGAAAAGGGGAAGGATTTTCAGGAATATGTATAAAAGACACATGGACAAAACCAAGGAGGGGTAGAATCAAGATGGGGAGGTGGGGGTGGCTGGGGTGGGGGGGACTAGAGGAGGGAAAAGGCAGACAACTCTACTTGAACAACAATAAAATTTTTAAAAAAGGGGTTAACATTCCATACATTTATGGAAAAATATGTATATAAGACCTGTCTGGGGATATAACGCAGTACCTAAGAGAATTCCTGTGGGATGAACTCACTAAGGCCTTTCTCATCTCGGGGCAAATTTTATGCTCATTTCCTTTGTTGGGGAATGAACCTCAACAATCCCAATGCTTGCTTCCCTCAGATCTTTGCTTAAATTTTCCTTAATCCAGTTTCTTTCTTAACATCACTAAAATAATAACTATCTTCAGTTTGTTTCCCACACTCTCTTTAAACTACTTAACCTTTCTTGTAAAATGTATTACTATCTGAAATATTATATATTCATCAGCTTACTACCTTAGTGTTGTTGGTTTCATTTACCAGAACAGAAGCTCTTTAAAAGCTGAGAATATATTTACTGCTTCAGTGCCTAGAAAAGTGCATAACACAGAGTAGAAACTCAATATATATTTATTTAAACAGTAGTATATAATTTTATACATTGCCCAATATTATTAGTGAGCTAATATATTATTAAGTAAATGTGATTAACTATTTCCTAACACTAAACTCTTGAATCACATGTTTTAAAGTAAGCCAGGCTATGTGTTATGTACCACTTATTTAATTCCCAAAACATTTGATAAATTTTTTGTTCACGAGGAAAATAAGATTCAGAGACACTGGGCTACCTGCTGAGATACCAAACCCAGTAAAGTGGTAGATCCTAGACTGAATTATGATTGTCTAATTTAGAATCTCATGCTCTTCTTGCTAGATATGCCATGTAATAATTAAGGGCATTAGTACGTTTTTATTTTTCCATTTCTGGACATGAATGAAATGATCAATCTTGGGTGTCCATAATGGTCACAGAATTAGCATAAAGGATATAATGGGAAATCCTCCCATGCTTTTTATTGTCTCAGAGAAACAACAAATTCTAACCTGTTTTCTCTAATGATGGAAGTATGTAAGAACATTCACAGAAATTCAGAGTGATAGGCTTAATGCTTTCCCTGGACACTCCAAAATCTAATGGAGAGACATTTTTATGGAGATAATCTACTTCAAAATATATTAGCCCAAGAAACTTTTTCCTGAGGCATTTTGAATACAAACGTTCTAAAGCTGAAGTACAAGAAGGGGTGACTCTGAAGCAGTCTACACAGAAAATGCCCTTACCGAAGTGTTACATTTTAGAAGCCTCTCTGTATTCAAACCATTGCACACTGGTCCTTTAATTTGCAAGGAGAACAAAATTAAATGGAAAAATATCAAATTGGTGTTAAAATTCATTCCTGAATTCACTCATAATGAGCTCTGTGTTCATTCCCTAAAACAGCTTCTAAGCCTTCTAATGCCATTGATTTTATTAAGTGCGTAGTACTATTTACTGTCACAACATAGCAGGAGTGGCAAGTGAAGTAACAATCTTATTAAACAGCATTTACAGCAACAAAACCAATGTATTTGGACACTTTGAATGTATCTTACAAGACAAACCAAAGTAATCAATATCAGTTTGTTCATTGTCCAGTCGAGGTGAACATGTAATGATGCGTGCAGAGAGCTGACACTTCTATTTGTTTCCCTAATGCATCTAGCATTTCTGTGTATTCTTTCACATACCTTTGCCTAATAAATAAAGGATTAGGCAGGATGATTGAATCATGTTTTAGAAGATGTACATTTTACTGTTTTACTTCAAATCTCCATACTTTAAAATGATTCGACATAGTGAGAAAATTGTCTAAATAATTAACTAAAAAATGGGCACTTTATTCTTTGTAAACTCTCCTTGACTTTAAATTAGGACCACAAAATGTCCTTTGATATATTACTTTTATTTTATTACCTTGGCATCAAATTCACACTTTTATTACTCATATTTTTATTCAAAGTTCTCCCACTTAGTTTTCCTACCTCCCAATTTTTGCCCAGCAATTAAAACAATGCTTTTGGTCAGATTAACAACCATATAGCATAGCTCTAACCCAGCCATTTTTCTATTAATCCTTCAGTGACAGCCATATCCTAAAATAAAATTTAACTTCCACAGCTTGTCATTGATAAGCCTCTGTTTGGCCTCAAACTGACCTATCAGTGATAAATTGTACTTCTCCCCTTGTTACACCAGTTCCTCTAACATAGGGAACCCTTCAACCTTTCAAAATCAATTTCATACTTATTTATCCCCAAATGCCTTTCATAATAAGATTAAAATATTAAAGATACCTTTTACATAGTTACATTATTTCTCTCATTTTTTCTTGAAAACTTAAAATTTGTTTTGGCGGTAATAAACAGGAGTAAATATTTGAAAAACATATTTAACAAGTAAAATTGTCAGGAACTATCTTTTATGTAACTGTAACTTAGAGCCCATAAAATATATTCATTTGTATCATGTTCCCTTCCTTTTAAAGGATTTAATTAACTTACATGTTAAAAACATGCACAGTCAGACTGCTTGATATTTTAATTTTCTTTTTCAATAATTCAATGTTACTGGTGTAGATCTGTCTTCGTCTTTAACTTTGGTCCATTGTTTTACTGGATAAACCTATTTATTTTCATTCTAATCTTCATACATAAGCCAGTCTGCCTTTATATTGGAGATAATGACAGCATCAATATAATGGTAATATTCTCAGAAAGGATTTGTAATTTTAAGCATTATTTTTATAAGAAGTTATTTAAAAGTACATTCAATATGTAAGAGTAAAGAAAAACTTTCAAAATGTAAAAATTCCTCACAGTCCAATTTGCAGTTTTGGTTTTAGATTTGTTCTTCACGAATAATATGTTAAGCTCCCTTGTTACAGAAAAAAGCAGTATAAGAAAAAAAGACACAAACATGAATACTATAAAATTTAAACTAACAAAATTGTAAGCAAAATCACATTTGGAGCTAATAAAGACCAAGAGCAGTTCTTTATTCAATGTTAACAAAAAACAACAAAGAAAATGTCAGCCCCACGGATCCCTGGATGAATGCCATACCTTGAACTCATTGCTAACTCTCTTACACACTAATAATTCTGCTATCTTAATATACCAATTAGCAGTAATTATCTCATTGTAGTTCATAAAAGTCTTAAAAATGATGATGTTAATGCCTGGATATCATTAGCCCCTTTTCATTCTCTTTATTGCACTTTTGTAGCCGGGCACAAAAGAGGTAAGGAAGTGTTGTTAAATGTTTTTTATATTTTCGGAGACTTCAAGAATACTAGTATTATCTTTAAAATTCTTTATATTATATTCTATCAAAAATACTGAATTTTTCTCAATTGTCATTAAATGTTAGGTGATCTTTAATGAATAATATACCACATTATCAATTATTATACACATGTATGATACATTATGTATACATATATAATTAAAGGACACCTCTACTTTCTACTAATTTGAACTACTACATTCTTTTATGAAAAAGAGTACAGAAATTATATTTCCACACTGACTTAATATACAAATAATTTGCTTAGTTTTTACTCATCAAAATTACTAACTTAAGTTTTATTCCTCCTTGGGTCTGTCTTCCCTGTATCTCTACAAGACATCTGACTTCCCCTCTGTGTTTTTAAAACTTGGCTGAAGAAAGAAAAGATCCAGTTGAAACACAAAAGCCACTTGAGAGGCAGCAAGAGTTTGGACATTATTGAAAGTCATACTGTCACTGAAATGAGCATTTACTTCCTTTTAAAAATGATAATCAATGTCCTGAATGCAGCTATTTCTTGTTTTACTAGAAAGTAAGAAGCACCTGTGTTTCCAGCTTCTAGCTCCTGCTTTTCTAAATTGATTGATAGAGAAAGAGGGATTGAGATATTTTTATTATCCAATTCAGACCCCAATCTCTTCTCTTGTTACTAAGCCTAGCGTAGGAAATGTGTATGTGTTGTGTGTGTGTATTCATTTACGTTACTCTCACAAAATGGTTCAAATTTATGAGAAGCTCTTGCTGTCATGTCTTTAATGACTGCATTCAGATAATGGATGACAGCGCTTAATGAGAATGTCCCTGACATAATAGCAACCCCAGCTCTCAGTGCTTTAGGGCAAGAGTCCTGCATGAGTGGAAACTTAGTGATGGGTTGGCACTACATGGGAAGATTAGATTTAGGAGAGATCAATAGGACAGTTCTGTTCCACAAATTTTATTATTATCCTTGTACCAGCTGAGCTGAAATGTGGGATCTGATTGATTCATTGCATTACTGGGTACTCAAACACAGGTCAATTGTTTTTAAAGCACACAGAAGGTGTTAATGTTAATCAGCTTAACCACCTAAGTAAATTCCATCTCTCTTATTCATGCTGTCTTTAGCTTCAACATTTGTTCTATGTAAAACTGCCAATTGTGTTACATCCTCTTTACGGTTTAATTCAGATAAGATAGAGATAGCAACTAGTAGCCAGTCTCAGCTTTTTAATATAACCAGTGAAGCTATACTACTGGCAAAATGCATAGTGTTGAATATCGAAAACAAGAGTGCACACAGTCTGCCCAGAAAGCATCCAGCCATGTAATATGAAAAATAGAGACATTTATCAAAGAAGATAGAAGATACAAGAAACCTTGTACATAGAACAATGGCACTTCAGTCCCCTTCAAAGTTAGCACCTTGGGACATCACACGGTTCTCTCAGTGTGTCTTCCACTGTTTAAAACACTCCGAAAACCCCCTTGTTGGAATTGCTATCACCTGCCCCATCGTATTCTCCTGAGTCTCATCAAGTCAGAAATCTCTTCTTTTTCAAAGCTGATTTTAGTTTTGATAAAAGCTAGAAGTCCCAGGGTGCCAAATCTGGGCCATATAGGGGCTGAGTCCCCTGTGTAATTTGATGTTTCACCAGAAAATCTCTGCATGAGACATGATACATGAGCAGGTGCATTTTGTGATGAAGCTGCCCTTCAACAGTTGCCCATAGGTGCCACCATTTTCATTGTATTGCATCTCTCAACTGGCAAATATTAAGAACATACTCCTTATTAATTGTTTGGCCTGGAGGGGTGTACTCATGATGGACAACGCTTTCCCAATTAAAAAAAAAAAAACAAAAAAAAACAAAAAAAAAACAGCTAACAACATGGTTTTGGTCTTGCTGCTACCTTGCTGCGCCTTCTTCAGGCATGGAGAACCAGGCAACTTCCACTGGGACAACTGGCCCTTCATTCCTGCATCATAGCCATAGAACTACCATTCATCTCCAGTTATGACCTTCTTGAGGAAATCTGGCTTATTGGTAGTAGTTTGAATCTAGTCATCAGCAACTGCAGCATGATGTTCCTTCTGCTCTGGTAGCAGAAGCCACAGAAAGAATTTTGCCATGACATTTTTCATACTAAGAGCCTGCATCAAAATCTCAGACACAATAGTTTTTGAAATCCCCGCATCAGCTTCTAGTTCTCGCAGTGTGAGTTGCTGATCTTTGCTGATTGCCACCCTTACATATGCAACATTCTCTGGTGTTGTGCTTGTTGCAAGCCTTCCAGGATGTGGATCACTTTCAACAGATTCTCAACCATGTTTGAAGCATTTGTGCCACATTTTTATTTGTTCTGCACTCATTGCATTATCCACAACATCTTTCTGAATCATCCGAATAATTTCCAAGGTGGAATGCTCAAGCTTAAAGCAAAATTTTGATGCAGATTCATTGCTCTACTCACTCAGTCATTTTGAATGCAACAGCCACACAGTACACATGCTCATTCAACAGCATCTACCGCCCTCACTGAATACTAAAGTGCAATCATCATTGTTCATGCATGCACATTCCAGTCCACTCTCCTTGGCTGCCAGATTACATTGATGCCAAGCAAACCATTCTCATTATATTAACAATAACTGGACTTTTTCCAGACACATAATCTTTATAGAGTTGAAAGATTCTCGTCTATATTTCATATTGAATTTTAAATATTTTTTGTATATTTTGACATACAGTTCTTTATCAGATGTGCCTTTTGCAAGTAATTTCTTCCAATCTGGGTTTGTCTTCTCATTTTCTTTACATTGTCTTTGCAGAGGAGAAGTTTTTAATTTTAATGAAGTACACTCATCAGTTATTTCTTTAAAGGATTGGACCTTTAGTGCTATTTCTAAAACATAATTGCCACACCCAAACTCATCTAATTTTACTCCCATATTATCTTCTAGGACTTTTATAGTTTTATGTTTTACTCCAAGTCTGCTATCCATTTGACTTATTGAAGACTTTAGTTTCTGAATCATTATAACTAATTCAACACTACTCCTGCCATCATTTTTAGTCTTTTCTGTATACTCATAAATGACCCTAACATGAACTAATAGAGAGTGATTATTCCTCTCTTGCCATGATCTGTCTTTATGCATATCTCAAATGTCCACTCTCTGTTGTCATAGAAATTATTTTGGCATCACTAATAACTGACATCATTAAAATCTCATTTTTAAGCACCTCAGACCACCATTTTTATTTTCAGCCTGTATCACTCACTACCTCCACATCAAAAATATTTTGACCATACCAAGGCCCATAATCCATTGACCACTTTTTCAACATCACTTCAATACTTATGTTCACTTCTTTTATATATACAATAAAATGCCTTGCACCTTAAGATGTATGTCATGTTTCATTTTAAATACCTGGTTAAATTAAACACATTATCAACTCTAACTTTACTTTCTCAGGCTATTTACCCGTGCAGCTAAATATGGATAGAGAAAAACAAACTGACACTGACTAGCCCTAGTGTTATTTTTCCCATAAAAAAAATTAATTTCGCCCCATAAAGCAGGATCCTATTTATCTACTTCCTTTACTTGAAAAACACTTAGAAATAGTCATCACTAATCATTGTCTTATTTTAGTACATTCTTTTTGAATCTTAAATCAGGCTTTTGCAACATCTCTACTTTCCCCTCTTCCACATCTTTAATGCTTCAATGACCCACAAGGTGTTAAATTCAATGGTAAAATCTCAGTCCTCTTTCAGAATAAAATCCTTGCAAAATGGCCAAAAATTGGCTCTCTGGATCTGGATCACTGCAAATTTTCTAAATTCATTTTCTATTACTCCTACTACTCTCCTCCTAACTCTGCTTCAACCAGCCTTTTTATTGATCTTAAAATCCATCAAGCATGGTCTCTCATTAGAATATTTGTATTTGTGATGCCTCTGCCCCCAATGTTTCTTCCCTGCCAATTTACTTTTCAACAAGCCATGTCATTTTTTATGAACAGAATCTCTTACTTTTCTGTAGCATCATTTGCAGTCCTTTCATCTAAAATTAGGATTTTTGTATCTTGTATATGAAGTCTTTGTCCACTGCAATTTGAATGTCCTCGTTGGAATAATGTCTATTATCAAGTCTTTTGTCCGTTTTAATGTGTTTTTTGCTACTGAATTTTATTTGCTTTATGTGTTTGAGATATTAATCTTTTATCAGATATATGGTTTGCAAATATTTTCTTTTAATGCCTTTTCATTTTGTTGATTGTTTCTTCTGCTGTGCAGGACTTTTTCTTTGATACTGTTACACTCCTTTATTTTAGCATTCGTTGCCTGTGCTTTTGGTATCTTACCAAGAAATCACTACCAATACCAATATCAAGGATCATTTCCCTATATTTTCTTCTATGAGTGCTACTGCTTCAGGCTTACATATAAATCTTTAATTCATTTTGAGCTAATTTTTGTGTGTAGTGTAAGATAGTGGTCCAGTGTCATTTTCTGCAGGTGGATATCCTGATTTCCCAACACTATTGATTGAAAAGACTATCCTTTTCCCATTGCGTGTTCTTGGTGCATTGTCACAAATTAGTTGTCTTATATGCATGGGTTTATATGAGGCTTTCTATTCCGATCCACTGGTCTATGTGACTGCCTTTATGCCAGTACCACGCTGCTTTGCTGACTTTGGATATTCAAGGTCTTATAGTTCCATACAAATTTTAGGATAGCTTTTTTTTCTATTTCTGAAAAAGAAGCCATTGAAATTTTAATAGACATTGAATTAAATGTGTAGATCATTTTGGATAGTATGGCCATTTTCAAAATATTATTTATTTCTATTCAAGAACACAGATGTCTTCCAATTTATTTGTGTCTCCTTTAATTTCTTTCATTGATATCTTAGCTTTTTCATTGTACAGGTCCTCCCCTCCTTGGTTAAATTTATTTCTAAGTATTTGGTTTTTGATGTTATCTAAATGACATTTCTTTTTTTAGTATATTGACATTAAATGACATTTCTCTTTAGTATATTGTTAGTGTTTGACTCATAGGTTATTTAAAATCATTTCTTAATTTACAACCATATAAATTTTTTATTTTTTAAATTTGAAGACTACAGGCATTTTCAATGGTAAAAAAACTATATGAATTAGATCTTTTGAATTTTGTTGAGATTTGCTTCAAGGTACATACATAGTCAATTTCTGTAAATGTTCATTGTAGCTTTGAAAAACTCTATTCCTGTCTGCTTAGATACATTGTTTTTTTTAGTTTGGAAAGAAGATAATAATGATTATCACTTTATTTTTTAATGACCTATCATCACTGAGTATTTATATTATTATTTAGTGTTTTTAATTTTTGCTTTATTCATTTGGGGATATTTTATTCAGTGAATACAAATTTGACTTATTTAACCTTTTTAATTAATCACATTTTTAATCATTTAAAATCTCTCCCTTTTTTCTTAATAATACATTTGTATCTTCACATTTACTTTGGTATTAATATCATTATTTACTTTAGTTATAGCTGCATGTTATATATTTTATGTCTGTTTCTTTAAAATATATGCAGTTTTATTTTCAATATGTTCTTGTTTTATAGCACATAGTATTGGTAATTATTCAGTCATTTTTACCTTTATATAATAATTTTGACACTTAATTCACTTCTATTTCATAAATTTCTGATATACTTGTATTTAAATATATACTTTTATTGATTGTTTCATATTTGTCCTTCGTGCCTTATGTTAAGATTATCTTTCTTTTACTTACTTTATTTCATTTTAAACTTAATTTTCCTCATTTTATTACTTACAGGTTTTTTGTTATATACTGTTTTGAATTTTTAGTGATTACCCTGGAGATTACATATGTACCCTTAACTATTTAATATTAATTTCATCTCTTCTTGCATGCCTGGAAAAGGCAAGGACATCAGTTCTTTTAATTATCTTTATCACCTTATCTCTACAGGTAAATCGTGTTTAAATTTATAAATATGTTTACTATTTTCATTACTCCTGGAATTATTATTGCTTCCTGCATTTTTGACCTTCTATCTGGGACCATGTTTCCATATGCTGAAATGATACCCTTAAATGTTTCTTTACCTTGAGTTTTGTTGAGAAATTCTCTCTGCATTTTATTTTTTACTTATGTCTGAATGTTTCTTTATTTCAAATTTGTAAATGTAAAAATATATTAATAAAGTATTATTGAGGTCCCATTTTACTGCTTCTATACCTTCTCAGGTGACAGAGCTGGTCAAATGTATGGTTATTAACCCATGCAAATGTTGACATCTATAATTCATAGATGTTTAACCTACAATCCAGTGTGGAACAAATTTACCAACTACAGCACAATGTGTGTGAACACTTATTTGTGTCCCACAGCCTTACTGTATGTCCTCAAGGTGTCTTCCAAACAGCTTGGGTCAATTCTCTCTTTCCTTTTTAAATTTGTATAATCCCATTAGGTGTGATGATACGTTTCATTCTTCCTTTTGTCACATAACTATCTCATTTGAGACTTTCCCCTTCCCCACATTTTAGCTGTTTTTAAAAATTTACATACAGTAATATACTCCTTGTTGTGGACAACCCTATGACTTCTGATAAATGCACTGAGTCATGTATGCACAATCACAGATCCGTATAGAACACTCCCATCGTTCCATCTTCAGTCATGTTCTCGCTTTGAAATCCAGTATTAGTCATTTATACCTTCTTTTTTTCTGAATCAGTCCTATTAGAAATTTGTCATTTTTATTGATTTTTTCCCGAGTTATTTTTTGTTTTTATTAATTTTCTCTATCTCTATCAATTGTCTCAATTTCTGCTCTTATCTTTAATATTTCCTTCCTTCTGTTTGCCTTAGGTTTAAGTTGATTTTTTCTTTTTATCATCTTTGAAAATTCAAAATTTGAGCACATTCTTCTTTTGTGATGTAAGCATGTGAGACTACAAAGTTCCCGCTATTTGATATGACTTTAGTAGTAATTAATAGCGCCTTCCTTCCTAGTATGACACTCATCTTATATATTCTCTGACCCAGCCTTGGACTCAGTCATTTCTCCAAGAAATTCTGGATTCATTGAAGAAAAAATGATATGGAATTAGAGGCATCTTTGAATCCTTAATGTTGGATGCTACTGAACTGGTTATTGTTTCCAGCAATTTTCAATTAAAAAAATAGGAAATATGACCTGTAGCTATAGGGTTATTAATCTGACTCATTGATGAAAAACAGACTGACATAGAGAACTATTCACTCCTGACAAAATATCAATTATCAATTATAGAAAACCATCAACATAATTACTTATTGATTCATTCCAAATTATCATGACAACACTCTCAGGATCGTAAACTACAACTACTGAAAATAGTTCTAATTTTTTGATAATTATTTCTGTTCTTAGTGGTATATAAAGTGGTATATACCAAGTGGTTCTCACTTGGTATATAAAGTTCAATTATTCCATTTTAAAGCCACCTTGAGGATAGTTCCTCACACTATCCTCATGCTGCTAACTGGACACACAGTCTCATCTGTCTTATTTTACTTCTGAGTTCACTTCTGAGATTTTTTAATTTACTTTTCCTAATTATATAAAATATTTTCCAGTTTGGAAGTCAAATTCAGAAAACATGAGCTACTCCTAAAACTTGAAGTGCTATTTGAGTCTTCCATTTACTGTATTTTGCGGACTATACGACACATTTTCCCCCAAATCTGGGAGGAAAATGGGGGTGCATCTTATAGTCCAAATGTAGCTTACCTGGCTTGCAGGCGGGAAGGGGGCATGCTGGTGGAGCAGGGTCACAGGAGGCAGGAGCAGGACCACATTATTTGCTTCAATTTTTTTTCCCCTATTTTCCTCCTCTATACTATGGTTTCTCTTCAGAACGCACAAATCTTTCTCCTTTTACTATTTTCCTCCTCTAAAACCTAGGCATGTCTTATGGTCCAGTGTGTCATGTAGTCTGAAAAATACAGTACTTTTCTCTAAGAGGCAGTAATATTTTTATTAACCTTATGCATTTTTTGTCCATATGTTACATTTTGTCCATATGTTACATCTAACTAGATGACTATTTTACTATGTAGTAAAATGTATTCATTCTCTCTTTTTGCAGTTACAACTTTCAGTATTTAAGAGGTTTTATATTTTGTTCTAATGTTAATATTTAATTAAATAAAATTTTCACTTTACTTACATTCATCTTCAGATTTTATTCTGTGTACAACATAAGATTAGCTAGTGACCACTTCTTCTTTCCTGGCTCTGTTTGCTAACATCTAATTGGAAATACTATTTGTGTACTTCTAATTTATATGTAAGGTTGAGCCAAAGGTGATTGTACTTCTTACATGTGCTCCAAATTATTTCCTCATTTTTGAAATGGTTTCTTTTGTCACAAATTCAAGCTTACAGGTATTTTCACATTTTTAGCAGTTGGAATGAATCTAACTGGGGCATACAACCATTGCATAGTGCATTTTCTTACACACAACAATTATCTACCCTTAGTTTTTTATTTAAATCTATATTTAATGCTCACCATTAATTCTCACGTTGTTGCCATTCTAGCCATCTTTATAGTGTGAAGTGTGTTCTTTGGATGTCTTGAGGACAACAAATCAATACTTCAAAAGGCCTTGCATGTTCATAACAGTTTGATTGAGACATTTACACTTGAAGGTCACTTTAATGGACATAAAAATGCTTGGCCCACTTATTTTTCTCTTCGTATATCTTAATTATGTCACTACGCTGACTTTTGGTATAAAGTATTGCTGTCAGAGTCTCCTAGTAATCTCATTTTGTTTATATTATAACAAAATAAAATGGAAATACATACAAATTAAGAACAAAAAAGTAAAATTGTCACTTTTTGCAGATGACATGATTCTTTATACAGAAAATACTAAAGACTCCACCAAAAACTATAGAAACAATAAAGAAATATAGTAAAGTTGCAGGATAAAAAATAAATATTAAAAGAAATCCAATACATTCCTAAGTACTAACAATGAATTTACAGAAAAAGAAATTTAGAAAACAGTTCTTTTTGTAATTGCAAGAAAAAGGATAAAATACCTAAGAATAAACTTAACAAAAGATATAAAAGACCTATACGCTGAAAACTATAAGGCATTTAAAAGACCTAGAAAAAGAAACAAAGACATGGAAAGATGCTCCATGTTCATGGATCGGAAGAATGAACATAATTAAAGTGGCCCTATTACTCAAAGCAAAACAGGGTGGGGCAAAAAGAGTTTTACATCTATAAGAAAACAAAGCTTATTCTTGCAATATTATTTATTAATTATTATATTATTTTCCATCCAAAAAACTGTAACCCTACTTTTGTCCCACCCTGCACACAGATTTAATGCAATCCCCATCAAAATCCCAACAGCATTTTTTGAAGATCTAATTGGCTTTATTAAGCAATTCATGAGTCAGACAACATCCCATTTAGCAAAGAGAGAGGAACCCCCCAACACAATGGCATCTTAAAAGAAATAGAACAAAATAATCAGATTCTCATGGAACCACAAAAGACCATGAATAGCCAAGGCAACCCTGAGAAAAAAGAACAAAGTCAGAAGTTTGCATTTCCTGACTTCAAATTAAACTACAAAGTGGCAGAAAAACAGATACACGGTCTAATGGAACATAACTGAAAGCCCAGAAATAAACCCACATGCATGCTGGAATAATTTTTAACAAAGGAGCCAAGAATATACAATGGCAAAAAGAAAGGCTTTTTCAATAAATGGTCCTGAAAAGTTTGGAAAGTCATATTTGAAAGAGTAAAAGTAGACTCTTATTTGTCCCCATATATAAACTTTAACTCAAAATGGATCAAAGACCTAAATATAAGACCCAAAACAGTAAGTTGCATAGAAGAATACATAGGTACTAAACTTATGGACCTTAATTGTAAAGAACATTTTATGAATTTGACCCCAAAAGCAAAGGAAATATATGACTATATAAAATAAAAAGTTCTGCACAGCAAAAGAAACTGCCAGTGAAACAAAAAAGCAACCAACCGAATGGGGGACAATGCTTGCAAACAATAGCTCTGACAAAGGGTTAATAACCAAAACATGTGAAGAACTCACACCACTTAACAATAACATAAGCAGCCCAATTTAAAAATAGGCAGAGGACCTAAACAGACACTTCTTCCAAGAATGCATACAAATTGCCAGTAGACAGGAAAAGATGCTCAACTTCACTAATCATTAGGGAAATGCGAGTCAAAAGTACAGTGAGATCCCATCTCTCACCTGTTACAATAGCAACTATCAACAAGACAATTTGTAACAAAGGGTGGAGAGGCTCGGGGTTGGATGGAGGAAAGAAACTCTCATTCACTGCTGATGGGAATGTAAACTGAAACAGCCACCATGGAAAACAGTATGGAGGTTCCTCAAAAAATTAATAGAGTTACCATATGACCCGGTAACCCCTCTGGCTATCTACCAAAACATTTTAAAAACATTTATTTGCAAAGATACATGTACTTATATGTTCACGAAAGCATTTTTCATGGTGGCCAACCCATGGACACAACCCAAACACCCCTTGATAAAGGGCTGGATAAAGAAGATATGGTACATATGTAGAATGGAATACTACTCAGCCATAGAAAAGATGTAACACTACCATTTGTGACAACATGGATGGGTCTTAAGAATATCCTGCTAAGCAAAATGTCAAAAAAGTCAAGAGCCAGATGATTTCACTTGTATGTGACATATAAAACTGAAAGCAACAAATGAACAAACAGGAAAAACAAAAACTCATAAACACAGACAAGAGTACGGTGGTTGCCAGAGGGAAAGGGGGATGCAGGCTCCTAAGGGTGTCAAATATATATGATGGAAGGAGACCTGACTTTGAGTGGTAAACACACAATGCAAAATACAGATGATGCATCACAGAATTGTATACTTGAAACTTACATGATTTTGTTAACCAATGCCACCCCAATAAATTTAACAAAAAATAGCAACAAACTTTTGATCTCTTCTTAATTAATTTTTTATTTTTAAATATTTTCTTCTTTTTTACCTTTTAATTTTTTTCAGAGAGATATTATAAATCCTTATGTTGAGTTTATTTATTACTAAATGTATGTGTTTTCAAATATATATGTACATATATATATTCTGAATAGATTGATATTACATCTACTCAGAATTCTGAACATGAGATATAAATTTCAGCATATACGTTTGTATACACATATAATCAGAAATAAAGAATTCCCCCTCCATGTCCCTTTATTCCATTTTTAAAAATCGCCGGTTCCTCCATTTGGAACTGAGTATCTCTCACGTTTCTCACTGAGATTTATTCTTTCTCTAGGCTTCATGCCATGATCACTTCTCTACTTTTTTAACTTAGATCTTCCCTTTTCTTTGTCCTTATTTTATGCTTTATTTAGAAAAAGACATTTTTTTTAAATTTTATTCTGAAAAGGTCTCTTTCTAGACACACAGCCAACTACAGTTCGTTCAGAATTTCCCAGCTACCCCCATAATCACCCTCAAACGGAAGAAGCAAAAACCCTCCCAGCTTTTATGGTAGTTTCTATGGCCCATTAGAGATTTCCATATATATCTGCTGGAATTCACCAGTTATCCAGCTTTCAAAGTCAATAAAAATGTGCAGTGGCCCCCTTATCTGTGGAATGTATGTTCCAAGGCTTCCAGTGTATGACTGAAACTGCAAACAGAACCAACCTCGGTATCTGCTAGGTTTTTCCTATTTATACACACCTATGATAATAAATGTCAAATCACTACATGGGACACCCAAAACTTATGTATTATTGTGTACTAACTGTAGCAATATGCTGTAGTAAAAGTTATGTGAATGTGAGCTCTTCTCAAAATATCTTATGCTCTGCTTACCCTTCTGGAGATGATGGGAGGTGATACGACAGCTGCGGGACGGTACGAAGTGCGGTGGAAATGCTAGACGAAGGCGTACTGTGTGTTCTGAGGGGGATGGGGCAGAACTACACGAGGTTTCCTCACACTTCTCAGAACAGCACATAATTTAAATCATACTTTGTTTAATTCTGAAATTCCTCTTTTTAATTTTTTTATTCTTGAAACTTCCTGTGACTTTATAATTGTTTCTAAATTAAAAAGTAAACCAAAAAATACAATGCAAACTATACCTCAGTAAAGTTGACTTTAAAATGAAAACTTATTTTTGAAGTTTAAACTAAATGTACAGATCTTGCTCTATGCAGCTCTGTATTTCAAATGTGGATCTCTGTCTGGTATTTTCTTGTTTTGTGTTGAAATTTTTCACTTAATACTTTCAGACTGTGGTTGACCTCAGGTAATTGAAACAACAGAAAGCAGTACCATGGTGAAGGGCAGGGGACGACTGTATGGACAACATAGCTGTTGGTGTGCTGTCTCCATAAATTTATTTATTTAGATTCATAAAACGATCTTCTCAATTTTTAATTTTTAGCATAGCTTACTCAATTTTTATGGGGAAATTCAGATAAATTATGACACAACTACCACCATCTGCCCAGAGTTCCTACTGTCATTCTTTCTTTTTAATCCTTACCTGCGGATATATTTATTGTTTTAGAGAGAGAAAGGCAGCGAGAGAGAAAGAGACAAAGAGACAGGAACATTGATGTGCCAGAGAAACATCAATCAGTTGCCTCCTGTACATGCCCTGGCAAGGGGGTGAGCCTGCAGCCTAGGTATGTGCCCTGACCAGGAATTGAACCCTCAAACTTTTGGTTTACGGGATGATGCTCCAACCAACAGAGCCACCTGGCCAGGGCCTCACTGTCATTCTTAAGCAATATTTTTTCAAATATTAAATTCTAGGTTGCCAATTATTTTCTTTCAGTCATTTGAAGACATGATTCAATTGTCTTCCAATTTTTACTCTTCCTGTTTATAAGATAGCTACCAATCTTGTTGTTTATTTAAACATATTCTGTCTGTTTTGTCTGGTTGCTTGTAAAATGGTTCTATTTGTTTTTGATTTTAGCAACCTTACCAGAATATATCTAGTTCTGCTTATCTTTTATCTTTTTTTTCCATTTTGTCAGGGTTTTTGAATTAGTGACTTGAAGTCTATTATGGTTAATCTTTTGTATCCACTTGAATAGGACCTGGAGTGCCCAAACATAAACTGGAACATTATTTTGGGTGTGTCTATGAGTGTGTTTGTAGATAAGATTAACATTTGAAAGAGTAGACTGAGTTAAGCACATTGCCCTTTCTTATTGGGGTGAGCCTCATACAATTAACTGAAGACTTGAATAGAACAAAAAGACTGAGTGAGAAAAAACCACTCCAGCCTGACTTTTAACTTGAACTTCAGTCTTTTCCAGCCTTTGGACTTGGGCTGAAATATCAGCTCTTCTTGCATCTCGAGCCTGCTGGCTTTCACACAAACACATGTTCAGCTCTCCCAGTTCTCAGAATATAGGTCGTGAAGGAACACACATCTGCTCTCCTGAGTCTCCAGCTTGATGACTGCAGATCTTGGAACTTCTCAGCCTCCAAAATCACTTGATGTTTATCTTTGCCTTAAGCAAGCTCTGTCCATTGTTTCTTTTTTAATTTATTTTCATTGTATTTTTCTGTTACCATTTATCTTCTTATACCTTCTTCCACCTCCACCCACCCACCGCCTACCACAGTCACCACACTGTTGTTCATGTCCATTGTTTCCATGTATCTGGGTTAACACACCTTTGAAATGAGCTGTAATCACCCTCATGAGAACACATGGTCTTGTTTTACTATCCGGGAATACAATCACAGCCTTGCTTTCTCCCACCACCATGTAATCTTCTTTACATTCCCTCTTTAATTTCAAATGTAAAAGAAGCTACAAAACTGTTATTCTTTGGAGCGTTTGAAATCTTACTCGCACGCATATGTTTTCCGCTTGGCTGAAATAAACTCATAAAATTCTCTATACGTTTGGAAGTTTCTTACATCTACTCTGTCTTTCCACCCATCCACATGTCTCCTATAGGTTCTGTTTCTCTGGAGAACTCTAATAGGTCTTTCACCAGTTTAGAAATGTTTCAGCTACTATCTGTTCAAAGAAAAATTTTTGATGAATTTTCTCAGACTTTTCCCTCTGAGGCTCCATTTACACATTCATAATATAGACATTATTATATACTCTATGTTTTATGTGGTCTTTTATTATTTATCTATGTCTTCCAATGTTAAACATAAATCACTTTTTGACCTCTCATTCTTTTCTAATTACCTCTTTTATTGTATACATACTTTTAAAAATATATCTTAATTTAAAATTTCTATCACCTAATCAATTCTAGAATTTTCACTTGACTCATTTTAATAGTTTTCACTTTGTTCAAATGCTGTTTGAGGTTTTATCATCTTCTACATGTTAGTCATGCTTATTTTAGCTCTTCTATTTGATAACTTCAATATATGGTTCCCTATGGGTCTATTTCAATTGTCTGTTTTTTTCCTGGCCTTATTTCATGTTTTCTTATCTTTCCTATGAGCCAGGATATTTTTTTCTTATGTGTCAGACACTGTATTTGTAACGTGTAGAAATAATTTTAGATCAAGAATGGTGTTATTTATTTTCCTCCAGGGAGAAGAGAAGCATAACTTTAGAATCAGAAGAATTGGAAGCAGGTTTGTAGTCTCAGCAGGTGTTTTTCAGCTTCCAGGTTACCCATATATTGTGGGGGAGCAACATCCAGTCATTGTTTCTGTACTTGGTAAGGCAGCCAAATGTTATGAACTTTCTCCTAGACTCTCAACATATTTGTTCCGAAATCTTCAAACTCCCCCAAGAAAAAAAAAAGAAAATAAGTGCTAAGCTCATTTTTCTATGTCTAAATTCTCCTCCAACTCATGACCTGCTACTAACTCACTTTCCCTACTGGCCTCTGATACCTTTAAGTATCTTATATGTCACCTAGACTTTGTGTCCCATAATTCAAAGTAAGGTTCAAACTAGCTAGTTTAAAACTATAAACTATAGAAGTCCTCATCTGATATTTTATAAATCTTAGAAATGTGATCCCCTTTTGACATATGAGAAAAATGAGTGTCAAAAAGATTAATTGGTCATTCTCAGATAACATAGCTAAGGAGAAAAAAAATGTATTCAAGGACTTTTATATCCAAACTTATTTACTTGTATAAAACACACTTTTGAAGTGCCTAGGAAGTTACTGTCTCAATTGTAAATGCTTTACAAGATTAATTCTTTTAATCTCTTTAATAACCCAATGAGATAAGTATACCTATGATACTAATATTGTTATGCTTGATGGTATTCCAGAGGTCCCTTAAACTATCCTTTTTGTTTTGTTTTGTTTGAGGCTTCTAATTTTTTTTTACATTTAAAGCTTCTTTTTTTATTTTATTTTTTTAAATATATTTATTGATTATGCTATTACAGTTGTCCCATTTCCCCCCTTCACTCCACTCCATCCTGCATACCCCCTCCCTCCAAGTTCTTTGGCTTCTATATTTCCTATACTATTCTTACCCTCCCCCTGTCTATTTTCTACCTACCATTTATGCTACTTATTCTCTATACCTTTCCCCCCTCTCTCCCCTCCCACTCCCCTGCTGATAACCCTCCATGTGATCTCCATTTCTGTGGTTCTGTTCCTATTCTAGTTGTTTGCTTCATTTGCTTCTGTTCTTGTTTTAGGTGTGGTTGTTAATAACTGTGAGTTTGCTGTCATTTTTACTGTTCATATTTTTTATTTTTTCTTAGGTAACTCCCTTTAGCATTTCATATAATAAGGGCTTGGTGATGATGAACTCCTTTAACTTGACCTTATCTGAGAAGCACTTTATCTTCCCTTCCATTCTAAGTGATAGCTTTGCTGGATAGAGTAATCTTGGATATAGGGTCTTGCCTTTCATGACTTGGAATACTTCTTTCCAGCCCCTTCTTGCCTGGAAAGTCTCTTTTGAGAAATCAGCTGACAGGCTTATGGGAACTCTTTTGTAGGTAACTGTGTCCTTTTCTCTTGCTGCTTCTAAGATTCTCTCCTTCTGTTTCATCTTGGCTAATGTAATTATGATGTGCCTTGGTGTGTTCCTCCTTGGGTCTAGCTTCTTTGGGGCTCTATGAGTTTCCTGGACTTCCTGGAAGTCTATTTCCTTTGCCAGATTGGAAAAGTTCTCCTTCATTATTTGTTCAAATAAGTTTCCAATTTTTTGTTCTTCCTCTTCCCCTTCTGGTACCCCTATAATTCGGATGTTGGAACGTTTAAAGATGTCCTGGAGGTTCCTAAGCCTCTCCTCATTTTTCCGAATTCTTGTTTCTTCATTCTTTTCTGGTTGGATGTTTCTTTCTTCCTTCTGGACCACACCATTGATTTGAGTCCCAGTTTCCTTCACATCACTATTGGTCCCCTGTACATTTTCCTTTGTTTCTCTTAGCATAGCCTTCATTTTTCCATGTAATTTGTGACCAAATTCAACCAATTCTGTGAGCTTCCTGATTACCAGTGTTTTGAACTGTGTATCTGATAGGTTGGCTATCTCTTCCTTGCTTAGTTGTATTTTTTCTGCAGCTTTGATTTGTTCTTTCATTTGGGCCTTTTTTTTTTTTTTTTTTTTTGTCTTGGCGTGCCTGTTACATAAAGGGGTGGAGCCTTAGGTGTTCACCAAGGCGGGGTAATGCTGCTTGCTGCGCTGTGATGCTGTACATGGGGGAGGGGCTGAGAGGGAGCAATGGCACTTGCTTCTCTCTCTGCCGGATTTCAGTCACTCCCTCCGTTACCCACAAGCAAATTGGGCCCCTCTGGTGCTGCTTCCCAGGTGAGTGGGTTTCTATATGTTCTAGGCCCCTGTGGGTCTCTCCAACCACCTCTCCTGTGAGGCTGGGAGTTTCTCTTGCTGCCGCCTCAACCCCCACAGGTGTTTTCAATCAGAGGTTTGAGTCCTTATTTCCCCGCGCTGGAGCCCTGGGTTGCGTGGTCTGCTTTGCTCCCCCGCCATTCCTCCCGATTTATCTATGTGGGAATGTGGGGCTGCAGGGTCTGCCAGCCACCACCTTGTGGGGTCTGCTAGCTGCAGCCTGGCCTGCCCCTCTCCAGAATCTGCCACCCTGCTGGGTTCGCCAGCCACCGCTTTGCTGTGAGTCCTCTCCACCCCGGCTGCCTGTCTCCACCCCTCCTACCGGTCTGGATGAATGTTTCTTCTTTATCTCCTTGGTTGTCAGACTTCCATACAGTTAGATTTTCTGTCAGTTCTGGTTGTTTTTTCTTTTTAAATTGTTGTCCTTCTTTTGGTTGTGTGAGGAGGCACAGTGTGTCTACCTAAGCCTCCATCTTGGCCAGAAGCACCTTGCAGTTTTCATTGGGTGTTTTCTACTTCCTTATCTTCAAATCTGTGATTTGATCTTCTGCTTTATCTAATTTCCTGTTGATTCCATCTAATTTATTTTCATTTTATTTACTCTATTCTTCATTTCTGACTGGTTTCTCTTTAAATTTTCTATCTTTGTCTTTACATTTCCTATCTCTCTGTTGAAGTTCTCACTGAAATCATCTATTCTTCATTGAGCATCCTTCTAATAGGTACATTTGAATTCTGCATCTGGTAAATTGCTTGCTTCCATTTTCTTTATTTTTTTCTGGAGTTTTCTTCTGTTCTTCCATTTGGAACACATTTTTTTGCCTCCTTATTTTGCCTCCCTGTGTTTGTTTCTATGTATTAGGTGGATCTGCTGTATTTCCCACTATGGACAGAGTACCCTATGTAGTAGGTGTCCTATAGGGCCCAGTAGTATAATTCCCCTGTTAACCTGAGCTAGGTGCTCCTGCGTGTCCTTTGTGTGTTCTCTCCTGGTGTAGTTGAGCTTTGATTGTTATTGGCACCTCATTAAGTGTCATTGACCCTCAGGCTGACTGGCAGTAAGGTCCAGCAGTGACAGGGAACCAGCTGTTGTGCAGGGTCTGATGGGCTGACCCCATGGAGTGAGAATCACTTGAGTAGGGCTCTCTAGGATAGAATATTCATTTTGTACTCAACTTCCTCAGAATCATATAATGTCATGTCCCCATACGTGAATGTTTATTTGGAAAAGTGGAAATTTTAGGACAAATATGCGTAGAAATCTTGGAACTTAAAGTATAATCTCAAAAAATTATTCTCACTTAAATCTGTCCATCATTTTGATATCTGACACTTGCTCTGCTTACAGTAGGATAAAGACAAACGATTCAACCTTAAATATTAGATTTTGGTCTATTGAACTAATAATTCAGGGAAAGTTGTTGGTGAATATCTCATGAGTGCAGAAAGAGTTTCCTTTGAGTAGCTCCTCCAGTGCATGCTGGTTGAAATTTAGAGGTTACCAGAAACCCTTGGTAAATCAGACATTTGACTCTTGAGCACGTTCTGCAAACTTTCTATTTACCTTTTCTTTATTTCTTTCTATTCTTATTTAGATAAAAATGGGTCTCTTTGTTTAGTAACACCTAAACTTTATTCTGAAGTAGGAGCAAGGTTTGTTTTGCTTACTGATATTCCATTCTAAAAAATTTTAGTATTAAACCTACTCTTAGAAGTCACCAACCTATTTCAGAGCATACTAGGTAAGATTGTCTCTAAGGGCTCAGCCTCCATCAAAAGAAGACTTTCAGGAAAAACCCGAGTGAAGCAGTGTGGGAGATAAAAAACACAGAAGGAAGCCATAGGTTATAAGGTATCCCAAATACCCACCCTAGCCTGTAGGTACTAAAGGATAGTCGATAGAAAGAATGCAGAAATATTCACCATCCTAAAGAGAAATTTGTAACAATTTCTTATGGATTTCTGACATGATGTTTTTTCTTCTGAAGTATAGCACCTTTTCAATCCTCTATATATGCTATACAAGAGAGAGAACTTACAACTAACAGTGCTCTTGTCCCATTTGCACAAGTGATACGTTATATAAAGATTATTCAGGCCCTGGCTGGTGTGGCTCAGTGGACTAAGTACCAGTGGGAACCAAATGGTCTCAGGTTTGATTCCCAGGCAGGGCACAAGCCTGGGTTGCAGGCCAGGTCCCCAGTAGGCGGTGCACCAGAGGCAACCACACACTGATGTTTCCCTCTCTTCCTTCCTCCCTTTCCCTTTGTCTAAAAAATAAATAAACAAAATCTTTTTTAAAAAGGAATATTCAAAGATGACTTGATTATTTGATATTTTGGAATGCAGACACTAGTTAGTTAATCCATTAGATTTATTCAATTTCATGTTAATTATCTTTATTTACATAATAAAAAAAGCAGGAAAGCACAATTTACAAAACCAGCAGGGAAATCACTGTCCCCATTTTCTAGGTAAGCTTTGAAGATGCAGTGCTTAGGAAAGTGAGCTCAAGTATTCACTGTATTTAATGGGGAAAATAGTAGGGGGTGGAGTAGGAAATTGAATGTGTCTCAGAATTTTCAGGTCAAGTGAATGTTTAATCTGTCACTAAAAATGTTTCCTGGGGAGTTCTATTTTTCTTTCTTTCTTTTTTTTTTTTTTGAGGGGAAAGATGTCTCTAGGAAAAACAAAAAAAAAAACCCTGCAGCTGTGATAGCAATACCAAATCAGATAATTCCACAGGACACAGCGTCACTCCAGTGACTTTATCATCTGTGAAGCTGCTGTTGGTATCAAAAATCATAGAAGCACTACTCTGAGTAACAGTGTAAAATGCAAAGGACATTCAGTAAGTGTTGATGAGGAGGTATACATAAAATTTCAATTTATTTCCTTTCAAATTGTATTTTTATGATTATAAAGTAGTATAATATTCCTTTGGAATTCAGACTTTTGTCATCATCTAAATAGAATCAGAAGGCATAAATTATACCCTCCAGGAACATTTTATTAAACAAAATATAAAAGTATATTTTATGCTGATGGAGAAACCTAGAATATTTTTATGCAGATTTAAACTGGTACCATAATAAAGTGGGCATACATGTTTTAATGTATGGCAATGTGGTATTGTAGATAAATGTATAATTTTATGTTGTACACAAATTCATTAATACCATCTTGTGGTTAAAATTTCTGGATAGTAGTGTATTGAATAATAATAGCAGTTAAGTTTTGGGGAAATTAATTAGGTTAATCAATTCAATGTCACCAATGTGGTTAACATAATATTTTGCAGAGAAAAAGAAAAGCATACTTTCTAATAATAGTGCAGAAAAATATATATAAAATTTCTTTTTCAGATAGGAGGGTTAGTAATAGACTCAGCTAGAAGGGTATGTACATACAGACAAAAAGTAGTGTGTTGAAACTTTAGGGTCATGTGTTGTGGGCAGTCTCCCAAGAGCCTGGAAGAATTATCAGTCCAAAACTGCAATTCATATTACACTGAGAAATGTAATAAAGTGGGCAAATGCAGTGTAAATGTATCTGTTGATAGACTTGTTCCTAAATTGTATGTAGAGTGATGAAGATGTTAATTTAATTAGTTGTTTAAAGTGTGACAATTTATCTCCCCAAATTCTAGCCTCTCAGAAGTTAACAATTATCTTTTTAAATTTAGCAAACTAAACATAACAGTGAACAATTTTGAATGACATGATTTTGCAGGAAAAAGATGAAGTATGGCATTTGATATTTTATGTAAAGTATGAAGGTATCCAAAGACACAAATAATGCATAATATAGAAAGATGACACAAAAATAAAAATACTATTGGTGAAATAAATCTTTAAAGAAATTCCACTAACTTTATTTTCATAGATCCTCTCAATATGCTTATCCCAGGAGTAAATTTTATATTTCTGCAAGTTGACCAAAATTTTTTATACTGGGAAAAATTCAAGAAGCATCCACTGAGTGTCTTCAGCTTGTCTAAACAAAGGATCTACAAGACATAAAAGGGGCTTTTCAATTCCTGGTGCTAACATACTCTCTCACTCCTCATTTCCATTGAATACATGGGCTTTCCTACCTCTCTTCCATCTGCAGAAACTCCTGAGAGTCCAGTTTCATCACAATAATGACATTCATGCAACCACCAATTATATCAAGAAATAGAATTTTTCTAGCACCCTAAGGTTCCCATTTATGCTCTCTCAGATCAACTACCCTCCCAAATGTGTTCACTAACTTCTATTATCATAAAGTAGTTTGCCTATTTCAAATTTCATAAACAGGATCATACTGTATGTACAGTTTTGGATCTGGATACATTTGATGACATTGTGAGATTAATTCATGTTGTTAATGATGAATATTTTTGCTCATTTTCTTTTCTGTGTTATTCTATTTTCTTTTCTTTAAAAAAAAGATTTCAGTTATTTTATTTTTTAGACAGGGAAAGGGAGGGAGAAAGAGAGGGAGAGAAACATCAATGTGTGGTTGCCTCTCGCATGCCCCCTACTAGGGACCTGGCCTGCTACCCAGGCATGTGCCCTGACTGGGAGTCGAACCAGTGACTCTTTGGTTCACAGGCTGGCTCTCAATCCATTGAACTACAGCAGCCAGGGTTATTTTCTTAAAGTACCATAATTTACTTACCCACTTTAACATTCATGAGCATTTGGGTTTTGTCTATATGGGGGTTATTATGAATACTACTGCTATGATTGTATTTGTACATGTCTTTTAGTAGACATATGTATGTTTTAAGGAAGGTTTAAATTTAAGAGAAAGGATTGTTTACTCATCAAGCACATTAATGTTTTCCCTGCTATGTCTCATCTGTTAATCATATCAAATTTACTTACAACTGTCATTGTAGTTTTCGCCTCTACTAGTTGGATTTTGGTCTTTTGTAAGAAATTATCTTTCATGTGTCTACTTATCTCTTTGAACAGAAAGCATACGACTATTACAATGCATTTTTTATCCATGTCTATGACTTCTTACATCCGTATCAAGTCTGGACTGTTTTCAATTGATTTTTAAAATTTTCTTAGGTGTCCTCTTTCCTCCTCTGTATGACTGGTAAACTTTGACTGATATCAGACATTGTGAATTAAACTTTTAGTGAGGGGTTTTTTTTTTTTGAGCTTTATTCTAGACACAGTTACTTAGAAAATTTAATAATTTTTCATCTTGCTTTTAAAAATGTGTTAAGTGGACCAAGAGCAGTTCTCATTCTAGGGCTTGTTATGCTACACAGTTGAGTGAACACTCACCTGAGTATTATATATGCCGTAGCCCTGGCATTACGAGGCTTGAGTCTCGCTAGTGGGAACAGGTACTATTCCTCGTCCTGTGTCACCACTGAGTACTGTTCCCTTTAATTCTTTAAAATGATTCTTTTCCCAGACCAAGGAACTTTCCTTACATGCATGCCCTTATTAGTACTCAGCCAAGTTAACTTCTCAGGAGCAGAGAAGGGCTGGCTGTCCCCATGCAGCTCTCTATTTATTGCTTTAGATACACACACAAGAATAAGGTTACATAATGCAAGCATGGTGCAATGTGCCTTTTTTGTATCGCCTAGTATACATGTACCAAAATTCATTTTTAGTTTTTTTCCTATAAAAACATATCAAAGTATTTCACTGTGTGAGTGTATGCTTATATAAGAATATTTTTGATTAAACACCAAATGTACTAATTGAGAATGGAAATAGGTAATTTGAACAACCAACAAGCTCACTTAATTAGAAATGTAAAAAATTGCATTTACTGAAGTTAAAGTGCATGCATGTTTCTTATATTCATGAAAAAATTTCAAAACTCAGGCTGCTATTCAGCTATAAAAATTCTTATGAATTCAGAATAAAAATACAAATAACAGATATTTTCAAGAACACAACAATTTCACAATTAGAATGTTGTGTACCAAATTACTCCTGTAAACTCTACTAGAGCACATCTTATATAAAATATACATTAAAATATAAGGCTTCATATGGATCAGAATTATAATTTGATATACTTTGTTTTATGTTTGTTTACCAATGTATCCAAACATAGTATCAGAAAACAAGACAATGTTTTAACAGGGTGTTTGTTTTGCACAGTTTAAAATAGTGAAAATAACTCAAAGTGGATACAAGACTTAAACATAAGTCATGACACCATAACAGTCCTAGAGGAAAACACAGGCAGTAAATTTCAGACATCCCATGCAGCAATGTTTTCACCGATACATCCTCTATGGCAAAGGAAATGAAGGAAAGAATAAACAAATGGACTTCATTAAATTAAAAAGTTTATTCACAGCTGAAGAAAACATCTTCAAAATGAAAATGGAGCCAACTGTATGGGAAAACATATTTGCCAATGATATCTTGGGCAAGGGTTTGATCTCCAAAATATATAAAGAACTCATGTGAGTCAATGCCAGGAAGACAAACAATCCAATTAAAAAATGGGCAAAGGATCTGAACAGACAATTCTCCAAGGAAGACATACAGAGGGCTGTGGGCATATGAAAGGATGCTCAGCACCACTAGCCATCAGAGAGATACAAATAAAAACCACGACAAAATACCACTTCACACCTGTCAGAGTGGCCATCATTAACAAATCAACAAACAACAAATGCTGGAAAGGATGTGGAGAAAAGGGAACCCTGGTGCACTATTGGTAAGAATTCATACTACTACAGCCACTGTGGAAAACAGTATGGAATTTCCTCAAAAAACTAAAAATGGAACTGCTTTTTGATCCAGTGATATTGCTGCTGGGAATATACCCAAAGAATCCTGAAACACCAATTCAAAAGGACCTATGTACCTCTGTTCATAGCAGCACTATTTACAATAGTCAAGTGCTGGAAACAGCTTAAGTGCCCATCGGTAAATGAGTGGATCAAAAAAAAATGATACATTCACACAATGGAATACTATGTAGCAAAAAGAAAGAAGGAAACTTTGCTTTTGCTACAGCATAGATAAAACTGGAGAGCATTATGCTAAGTGACATAAGCCAGAAGATGAAAGACAAATACTGTATGATCTCACCTATATCAGGAACCTAATGAACAAAACAAACCAGCAAAATTGGACCAGAGACAGGGAAACCAGGAACAAACTGACAGAGACCAGAAGGGAGGGGGTAGGGATTAAGGGAGGAAAGTAAAGAGGAGGGTTTAGTTAAAAAAAAACAAGTATAAATGACCCATGGACATGGACAATCGGGTTGGGATTGATGAGGGAGCAGTGGGGTGAGCAGGGCAGTGGGAAGCTACAGGGGAAAATTGAGGCAATTGTAATAGAAAAACAATAAAAAAAGATGGAATCCTCCAGTGACAGGCAGGGAAACTGCCAACTATGAAGGAAGCCTAGTCCTTTGAGCTTTTACAAACAGTCTTTCTGAGAAAAGGATTTCTGGCGAGGTCTCTCAGGTGAAGAAAATGAGACTTCTAGGGCCCACAACAGAAAAGAAACTCCTGATTGTCCCTGGAATCCTCATTTAGCACTACAGTGTTTATAGGAAAAGAGGATGATTTTTTACTAGGTTGATTTTTTTTTTCACATAACCCTTGCCGATTTCCCATAGTTTGTTAAACTTCTTACTTATAATTCACTTGTATTGGCTTATACTCCCAACAATACTGCAGGGCATTGTTCTGTTGCTCATTTTAATAGAATTCTGCGAAGCTGGTGTAATAAGTGACAACTTGTCCAAGTACTTCAAAGCTGCATCTGCCAATAAAGGTAGTCTTGCTTATCTTTATTTTTAATTAAAAGCATTAACAGCCTTACACTTTTTCAAATTACTAAGGAAATACATGTTCTTTGTTGTTTTTTTAAGTAGGCGATATAGTATTGGATAAAAGAATAAGTGAAAATCCTCACTGACTTCTTCAGTTTCACTAGGTAATTTATTAACAGCATATATCAAAAATATTGTTTAAAAAACAAAACAACTTAAACAAGATGCCCATTATATCTCCCTATAAAAGAAATGAATAAGTAAATAAAATCTCCTTCCCCCTGTTCCCATTCCCATTCTACAGATATGATCATTATTTGCAAATTCATAATCCTCTGTATTTACATCTATTACTATGTCTCATGCAATATGCTTCATATATGTATTTCAAATGTGTTATATGAATAAGTATATGATTTACTCTTACAAAATGGAGTGACATATATATCTTATTCAACAATTTGTTTTTTTCTCAATTAACAATAAATTAATAGACGTCTTCCCACATCAGTAATGCATATTATTTTTACTAATTTTAATACATACATAGTAGAAGGAATATATCATGATTCACTTAAAATTTCTGTCTTGAAAATATTTGGAAATATATACTAAGTATTACTTTATCTTCTGTATTTGTAACTCAGTTTATTTACTGTTGTTAATGAGAACTCTGCTTTGGAAAGATTGTTCTGTCATCAGTGTACATTAAGAGTTGGAACTGGGAAAGAAGGCTCACACACGCAGACACGTGGAGAAGACAAGAGGAAAGTGCTGTGCTACACGATGCTGAAGGGTTTCCGCTGCAACACATGGATGGATAAACTTAAGTTGGATCTTTTCTAAAATATGTCATACCCAGGAGACATATGGTCATCAGTAGTAAAACAGTAACTGTAATAAGACAACTATAATAGAACAATAAAAAAATTCAACCCCCCCCCAAAATAAATGAAATAAAATAGTGAAAACATGTAAAACATACAAACAAACAAAATAGGATTATAACAGAGACTGCTTTAATGGACCTTCGTATATATAAACATTTTAAAAATAGACGAGGCAATCATTAAAATAATGATTTATGTCTAAACTTATTAACATGGAACAGTTTTATATATATATATGTAGGTAAAAGGATGTCAAGCATTTATACTACAAACTCATTGAAAACACAATCTCATGGAGGTTTACTTGTGCCCATGTATGTACATGTGTGTTTGCAAAGAAAGATATCTAGAAAAATACTCACCAAATAATTAGCTTACAAATACAATGGGCATTTTTATATTATCCTTAATATATTTTAGATTATTATCTATAAAATAAAACCCACTTTTATAATCAGAGAAAACAATAAAACTAGTTTAATTAAATCTATTTGTTTTCAGTAGGCAAAATCCCCTAATAAACTATGTTATAACTAAGTTTATATTTTAACACTATTTTGTTTAAATAATAATGTCCACATGTTTTATAACTGAATATTACAATATTTGGGAAATCATAATTATCTTCTTTGATTAGTGATATTTAACCTTTAAAAAGATATGCTGATGAGGAAATACAGGTACATATTTTATTTCTCTTTTCCCAAGTAAAACCTTTGTTACTCTTTTGTTTTTAATATACATGTTACTTTGGATTTTGTTCAGGGCATGGGGTAGTGGGCTGAGATGTGCCGGGAGACAGAATTCCTGTGCAGCTATGCACACGCTTGTTTCTCAAGAGTCATAGGAAATCAAGATACACATAAACCAAGCCATAGTGTTTGTCCTTTTTACTTTATATATTATTTAATTCCTCTATAGGATTCAAATGTTTCAAAACAGATGAGTATATAGAGAGTATATAGTCTCCTTCCATTTCCTCGAATTCAGCCATCCAGTAATGATGTTCTTAGGAGGAATGTGCATTCCTCCTCATATAGAGGAATGCACATGCACGAACACATACAGAATCAGTTTCCCCATTTTTTACATATTTTGCTTATCTGTATCTTGCTTTTATCATATCAATATATTATTCAGAATGTTCAATCTTGGTGTTGAATATATCAAGACTTTCAAATTATTTTTCTTAAGAATATTTCATTGTATGTGTTATGTTTAATCACCCTTTGAAAAGATGTTGAGGTTGTTTCCACTCATTTGCTCTCACAGACATTTTGTGATGACCAACCTCGAACACACACACTTGCACACTTGCACTACACTTACATCTCTCACACGAGCAGGCTCAGAATTGCGCCACTGGAACAGGCATTTTAATTAGAATGCATTGAGCATCCCAGGAGGGGGTCTGTCACAACAAAAGTTGCTTAATTAAGTGTTAAAAATTTTGATTGGTTCTTAACAAAATATATCTTCATAACATTTCTTAGAAGACCAAGTTTTCTGGTAGAGTATGATGAGTAGTTTGCCAGCTATTGCAATACTTTTCTCATATATAATCTCAATATTTCATTATATTTCTCAATATAATCATTATCCAGTTCATCAGATTTAACACAGAGCTTGGACTTTTCAATGACTAATTGTTAATTTTTATGCAGAGAGTTTAGTCACGCTTTCTGAAATATCTCTTGTGGAATATCTAAATGATTTCCCTGAAAAAATAGCAGGTTTTTCTTTATCTTCTAGATTCATGCATGAATCTACTTTGTACTCGTAGCTTTTTCTTTCTCAATTATTAGACCTGAGCCATTCTGAAAATTAATGAAATTTAAAATGCAATTTGATTGGACTAAAGTGCTAATTTTTTACATTGAAAAGTTTCAGTGACAGTAATGTTTTAGTGACAAGATAATAGAGGCGAAAACACCACCTATACAACAGCGGCTTTAGCTTCTCCATGTTTTCTCAAGTTTTGAACAAAGAATGCACAAGACTAAAACGATGTTATCTATCTCAAGCTTTTTTCATTTGCCCAAGTAAGAAATATATTAAATAAATTTAACCATCATTTTTCTTCATTTCTTTTAAATACTTAACAAGACAATTATTTCACTAATAATGCATTTTCTTCATATTTATGGCTATCTCCTATCATTTCCCTACTGTACTCTTATAAAACACTAAATATTTTATTTAATGTATTTAAAGATTATTGCTATTGTATCACCAAATGTTTCATATACTTTACTTTTTGATTTTTAACAGCTTTATTGAGATATCATTGACTTGCAAAAGTATATTTTTAATATGTATAACTTGATGTTTTGATACATTGTCAAATGATCACCACAATCAAGCTATTAACATAATCAATACTTTCACATGGTTATTATTGTAGATGTGTGAGTCTATGGTGAGATTTAGTCTAAAATCTAACCTCTAAGCAAAGTACAGGTATACAGTATGGTATTGTTAACTATCACCACCGTGCTATATACACTGACTCTCCAGGTATCACTCATCATGCATAAGTGAAACTGTGTACCTTTTCATCAATATCTCCCTCCCCAGCCCCTGCAACAACCATCTTACTGTCTGCTTCTAATAGAGTTTGACTTTTTTAGATTCCACATGTACATGAGATTATGCAATATTTTTCATTCTCTGTCTGATTTATTTTGCTTAACATAATCAACTCCAGCTCCAACCATGTTGCTGTATTTACTTTCAGAGATGGAGCAGGGAGGGAAAAAGACAAGGAGAGAAACATCAATTGGTTGCCTCTTGCACACCCCAACCAGGGACCTGACCTGCAACCCAGATGTGTGCCCTGACCTGTGATAAAACTGGTGACTTTTCAGTTCATGGGATGGCTTTACTGAGATATATACACATACATCATATACACATGTATAGACATATACACACAGCATATGTTCTTTATGCATTTATCCATTGAGGATATTCATGTTGTGTTTCCCTCTTTGCTATTTAAAATAACACTGCAATGAACATGGAAGTGCACATATCACTTTACTACCCTAATCTCAATTTGTGGGGATACATACCCAGCAATGGGATTGCTGAATCATATAGTAGCCCTAGTTTTTAATGTGAGGAAGTGTCCGTATGTTTTCCATATGTTTGTACTAATTTACATTCCCACCAGTAGTGTAGAAGGGTTCGGTTTTCTCCACACCCTCACACTTATCTCTTGTCTTTCTGATAATAGCAATCCTCACAGGTGATATTTCATTGTGGTTTTGATTTGCATTTCCTTGATAATTGCTGAGCCATTTTTCATATACAGTTTAACCACTTGAATTTCCCCTTTTGAGAAGTGTCTATTTAGGTATTTTGCCCATTTTTAATCAAGTTATTTGTATTTTTTAAAGAATATCTATTATCTTTATTTCTTTTTTAATTAAATTTATTTGGGTGACATTGGTTAATAAGATCATGTAGGTTTCAAATGTATATTTTTATGATACTAGATCTGTGTTTGTACTTTTATGTTGATTTAGATGAGTTACATATTTTATCAGATACATAATTTGCAATTTTTTTCACATTGCATTGGTTAATTTTTCATTTGGTTAATTGTTTCCTTTGCTGTGCAAGAACATTTTTGTTTGATATAGTCCCACCTATTTTTACATTTGTTTCCTGTATTTTTGGTGTCATATCAAAACAAAATATTGCTAAGACCAATATGAAAAAGGTTTGTCCTTATATTTTCTTCTAGGAGTTTTATAGTTGGTGTTTTTTTTTTTGTATATGGTGTGATGTAAGGGTCCAATTTCATTTTTTTTTTACATGCAGATATCCAATTTTCCCAACACCATTTACTGGAGAAACTCTTCTTTACCCATTGTGGGTTCTAGGAAGAAAAGTTGACAATAAATGTGTGGATTTCTGGATTTTCTATTTTGTTACATTGGTCTATGCCTGGTTTCTTACTAGTGCCATACAGTTATGATTACTGCAGCTTTGTAGTATAATTTGAAATTAGGAACTGTGATGTGTCCAGCTTTGTTCATTTTCTTCGAGATTTCTTTGATTGGGGTCTTTGAAAATTTTCTCACCCAAAGACATTTTTTCATTGCCTCTCACAAGTGCTGGGACAGGGGATCATATGCTCCCAGACCAAGGATCAAATCCACAACTACATATATTCCCTGATCAGGAACTGAACAGGAATTGAACCTGTAACCTTTCAGTCACAGGATGATGCTCTAGTCAACTCAGCCACACCAGCCAGGGCTGGCTAGAATCTTTTGTGATTCCATACAAATTTAAGGATTTTTTTTCTTTCTATAAAAAAATCGGATTTTAATGAGTGTTGACTGCTTTTGGCAGTATGGGCATTTTAACAGTATTAATCTTTTCCAATTTATGAATATAGGATGTCTTTCAATTTATTTGTGCTTTTTAAATTTCCTTCACAAATGTTTTGTACTTTTTATTGTGCAAGACTTTCACCACTTTGGTTAAGTTAAATCATCAATACCTTATTACTTTGTTGACAATGTGTATGGAGAATTATTTTCTTGATTTCCATTTTGAAAATTTTATTGTTAATATAGAGGTGTCACTGATTTTTGTATGTTGATTTTTATCCTGCAGCTTTCTAATTTCCGTTATCAGTTCTGTTGTTTTGTTAAATGTCTGTGTGTGTATATCTCTAGACCATCTGTAAACAGACATAATTACTTCTTACCTGATTCTCTGGCTAGGACTTCCAATACTAAGCTTATAATAGAACTGGTCAAAGTGGGCATCCTTGTCTTGTTCCATGTCCTACAGATAAATGCTTTCACAATTTCCCATTGATTTCGATTTAAGTTGTGTGTTTCTTATAACAATTAGAACTGTTATACAAGAAACACTAAAAGGAATACTTCAGGGTGAAACCAAAGAATACTAACACTAACTTAAAGCTGTATGAGGAAATGAAGATCTTTAGTAAAAGCAAGTAAACAGGTAATTATAAAAAACAGTATTATTTCAACTTTTGATTTGTTACTCCACTTTTGCTTTTCTCCATAATTTAAGAAAATACTGCATAAAAGAAATTTTTGTTCTATGTTTTTGATACATAAAGATGCTATTGTGAGACATCAATAAATGAAAAAAGGTAGAGCTAGATCTGCATAGAAGCAGAATTTTTGTATGTTATTAAAGTTAAGCTGATATAAATTCAAATAATGTGTTATAACTCTTGGAAGTTAAATGTAATCCCTATAGTAACCACAAAGAAATAGCTACAAAATATATACAAAAGGAAATGAGAAAATACATAAAACTAAACTAAACACAAAAGCAAACAGTAATGCAGGAAGTTATAGACAGAAAAAGTATATAAGAGATATAGAAAAAAGTAGAAAATTGAAAGAAATCTCTCTTTATCAATAATAACTTTAAATACAAATGGTTTAAACTCTCCAATCAAAAGATAGAGATTGGAGGAATGAGTAAAAATACTAATGATCCAACTACCTGCTGTTTATAAGAACTCACTTCACACCCAAACACAGATTTAACTTAAAAAATAAAAGAATGGAAAAAGATATTCTATGCAAATAGTGATTAAAAGAGAGCAGAGGTAGCTTTACTAATATTGGTCAAAATATACTTTAAATTTTAAAAAGATTATACATTAACAAAAGACTCAATACAGCAAAATGATATAGTAAGAATAAAAATGTTTTGTCTAATAACAAACCATCAAAACATATGAAGCAAAAATTGACAAAACTAAAAGCAGAAATAGACAGAAGTAGACATACTTTTTTAGGAAATATACCTTGAATGTGGCTTACTCATAATAAAATTTTTTTAAAAACCCTCCATATATTTACACAATGGAATTCTACACAGCAGAGAGAAAGAAGGAGCTTATACCCTTTGCAATGGCATAGATAGAACTGGAGAGCATTATGCTAAGTGAAACAAGCCAGGTGGTGAGGGACAAATACCATATGATCTCACCTTTAACTGGAACATAAATCAACAAAAGAAAAAAGCAAACAAAATATAACCAGAGACATTGAAATTAAGAACATTGTAACAATAGCCAGAGGGGAGTGGGGAGGGAATAGTGGGAAGAGGGGTCTATAGGAGCTACTATAAAGGACAGAAGGACAAAATCAAGGGGGAGGGTAGAGGTGGGGGAGGGAGCTGGGACTGGCTGAGGTGGGGTGGAGGGATGAGGAGAAAATGCAGACAATTGTACCTGAATAAAAATAAATTAATTAATTTTAAAAAGCCAACCTCCAAATGGTAAAATGACTTTATGAACCGAAAAACAATTCATTTAAAGTACAATAGAGTTTCACTATACTAAGAATATCAAAATCTAGTCAAAGCTAACAAAATCTGCTTTTCCTATTAGTACTGAAACCAGACACAACATGCCACTACTCTGCAACACAGTAAACTCGCTAATACAGAAACGGAATTGCCAATATTAGAAACCGAAATCATTTCAATCAAAGGTCCAGTTGTTTTAATTGATTCAACTATCAATAAGCACACATTAAAATTGTTAAATGCTTTTAATAATTTAAAATTTTATGGTTAACTATATATAATGGTATTGGATTTTATCAGTATATTCTGAAGGCACAAATATGTCAAGGACATGTATTACATTTTTTTTCTCAACTAATCAGGGAAGAGAAGACAATTTTACTACTTTTTGGACTAGTCCTTGAGTAATACCCCCCAAGAAAGGATATTTCCTATTATATATAATAGTGTCAGTAATTAATTGATTATAATCACAATGTTTAACTGTAACATAGGCTAAAATTAGCACAAAACAATAGATTGATATAGTGTGTGGCATAAATTTTCCACAGACCAAAAAATCCAAATAATCATTAAGCAAAACAATTTTAGATCTTTGACGTGTATGACGAGGGAAATAAAGTGAGCAGCTGACTTCCTGAATATCTCTGGCTTCCTTTTTCTTGTGCCTGAGAACACTAGCTTTCCACAGTCTGATTCTCTCTTCATAAACACAGCTGAGGCAGGCGCATTGCAAAGGATGCCTAGACTACCCACAGCAAACCCCACCACACTTTATTGCCTCTGTTCCTATAATGAGTATGAGAATTCAGCTTGCTCTAGTGTATGGCTCAGGGCTACCCTGTTATCAGCATCCCTGAGACCCTGCCAATGGGCCCACAAGGCAGAAACTATTTTAATAACAGTATTAACACCTATTTGCAGTTTGCCTTCATTTAATGAAGCAGCCCCAAAACATGGAATCAGCTTTATTTATTTGATTAATGTATTGACTGAAATATGGACTCAGTTGATCTTTATTTAATGAATTGTGATATTTTCCTTTCTTTTTAATCATGTTGAAGAAGGTTCTCAAAGTATGGTTCTCAGAAGTGTAATTGTTGACAGGAGAGACCTGGTTCTTCTTGCTGACACATGTAAAGAATCACAGATCAGCAAATCTATTAGTGTGCAATCAGAGTTTATCAGCGATCCATTCTCATGGAAGAGAACGGGCCCAGTTAAGGGGATGGAGTGGAAGAAGTAGGTTCAGGGCAAAGCACAGTGGCAAAAGTGAGGGTGGCTGAAGGCCAGGGTGGCAAGCCCCCAGGTGGCCAGAGGCTGTGTGGCCAGAGAGCCAAGAGAGCACAACAAGCGAGTCCTTTGTTCTGAAGACCTATATAGTTGTTGGGATAGGAGTAAAAAGGTTACACATTGATTAACGGGTAAATGTGGTGCCAGCTTGTGGTGATCAAAACCTAGATTCCTCATCCTTGGTTACAGACCATAAAACCTGGTTACAAAGACGCTGTGGAATGCCACATGCTTCATAACCAAGGCTGGCTCCGTAACCAATGGAATCGTGACCACATAACAAACCCTTATTGGCTGAGGTAAAGTTACCATAGAGGTAGCCTCAGTCTCGCCCCAGGTTACCATAGAAGTAACCTAAGGCTCACCCCATTGGGTATACAGAAGTAAGTTACTATAGAGGTAACCTTAGTACCAAGAACACATAACATACCTACCATGGTGATTGCTATGTTACAGCCTATAATGGAATCATGTGTGTAATAAGTAAAAACACTATGTAACAAAGTTATATAACAATGGGCTATATATCAGAAGCTTGGACAATAAGCTTTGGCGGTTTGCCTCTGGCTATTCACCTTCACTCAAGAGTGGTGTCTTATTTGCAGCCCTTCACCAGCTTTCCTGGAGGGTGTGACTACCCAAACTTAGGGGTGGGGGGGGGTCGGTTATCTCTAATCCTTATCTTGCTCCACACTCCATTTGTTCATCTTGTTGTAAAAACAGATAACTGACAGGAGGCAGTTAGTTAAAGTTGGCCCAGTTGTCCAAAGTTATTTATGGGCTCTTCCTTTAAGCATCAGGGACTTCCTCCTAAAACAAATAGTGACCAGAGGTAGACAATTAACCAAAGTTGATCTATGGGCTTCTTCTTTGGGCATTGTGGACCCTCTCCCACATTCTGGGTCTTGGGATGAATACACTGTTTCGAGGCTTTCTTTCCCAGATAGTGGAAAGGCTACATAGAATTTCAAGGACCTCCCTTCTTCCTGGCTAACATAGTGTTTCTTGTGGTGTTGGAACACCTGGCAATATTACTGGACCAAGCTTAGGACTCCTGAGTTAGTGGGTGAGACATGTCTCCCTCCTCCTCCCTGCCTCGGTTTACTATTTGTTCTACTGAAGTGATAAAAGGCATCTCCTGACAACCAGGGTGCTAGAAACTGGCCAGTTTAACAGTACTACAGTCTCAGAGCTCTGTGCTGTGTCCTGCTTCATAAGTTCCCTCCTTCTCTTTCAGGATGTCTTATGGATCAAAGTTTTCACAATAGGGTGATAATATTTTCCACTAGGTGGACATTTGCAGTAACGATGAACAAGGAGATTATGGGTGTATGGACTAAATGTTTCTGTCCCTCTAAAATCCAGTTAAATCCTAAACCCCAATGTAATGATATTAGGAGGTGGCACTACTGGGAAGTGTTTAGGCCATGAAGGTGGAGCTCCCCCATGAATGGGATTAGTGCTCTTATAAAAGAGACTCCGGAGAGCTCTGTTCAGCTCTTTCTACCATGCAAGGATACATGGAGAAGTCAATGGTCTACAACCTGGAAGAGGGCCCTCCATTGAACCTCACCTTGCTGGCAGCCTCCAGAACTGTGAGAGATAAGTTTCTGTTGTTTGTAAACTACCTGGTCTGTGGTACTCCACTGTAGCAGCCTGAGAGGACTGAGATCGCACGTAACGTAAGTCAGCAATTTCCAAGTGATGTGATGCAAGAATGTTTTCAAACGTGCAATACCTGACCTCTTCTCCCTTAGATCATCAAATTAAAAGTGACAACAACCAACACAACAATAGTTGTGAAAGCTCTGTCTTGAACCATAAATATATAGGTCATACAATAGAGTTGCATCTTATTGGTAATGTATCATAATAAGTTTGTGTCCAATTGGTTAATTCTTGGTACCAGAAATACTGGCACCTGATTATTTTAAAAGTCACTTTAGAACAAAAAGGGTAAGTAATTGCTATTATTATTTTTTGTAAATCAATCAAAATTATACCAATTTGTCAGACTGGAAAAGTATATATATTTGTGTGTGCCACAGAATTTTAGTAATTAGTTTATGTACACCATGAGTTGATGTACGCCATGAGATGAAAGAGGTGGAAAGACGCTGATGTAAGTCCAGTAAGTAAATGAATCTTAAAACCAATAAAATTATAGAATGTGAGAATGTGAAGATAACATTTCTGTGAATTCAAATGCAGGGCCTCTGCAAAACTATTAAGAAATCAATATTTCAAGTCTGTGCTTCCTTAAAGTATTTCTAAATCCCAAACTTAAATATATCATATTATATAGATGTGTGTGTGTGTGTGTGTGTGTGTGTAGGATACATAAAACCAAAATAATAGCATATACACTTCAATGTAATTTGATCTAATAATTACGGGACAGGTATATGCATCTAACAAAAATGAATAAGTATATTTAATATATGTATATGCATATATTTGTGTTTTCTTCACTAAATATTAGAATAAAGCTTTAGAATATTTTGAAATGTTATTTCTGGACACTACATGAATATTTCTGATCAAAAGTTAGAAACCATGAAAAATCAAGTGAAATAGAAAATATTAATTTTCTCATTAATTGGAACAAGTGTTGTTGAACTGCAGTCCATCGGCTTGCCAGTAAAGTCTTACCGGAATAGTCATGTCCATTTGTTTATGCCTTATGTGTGGCTTTTGTCACATTAGAAGAGCAGGACTGAGGAGGTGTGAGAGAGACACTATGCCCCCTGAGAATAATGTATTTACTAGCTAACCCTTGAAGCAAAGATTTCAGACTACTGATCTAGAAGAAGTCACATGAGATTTCAGAGATGGTTCAGACCCATACAAACAACACATGGATCAAGTGGATCACTTCAGATACAAGATAAAAAGTATTTCTTTGTATAAAGAATATTTTCCTCCTTCTGGCCCTGAATTTAAAGAAAAAAAAAAGATTAAGAGGGTGAGGCATACCTGAGGAGAAAAAAAGAGCTATATTTACTTAAGCAGTGGAACCAACAGATTATCAAAATGGTAAATTTACACCAGGAAAGAATAAGCTCCTGGGTAAAATGGAGAATTTTATTCATGAAAATGAATTTAGTGACTCTGATAATATGTGTAAATGTCTCCTGCTTGTGTCTTCATAGATTGAATCCAGGAAGAAGACATTCAACAGGGAAAACACAATCATAAATAATTAAAAAATTCATAGACAAAAACCCTCAAAAGAAAAAAAAACTGTTTAAGATATATAGATTCTTTCATCAAAGAAACAGTATCTAATAGGAAGCTTGACAAAAGCATGAGGACAACCTTGGAATTCCTTGCACCTGGCCCTGGACCTGGCATCTGGAGAAGCTAGAGAGGCAGTGACAAAGGGCTGCTCCAGCTGCAGTGCGATGCTGTTGTAATAAGGCGGAAATTATTCCTAGTGATTCACCTTCGTATCATTCCCTTCAGGGAGCTTGGCGGGCTCAGTGGGAGTACTCAGGATTAACAGTGGAACTCATGTCTTCACAACTGAAAGACTCGGTGAGATAAACCTGTGCAGTTCCATCTCTAAAAAGCTAAAAGTGTAAATGTAGGAACACTTTTTAATAGATTTGACATAATGTCTTTTTTAACAGAATAATTTTAGCACTTACAAAATCGTGAAAAAAAATTAAAATATATAATATGCATATGCACATGTATGTATGTATATGTGCATGTGTACGCATACATGCATGCATATGAATATGTGTGTACAAATATTAATGCACATAAATACATATCCAGGCTTATCCCTTAAAGCATAGCTCTGTTTTCATATCTGTCTCATGGAATCCACTCATTAATTAAAGAAATATTTACTGAATATTTAATATATTTCAAGCTCTCTACTAAAATTTGAGAACACATTGGTAATAAAAATAGCAATTGTGTGTCATTAAGTGTATATTGTACTGAAGGAGAAATATTTAAATATTATAATACATATTCTTTCATGTGTGTTATTACAGAAAAGTAAGAGCCAGAAGAATGTGACTTAAATTAAATTAAAATTTCAAGGACTTTATTCCAAGGAAATGATAGTTGAAACTGAACCCTAAAGAAGGTAGACTCAGACTTACAGAACTTACTGGCAGTTTCAAGATGGTGCCCAGTGATTCTATAACTATGGCCACATGATAATTGCTGCCCGTGAGGCCTCTGCCGGCTGGGCAATATTCTAGCAGTCTCAGGTAGAAAGGAAGAAGCAGGCTATGAAAATGTGTGGCTGGCTGACTGGAAGCTATGAGAAATATATAGCAAACATTTTGGAGAGCAAACTCATAAAACATTTTTTGAAGAGCTAAATAATAAATACATAGAACATAAAGGGTTTTTGACAGGGATAAGAGTAAGATTTTGCATATAGGTACAAAATAAATTCATAGCGGCAAACATGGGTTTGGAAACTCCATGGGCAGTGAAGGCAGAGGCTTGGTCACCATCAGTAGTGCCCTGTGACTTCCCCCAGAAAATGGGGAAGGACAGAAGGAAAGAAAGAGAAAAAAGCAAATATCACATATAATTGAATGAACAAGGTAGGCAATAGTCCTGCATTAAGCTGGACTGGTGGAATATTACATTTATTTTTATATATGTTTTAAAAGCAACATAGACAAAAAATTCAACTTGTTCAAAAATTAAACATGACACTGTGTTCTATAAGACATCATTAAAGTAATGGAGAATTTTTAACTTATTCCCCAACAAGATTAGAAGAAGCCTTGAAAAACAAGACAACTGCCTACAAAGTTAAAAAAAGAAAAAAGAAAAACTGGAACTTCTGAACTACTGAGCTACTCAGGGGCATTAGTTGGTTTAGCAGGTGAGGCGTCCCAGTACTGGAGTTTAACTATATTACTCACATGATTTTATAGCTATTTTCTACTTAATATAATGAGAACTCTTTGAACATGTAGTTCCCTTATCATATAATTTTAACGATTCCAGAGTATCCAATCATATGATATATCTTAATTTATTTAATTTAACTTTGTAGAACAATTAAGCTGGTTTTATTTCATCAGTATAAAAAATGTACCACTAAATAATCTTGTGATTACTGTTAGTGGACCTACTAAGCTAAAGGTTATATTCACTCAAAAGCTTTGATAGGTGTTTTCAATTTGTTCTGCAGAAATATCATACCACTCTCTACCCCACCAACAGTGAGCAAGATAGTGGCTACCTTACACTCACGGGACACCGTAGCTAGAAGAAAAGCTATTAAGTCAGTAGACACAGTATAAAAAATAATGATACAACCCAGATATAATAGTTTGAGGCAGGGACACAGTGTTAATGTCATAGAAAATTTCTGAAAGAGAAAACTAACATTAAAAGTTACAATAGAAGTTGAAAAAAGTTGAAACAAATGGGAATTACAGTTGGTAATTAGAGAGAGATCAATATTATAAAAATTTATCTTTAAAATATTTTATTATCCATGTAGCCTGTTGATTACTGCTATCTTAAGTATAATTAAAATTATTTTTGTGATCTACTAGCACAAGTACATTGAGAATCAAGAAAAAATGCTAAGTCATTTAGGAAGCTTCAGGGCAATTTTGTTTTGTTTTGTTTAAACCTTCCTAAACAATAGTTCTGATAATGAGTAATAGAAGGTTATGTGTCTATGAACCAGTTAAGCTAACCTCAGGAGACCTTGGTTTCTTCATAACATTCAATGAGAATAATAGTACATCTCACATAATAGTTTAAGTACATTAAATGAAGTGAGTGAAATAGTGCATATACATCCAGTGTAGTGTTTTGACACATGAAAATAGCTAGCATTTATTAAATCTTAGTACATTTCAAGTATTTTTATATCTCTTTAGATGTACTAGCACATTGATTTTTCATAAAAAATGCTATGGCAAAGGTATTATGATCATTCACATTGTATAGATGAAAAAGTTGAAGCATAAGTAGATAGCTAAGTTGTCAAATCATACAATATAGAGGTATTTTTTATGCGAACTAGCTGGTCTAATTTTAGAGCTTTTATTCAAAATCTCTGCTCTTTACTGCCTCTTATAGTACTATTTAGTCATCTACCTTTCTAAATAAATATGAATTCTGTAAATTACAATTTTATAATAGCTTGTTATATGTTTAATAAGTTATTGTTTTGCTAATTTTTCAAAACAAGCTGCATATAATATGTAAATTATTTTTCTCTTTGAAAATGTTTGTACCAGAACTTTGCAAGTCACTGTAGCTTTGAAGAAGAATATCTTCTTGTGAGTTTTGTAAATAATTAATCCTAATTGTCTATTTGCAATATTTTTAGCAACAAGATAGTATCTTTATCCTCTAGGATTAATAATTTCAACATCACAAAGCCTGGCTTTTAACAGGTGAATATTCTCTAAAGAATTAGATTTCCATTCAAAGCATAATTTGTCTTGGTAGCAAAGTGAACAAATGTTTTCAAATAGGTATTGTCAGCTAAGGTTTCAGTCTCAAAGAGTCTCCAGTTCCAGGAAGAACGCACCATAGGGCATTATGCAATGTTGTGATAGAATAGCCCCCTATCCAGGGTACTGAGGATCTGGAACTGAGATTTAGATGAGACACAATGAGAAATCAATACCTTACTTCGCTTAACTGCTTAGTCATATTGGTGAGAAAATTCATCGTAGCAGGATTTTTCTTTTAATCAGATACTCAACTTTCTCTTGTAGCTATCTTTACTTGTGCGGGAGGCAGGTGTTCAGGTGTTCAAGATGACAGTGATGTTAGAACTCCACATGGAAAAGCAGCCTATTCTCACTCATCACATTTATCATTGTTTCAAAGACAGCACTTTATGTTTCCATTTTTACGTTGCTAATACATGCAGCTGAGCCTGTAAATAGGCTTACTCTGGAATGTGAGGACCAGGTTTCATACTCTGCTTATGTCCACCTGGCTCAAAGACACTAGACAAGTAACCTCTCTAAATTTCCGTTGTAATCTGTACATTGCATTAACAATAGTACCCACCCATGTGAACATTGTCAGGATTAAATAAGGAAATATATGTAAAGAATTTTGCCAGTGCCTGATTTAAAATAAGTGTTGAAGTATACATACCATTGATTTTAGTAATAATGCCTTAGGTTTAATTTAGTCAATCAGAGTTAGTTATATTTTTAAATTAGCATTGCCTATAGTGGGAAATAATTATCAAATCATAATTTTATTTATTATTCAAAGTTAATTATACCCTCAGTTCTAGGAATTCAGAAAGTGCACACTCATATAGGCACACAAATGCTTATCTCATGAGATTAGTATAGTCTGCTTTTTCTTTTCTTTTTTTTTAAGTTTCTATATATGATAAATTGATGCTTGTTTAGAGGAAGTTAATTTCTACAAATTTGTGAAGCAAATGTCAAAATGCATTAATTCTAGAAACTGTTAATCAGGGCATATTGACATTACCTATTTCTATTCCTTGGTGGAGAGGGAGGATTCTTCAATGTTCTGCATTGTCTGTACCTTTGTTAGGCAGATGAAGAAAAGAAAACGTCCTAGACCAAGGGAACAGCATGCAAGTCATTCAGGGTAAAATAAAACACATAGGACTCATTACAGAAGTTTAATAATATCAGGAGCTTAACCATAAACATTGTCAATAACTGTCGAGGGTCAGACTTTGCATCTATTTTCAAACTAAACACTTTGGATGCCTCAGTTACATAGTTGGGAAGGATTTCTGTGTCAGAGACAAAAAAAAAAAAACATTAGTACTCATGACACAGCAGTCATTATGAGCTTCAGGTTCACATGGGTTCTCTTTGTTCCCCCAGCTCCATGAGGACACAGATGGATGATGTGCATGCAGGGGGTTCTTGTCACAGCAGAACCCCAAGCTTAGGAAAGCCCTTATCTTTTCAAAAAGGCCAATCACTCCAGCTGGCCCTGCCTGCAGAGGCAGATAGCAAAAAAGAGCACAAGGTAAAAAGTTTAAATTGTGACACTGTTATAGGCATCGACCCCTGGGGAAAAAATGAGACCTGCCCTCAGGCAATGCCCAAATTCTCTGGAGATTATCCCGTTCTGACAGGAAATTTATCCTGAGGTGGAAGACCATAACGCCTCCTGGACAAATAATAGTTTGTCAAGGCCTAGTGGTGTAGAGCACAAAGTGAGTTTGTGTCAGTGCAATGTCTTTGACCCAGTTCCTCAGCAGCTCGTCCCAAATTGGTTTCATAACGATTGCATGAAGGGACTATTTCTTTTCCTACCTTAGTGGCAGGAGGAGTGAAGTAGCAATGACTCACTGGCCCTTAGAGATGAGCATGAGCTTCACTGTGTATACTGAAGCCACTATCAAACGGAGCAGACAAGAGATTCAGACATGGTTATTAACTGCGGCTGGGAGGACCTCAACCAGCTGGGACCCACTCCGTCAGGGGGTTCTTGGGGGGCTTGGCTTGGCAGTGTCAGTCAAGGCATAACTCCAAAACGTTTCCCAGGCTTGATTACCTCACAGGTTTGTGTCTTACAGATCTAATCACATCCACTTAATTAAGCAGGATGAGCGGAGTTAGTCTTGTTTTAAATTTAATTTTAAGTGTTTAAATCGATGGTGGACACAAGCCTAAACAGTTACAAATGAGTTTTAAAATAATTTTGTTTAATAATTTGTCCACAGTAAAACAAGTCCAATAATTCTTAACCTTACCAGTCTCAGTTCATAAACCAATTTTCATGACTGCAAATATTTTCTCAATTCATCTTATACTAAAAATGTCATAGCAGTAAAACTTCTGTCTTTAAGGAGGATTAATGCTACATGACATCATATATATGTATATATATGTATACACACACATACACACACACACATGCATGATGACACACTGGAACCTAATTTCCTTTCCTTAATCAATAGTATCTATTCATTTGGTATCCTAACTACTTCAATATAATTTGAAGATTCTTAAATTACCCACTGGATTAAATTGAAAAATAAAACATGAAGTTATAAATATCTAATTGAAGGCAAAAAAGTATTTATGTAGTATGTTGCTTGAGATGAGTTAACAACTTTGAAAAGAATACTGATTTTATATTTCTCAAAAATGAAGCAAATACAAATTATATAAAATGTATAGAGACTATATAGAATATATACACTTAAAATATAGAGAATACATGTAATATATACTTAAATGTATAATATAGAGAAATATATATTCTATTTTGTCTATACTCTATATACTTTAATGTTTTTAATGTCAATTCATCAAATTTTATGAAGGTCACAGGCACTCATCTAATCAGGATAAAATTCTGATATCAATTTCTTTAATAAAAATTATTTTAGAGTATTGTTAGATTTTAAAAAATAACTCCAAAGACAGTACAATCTCTCCGTATATCCCACATCTGGATTCCCAATCACTATTCTTACATTTAGTTTGACACATTTATTACCAGTAATGAATCAATAGTGATATATGCTTATTGTATTAGTCAGGGTTCTCCAGAGAACATATAGATTATAAGGAATTGATTCAGGTAATTATGGGGCCTGAGAATGTCCAAGATGTGCAGCTGAGCAAGCTGGAGACCCAGAGAACAGCTTTGTAGCCCCCATCCAAGTCTGAATGCCAGGAAACCAGGTGAGTTCCAATCCCCAAGACCAGCAAGCAGGCTCCAGAAAAGAGAAGGGTGAATGTTTTGATCTGAGTCCAAAGTCTGGAAAAGACCAACTCCCAGCTCAAATAGTCAGGAGGAGTGTGATCTTAACTCAGCCCCTGTTGAAGGGATAAGGCCCGTCAGTAGGGTGGAAGGAGGACTGGCTCCACAGGCCTGGAGGGCTCTGAATGACAGAACCCATGTGGCGTCTGACCAGTAATTCTCGTCACCCACTAGTGCACTTCACCTGTCCTGGTGTCTGGGCCATGTAGACAGAGTCCGCGTTGCTGGCCAAGGGTCTCAAGAACCACAGAGCCTCTGCCCAATTCCAAGCTCTGCTGTGCCACGCAGGCTCCTCTTACCCTGAAGCCAGACATTGTCCAAATTATGTAAGAACATGGAAGTCTTCCCGGCCAAACACGTCCCTGGGAAAGAGAGAAATCTGGGAATGCTGATGGTCAGAGAGGCCCGAGTTCATTACAGCAACAGGACCATATGGGATCTGGCTTTCATGATCTTTGCTGGTCCTAAAGAAGTAGTTCTCCCTGGGTTGATTGAGCTGTATGTTGAAACCTATATTTTTATGCATGTTGAAAAATAGCTTGAAGGATATTGTATATAACATACCAATTGGTTATTTTCTTCATAGAAAGGAAAACAAAACTATGTCTGAGTGCTAAGCTCATTTTTTACAATATTCCTAAGGATAGCTTTCTTACAAGAACATATATACAAAACTGTTCTTGCCTTTGGCAAATGCAGCACAAATGCAGGGACATTTTACATATAGTGTGAAAACAGGTGCTAATGGCTTCACAACGGTTCATCAACCGTCTGGAACCCCCAACGATTTATGTCTCCACATACTTCATCAAATGAAGTTTATTATACCTGGTAAGTCCGCCTGTTTCTAGAGTGCTTTCATAAGATCCTTGAAAAGTTCTTTGATTGCATTTTAAAAAATGGATTGAAGAATAAAGAAAAACAAGCTACTAAGAAATGAATAGCAGTCAAACTGCTGTGAGGGCAAGTTGGAAACAGGACCGGCATAATAAGAACAAAACTTGAGCCACCATTGACAAAAAGCCTTCGAAGCGCAATTACAGGTCAGGAAATAATTATTTTGTGATAACAAAATGGATTAAGGACTTTTTAATGATTGCTAACTGAATCAAAGGCGTAACAGGCAACAAACCAAACCTCTAGCAATATAAAAAGTTTCCATAACCCTCTAGTGAAAGATTTACGTGTACACACTCACACCTGCACTCCCACAGACGATGGTTTAGAAGGTGTCACCGGCTCAGGGAGCAAAGGGAAAATGTCTGATCCTGTGAGAGAGAGTCCTTAATCCTTCTGGGTCCATTGAGAAATGTGATCAAGTGTGCAAAAAATAAAATTAAGCAAAATTTATTTGACTGAATTTTATCTTCAGCATGAAGCAGATGCTTAAGTTGGATATTTTCCGCCTTTTATTTTTTTCTGTGACAAATGAGTGAGAATAGCTCTTGAGGAAAATCCATTTCCAAAATGCATTCATTAGGGCTTTACTCAAGTGCATGGAAAAAAGATGAAGTGACAAGTCAATTATAATATAATATGGGTTTGAAAGGATTTTTTCCACTTTAAGTAATTATGAGACTAATTTACCAATGCTCACTCTATTACTAGGCCTAGAAAGCTCCTGATTACATATGAAAATAAAAGTACAGCAGTTTTTGAGGCATGGCATAGGAAGGCCTCATTTGGAATTGTGGAACTTAAGGAAATTCATGCTTAGAGTCACACTCTGACATAGACTGAGAAAGAGAAACAGAAAGACAAAGAGCACAGTCACTGGTCACTGTGGTGAGGTGAAGACTGCTCCCAACTCCTTCTACTCGACAAAAACTAGCTAAATTGTATTTGGAACCTTGTTCAATCCCATCAGCCTTTTGTCCATATATGTGAAATGGGATTATCAATACTTAATATGTATATCTGATGTGATACGTGAGTGACGTCAGGGCAGTGCCTCGGCACCTATCTGAAAAGAGATACTCGGTAAATACCATTCCTCCTCCCCTTATTCTTTTTGGGAATTTAAAAATGCAGTTGCAAAATTTTGTCCACTTCAGCCACTCAAAAATATGACCATACCCCATTATCAAGCAAAATATCTCTATTTGTAGGATTCCCAATGGCTGTAAGCTTCCTCTATGAGCAAAAATTCTGTCCTTTCTCTCTCTCTTTTATTACCATTGAAACTGCACTTTGCTTTGTTTAGTCGTGCTTTGCAAAACAGTTTTAAGCACCAGTCAGTGAGTATCAGGCACTGGGCAGGCATTGGCAAAAATAAATAAAATTTTAAAAACTCAGTGCCTGAATTAGAGGAGCTCACAGTTCATTTAAAAAAGCAAATTAAATACTTCATAATGAGAATATAATATAAAAATATATGCAATTATATTTTTATATCCTCACTTTTATACCCACATATATACCTGTTAATATACCCACAAAGTCAGCTAATTTCCCAGCACCTCAAATTTTTGTCCTACATTCCAAACACCCTTGGCATATAGTCAGATTAATATTTCTATTTTTCCTATTATTATTCATGCTAATCTAGGTATTTCAGTCCTAGTAGTAGCACTCTCATCAAAAATATTTGTATGAATGAGAAAACACAAAATAGCTTTGTTTATTCTTTATTTTAAATGTTTATTGCCACCTGCTCATACACTTTTTTATCTACTAGTAAATCATTACACATGTGACCATGTGTGGTTTAATTATCAAACATGTGAATACTATTGTACATTTTTTAGAAGAACAGTTTCTAGGAAGTGAATGTGAACTTGCAGGAATATTAATGTTCTAGGGGGTTGGCATTTCTCCCAGAAGTGCTACAAATAAACACCTGAACACTTTCTCCTTCAGAACCAGTAGGTTTAAATAGCATTCTATTTAGGCCTTTGAATTGTGACATATGTTAATCCCAATGAGAGTCCCTGCATGAGAAGAATGTTAGCAGAATTTTATTTAACACGGTATTATCAGGATAACTTGCCAATTTGTAGTAAATATGGTATGAATATTCTGACCTTTGTGAGCTTAGATTTACAGAAAAGAATTCAACAGATTATAGTTTGATGATCTGAGATCAACTTTTATTTATTAAGGGGTCAATCATGAAATACATTTTGTATAATTCGTATTTAGATATGTTACATACAAAATTATTGTATAATAAAATTTTATGTTAATATATTTTAATTTACCACCACTCTTTTTATTTGCAAGTTGTGTCATAAAACAATCTTATTTGCAAATAAATATGTTTTAGAATGTATTTGAAATTAAAATTTCAGGTGATAACTTGTAAAATTTTCTATATCTTTATCAAGAGTTTCCAATTACTTTTGATATTTAGTCAATACATTTTAAATATAGATAGCAATATGAATATTTTCCATTATTCTCTATAACTATTTAATAGTAGTGTCAGACTCCCTGAGCCTCTACACATACGACTTGTCCTTTTCTGCTTCTGCACCATTCTCATGCTGTGCTGAGCCTGTCTCTTGTTTTGACTTCCTGTCTATGCAGGTTACTTCTATCCCAACCTATCCACAGGTAAGGTCATATTAAGGCAACTGTTGTACAAGATAAAGTACCCAAAAGTAATAGTTTATTTCTTATTCATGGGAAGCCCCCAAATAAGCAACCCTACTTAGACGGTAGCTGTCTTATACAAGGTAATTTGGGGAACCAGGCTCCTTCAGTCACATCATTCTGTCATTTTCAATCATAATTTTCAAGGTTACCATGTTTGTTCGCATCAAGTGAGTGAAGAGGAAGGAAATATGGAGGGTCTTATGGGCCAGATCTGGAGTTGCACATCTCATTTTCACTCTCATTCTATTGTCAATGGGTCAGTTACATGGTTACACTTAACTTCAGTGGAGTCTGGCGGTGTTACCTGGTTGTATCCCCAGGAAAAAGAAGAAGAAGACGAAACTCTTGGTAAACATTCCCCGCCACACTACATTCTTAGTACATTTCAAATATTCTCTTCTAAGAAGCTCTTCGTATACCTCCCAGGCAGATGTCATGTATGATACAAATATATAGATAGGAACACAGAAACAAATTTACATTTCTAAACTTGAAGTCAGTTATAATACAATGGTACTGGTGAATATTTTGTGTTAAACTGCTATTAATGTAGGTTGTAAAATAAGACTGTGTATCCTCTTTTATGGATCTGTGTAGAACAGAATATGCATTCATCCATATAGAACAGAATACGGATTCATACCAGATGGCAAAAGGATAAGTTAATTAATTTCCTAAGGTCCCTTATGACCTTCTAGTTTTAATGATTTAAATGGTTTTGAAAGGATATTTCCAAGTGTCATTTTATTTCCTATTGTGACAATATACACGACTTGTGTCAAGTTTTTAAGCTTTCAAAAAATCAGTGTGAATGTCATTTTTATAGAGTGGATGTTTTTAAGCTATGATCACATTTTACTGAATTAAAGGGAACTAAATAAAACTGTTGAGTGTACTCTTTCTGTATCTTATTATGGAGAAGTAAACTCTACTGCAATTTAATAATCAACAACTTACAGCCCAGATTTTGAAATTATGCTATGAAAGCCATCTGTATTGCAAACTGATTCAGAAAATGTAAAATATAAGGGGCCTTCCCAGACAATGCTGCATGTGGTGTTTTCACTGGCTCACAGAGAGCTTTCTCCAGATGTTGCCAGGCAACAGCAGCCCATATACAGAGATTTCTTATTCATAAACTAAACCTTGTTGGTAATACAATGACAATCAAGATATTTACCACCTGTACAGGTAGAATGACATGTAAAATAACTTTAGTCATGATGTCAAAAAAATCAACACATGCATTTTTATTTGAAAACCTAACAATAACCTTAGAAGAGAGACCTGTGTTATGAATGACAGCCATCACAGGAAGCATAGGCACGTGTCTGTGTTAAGGGATAAAATGGGAGACTTCAGGAAAACAATGTCCAAATTATGTACCTAATACATTATATGAATAGGAAATTAATAGAAGACAAACTGAGATAGTCACTCTGAAAAATTATCAGACTTATGGTTACAATGAAGAGTAGTGGATGCTGAAGCTTGCAGGATCTGACAGAACGTTGCGTATGGGGGAGTGTAGTCACGTGAACACTGGAGTTCAGATCAACGAAACACAATATAAAATACAGAAAAAGGGATTTTTTTACTTTTTCAGATATTGGATAATTGTACCATAAATACATGACTGATACATTATGAGAGGTATTTTTTTAAAATATCATTCAATTAAATAATCATTTAAAAATTCTTTCTAGCAATGATTAATAATATAAACCTTTCTCTGAAAATGTGTTTGTAAGAAAACCAAAGATTTTATTTTGCATATTTCTAATTATAGAAAATGGTTCACATTCTTTTTAGACAAAGAACTGCAAAAGGAAATAGGTCAGTTGAGAACAAAATAGGGACTCTTGAGTGTGAGTCAGAGAAATACAAATATGTTAAATAGTATCCTAAGTACATAAAATAATTTTAATATATTTACTCTATTAGATATTTATATATATATTTAAATTCCTGATATTTTTAAGCACATTACAGATACTTTTTATGTAGATGTCAGTTTGTTCAAATCCTGCGTTTCATCTTTTCATATTCACATAATTTCACATGCGACTGTCTTCACCCCACATTCACCCATAAACTTATTCCTCTCAATTACAATCAGTTCTCTGTTATCTAGCTTGGCAGGAAACTGGTGGTATGTTCTCATTATTCAAATTTTCTGGTCCTCATCTACATCATACATGGATTACTAATTTTCAAAGTACTGTGCTATAAAAATTACTTCAGCATTAAAATGATACTAAGAAAATTACTACTTTTCATATGTACAGAGTTTTACAGCTTTACTTAATTTAATCGTCATTTATCCACAGCCTAGACTATGCATGGCAATGATTTAGTATTTAAAGTTACTGTTCCCCTGCCTCAGGAAGCATATAGTGTATTGGTTTTACACCATAAAATTCAAAACAGAGTAAAAATTAAAAAGCCAAAAAAATACATGCATAATGTAGAAAAACATACATTCTCAAAGTGATTTATAACAGTTATATCTTTTACATTAGTGTAGAATCAAATCATGTTATCACTCTTTGATATCCTGAAAGTGTCACCATATTTTGTAGTATTTTTTGTGTTCTGTAGTTTCTCAGTGTTGCTTCCATGTGTTCGCAAGTCTCTTTTTAGGACAATGAGTAGGTAGAATGCTTCATTTTCTCGAGGCATGTATTTTAATTTTCTAAACTTTGACTCAGGTATGTCACTTCATTGGCAAGCCTAACTGCAAAACTAACATCTCAGCACTTGTTTCTCTATGCCGCATGGTGGCTGTATTTTAAACTTGAATCCATGTAATCCTCAGTATCTCGTAGTATCTATTATTATCCTCACCTTTGTAGGTGAATAGAGTAAAGGAACTTATATTGCAAAAATTATGGGATGGATCACTTGCAAATATTGAGTCTATTTGAGGTTTCCACCTTCAGTGTGCAGGAATAGCTTGTGTCTGAATAATATGATGAGAACAACTAAAAAGCTGGATAAAAGAGAAAGAGAGAGAGAATATTGGATTTGAGAAGCCCAAATCCTGGACAGAATAGGTATGCATTTCCTATTGCCACTGTAACAAATTATCACAAATATAGTAGCTTAAAAGTAAAAATGCACTATGTCACATTTCTGGAGATAAGTCTAAAATGAATCTTGCAGGGATAAAATCAAGGTGTTGGCAAAGCTGCATCCCCTAGACCAATCTCCTCTAGGAAGCTTTAGGGGAGAAACTATCCCCTTGCCTTTTCCAGCTTCCAGAAGCTGCTCGCATTCCCTGGGTAGTGATCTCCTTTCGGCATCTGATTTTGTCTTCAAATCTCCTTCTCTGACTCTCATACCCTTGCCTTTCCTCTCATGTAGGCCTTTGTGATTACATTGAGCCCACACAGACAATCCGGGATAATCTCCCCATTCCAAAGTTCTTAATCTATTCACTCCTCCAAGTTCCTTTTGCCACAAAAGGAAATATTCTCACAGGTTTCATAAATTAGGAGACATACATCTTTAGCAAGTCTGACAAGAAAAAAACTGGTATTGAGATGAGGCTGCATGAAGTACTGTTTTTTCATCTCTTGGTATTGGACATTACACAGCATAAAATGCACTCAGAGTCTCAAACTTCAAGGTCAGATGCTTAAAGGGTAAACAGAGTAAGTCAGTCTAGGGTTCTAGAACCATCTCTGGGCTGGATACACAAGCCAGATTTGGGTGCTACCAAGGAAGCCATCAGGAACAGCTATCAGGACCTGAGTGTCCGATATCACAAAGAAAGGAGATTGTAGAGAAACAACCTCAATATTTTGCATACAATTTGCCCTCAAGACATAAAATGATCCTTAAATCATGTTTGTGTAGAATTAGAAACCAATTAATGAGAGGGAAACCAAGAAGAAGACAACTGACAAAAGACTAAACACTTATAATTATAGACAGACCCTGAGGTTATCCCTGCTCCATAGTCCTATGGTCTGGTATTCATGGTCTTGTAAAGCTCCTTCCTTGAATGTAGGTGAGACCTATGACCTCTTTCTATGCAATAAAATATGACAAAAATAATAGGAAGTCCTTGCTATAGTAATTGTATATTATACAGAACTTTGCCTTATTAGCAGACCTACTCCTGAGACTCTCTTGAATGCATAATGAACTAAGTGGTCATGCTGGAGATTCCAACACGGTAAGGAACTTGTAGGAGAGCTGAGAGTCCAACGGCCAACAGTCATTAAGCAGCTGGGCTTTTAGTCATACTGCCACAAGGAGATGAAGAGCAATCTGTTAGCAATCTGAATGAGCATGGAAGTGGATCTTCCTCAGTCAAGCTTCCAAATGAGAATACTGCCTGGCAGGTGTCTTGATTGCAGCCTTGTGAGACCCCAAATGGGACCAGCAAGCTGTGCTCACACTCCTAACCCATAAACACTGTGAAATAATAAATGTGCATTTTAAAACATACCTTATTTTTGAGCAGTTTAAGTGTCCAGAAAATTTGAGCAAAAAGTAGAGTTCCCACTTACTCCTTCAAGCCCTTCCTCCATTTTTCCCTAGTATTAAAAACTGGTAGTAGTGTGATGCCTTTGTTACAACTGATGGCCCAATGTTGATGCATTATTATCATTATTGTTAACTAATGTACATAGTGTACATTAGGGCTCATCCCTTGTGTACTACGTTCTACAACATGCCTTCATCATTACAGTGCCATACAGAACACTTCCACTGCTCTAAAAGTCTACTCTCCTTCACCTACTCATCCCTCCCAACTCCCTGCCCCTGAAAACTACTAATTGTTTTACTTTCTCCACAATTTTGACTTTTGTGGGAATTAGTTTGAATCATGTACTGCATAGCATTTTCATATTGGCTTCTTTCATTTAGCAATATCCATTTAAACTTCCTTTGTGTCTTTTTGTGGCTTGATAGCGCTTTTCTTTTTGTGCTACATAATACTGTTTCGTATGGGTGTGTCAGAGTGTGTGTTCATCCACTTTGGTTTTGGCAATTTGTAAATGAAGTTCTTATAAACATTCACCTGCAGGTTTTGTATGGGTATAAAGTTTTCAACTCACTTGATTCAACACCAAGAAACACGAGTGCTGGATCATATGGCAAGAGTGTGTTTAGTTTAGTAAGAAACTGCCAAACTCTCTTCCAAAGCAGCTGTACCATTTTGCATTCTGAGCAGCAGTAAATGACAGTTCTGTTACTCCACTTTTTTGCCAACATTCATCATCAGTGTTCTGAATGTTGCCATTAAAAGTGTGTAGTGGTGTCTCACTGCAGTTTTGCTTTGTAATTATCTAATGAAATAGGATGCTGAACATCTTTTCACCGACTTATTTGTTATTGGTTTACCTTCTCTATTGTGGTGTCACTTTAGATCTTCTGCCTATAATTCAATAGGCAGGGTCATTTTTTTTTCTTATTGTTGAATAAATGTGTATTTTTAAGCTGCTAAGCTTGTGGTAACTTTTATACAACAATAGAAAATTAATGTAAAACATAAACAGAGAATGTGATGATCTCAGGATGTTGCTGTAATAAAATGAATTTCACGGCAAAGCAGTAGGCCATGAGGCAAACCAGAGATGGCACCAGAAAAGTTGCCCCTAGATGTTAGAGCGAACCAGAAATAGACCAGCTGCTCCTAGATCAGGATTATAAGCGAATAGGTGATCTGACTGCAAAAAGAAAATTAAACCCTTCTAGGAGAAAATAACATTATGCAAATCTATGGAACTTTAATGTATAATATCTATTATTTAAGAAAATATTGAAAATTAGCCCAACATAATCAAATTGGTGTGTCTCAATAATTTTATATACGTTCATTCAATCATATGCAAATTTACATATACAGTACATAGGATGTGCTTTACTATGTTTTTAAAAAACGCATATAATAACTTGATTTATTTTTATATCTAACATGGACAAACTGCCAGTTATGCACATATAAGTGTAGTAACACAGGGTTACATCTGACATAATGATCAGTGTGATAAGAACAGATACTGATACTAAAAACTGATATGGCTTAACAGTGAATATAACTGAATACCAATAATAAATACATCACATAGTTTATAGCTGCATAGCCCATACGGAGTCTGTCCAGAAAGTATCCAGCCATGTATTATGAAAAGGAGACATTTATTGAAAATACAAGATACAAGAAACATTGTACACAGGACAATGACACCTCAGACTCCTTCATAGTAGCCACCTTGGGACCTCACACAGTTCTCCCAGTGTCTCTTCCACTGTTCAAACCCCGCAAAATCCTTCTGCTCTGGTACCAGAATATGTAGAATGAGTTTTGCCATGTCACAGTTCATGCCAAGATCCTGTGTCAAACTCTCGGACACAGTAGTTTTTGGAATCCCCAGATCAGCTTCTAGTTCTCGCACTGTCAGTCACTAATCCTGGTTGATTGCAGCATAGACACGTTCAACATTCTCAGGTGTCCTGCTTGTTGCAGACCTTCCAGAACGTGGATCACTTTCAACAGATTCTTGACCATCTTTGAAGCATTTGTGCCACACTTTTATTGTGCTGCACTCACTGTATCATCCACGAAAGGTTTCTGAATTATACAACTGGTTTCCACAGAGGAATGTTCAAGTTTAATGTAAAACTTGATGCAGATTTGTTGCTTTGCTCAGTCATTTTGAATGGGATGACCACACAGTGCACATGCTCACTCAACAGCATTAACCACCCTCACTGACTCGTACAGTGAGGTTGTCATTGATCATCCATGTGCATTCCAGTCCACTCCTCCTTGGCTGCCAGGTTACGTGGATGTTGTCCAAACAATTCTCATTATATTAACAATGCTTTGACTTTTTTCAGACAGAACTTGTATACTATGATATATGTAACATATTTTATTTAATCATGTTCTTAGAGAATTATTTAGTAAATACTTATATTTTTGTGCAGGAACATCATGCAATGCTTTATAACATAAGCTGGTGAAATAAATGTTTTGAGTATATTTATAATAAAAAAGGAAAAATTTGCCATGACTTAAATTTTACAATTTTTTAAGGATTTATAGCAAAAGATTTGGTTGCTTTTTATATTATTTGCACATGTAAAGAAAATTGAATTAAAGTCTTTATTTAACAAAATGCCAAGTATTCTACCAGTGAAACAATATGAAGGAAAAAAATAAGAAAATAACATATGTTTTCAGACCCATCTTTCAAAAAAAAGACACATTTTAAGGGGTACAATGTGCAATGTAAAGCATTGCTTATGAATGATTTTGTTTAAAGGAAAGTTATAGAATTATTGCTTCTTGGGCTAGACTGGCATAGGGAATTAATTTTGCCCTTAGAACAACACTACCAAGTAATTTGTGTCATTTTAATTTTAAATAAATTTCCCATTGACCACACAACTATTAATGCAAGAGCTAAGATTTTAATTAAATAATTAAACTCTTTTAGACTCCAAAGGCTATATGTTCAATGATGTTATACACACACACACGTATATATGTATATGTATATATATATGTATATGTATGTGTGTGTCTGTGTATAAAAAATATCTTATGTCCCTTTTGGAAATAATAGGAAAGAAAATCTCCTTTTATCTCAAAAAGAAAAAAACACTACCAGGTAGACTTTAAGACTCTTTATGACCTAGTCTTAAAAGTCTCATAGATTTATTTCTGAAGTTGGCCACTAACACCTGGGCAGATTCAAAAAGATGGTAGGAATAGACTTTATGTCTTGATGGGGGAGTTAACAGTCAAAAGGTTAACAGATTGCTAGCATTCATCCTGAAGACAAGCCACTATACTCTTTGCCATCTGGTTGGTTGTGTCAATGTGAAGCTGAGACTAGGGATATAAGGACAAAGGAGAGTAAGTTCTCATATTTGTTTACTGTTCATTGCCTGTGGGGTCATGAGTTGCCGGTGCCTTTCTTCATCTACCTTCTTTCACTAATGACTACCTTCACTAATGACTTTCACTAGCTTGTTCCATAACCTCTGTTAGACACCTCCTCTACTTCTGCTAAAAGTATTTCAGGGTGTTTTTTTTTTCTCCTTTTATGAACAGATTTCAACTATCCTTAAACACTGGGATTTGGGGGTGGAGTAGAGGGAAATACTATCTTGTTGCTTTTTCTTAACCAACCCCACACATTTGTAGATAACTCATTTTATTTATATTTTTAATCATTCTTTTTCAGACTATCATCTGTTTACTGCAGACTGCAAGCCACACACAAAGAAACTTCAATAGAAGTCAATTTAGGAAAATATACAAAGGTAGGAATATATTATTATTTGTATTCACAATCATTGTAGTTTGTTGTGGAGCTTAAATTCTTGTTATTGAAGAATAATTTACATATAGTAAAGTATAAAACCTTTAAGTGTATAGCTAGAAGATTTATGAAATTATATACAACTACTCAACCACCACTCCAGGCAAGATATAGAGCTTTTATATCACACTAAAAAATTATTTTGTGCCCCTTTCCAGTGATCCTAACCTATTATCATATTTTCTAAAGAAAATATAGAGTTGTACAAAATACTGTGTTGAACATCTATGTAGAGACATACTGTCTGGGTCTTTGTCAGTTTAGAATGTGAGAGTATTTTTTATGAAAGGGGTACCCTAGCTGGGTGGTTCAGTTGATTGGAGAATTGTCCACACACCAAAAATGTGGGTTCAATTCCCAGTCAAGGCTGTAAATTTGATCCCTAGTCAGGGCACATATGGGAGGCAACCCATCAACACTTCTGTCTCAAATCAATGTCTCTCTCTTCCTTCCTTTCTAAGATGAATAAACATATCCTAGGGTGAGGAAGGAAGGCAGGAAGGAAGAAAGAAAGGAAGGGGCATTATAACTCGATACAGCAAGAAATGACAAAATTAAAATAGTTCAGAGAAAAAATAAAATTCATTGTGGAAGAGCTATAGAAGACAATAAAGAGAAACTTTTAATAAGGTAAAGCACACCTTTGAAGTCATGCAAGTGCCACTAAAAAAAAAATAGCTTTGATTCAATTAAAGGGACTCAATTTTAGAAAGAGAATATTCTTAAATTTTTTAAATTAAAAGTACTGTATCTTTAAATTTTCTATTGTGGTTTCTATTGGCTGTGTGTGCACCATCATCATATAGAGTACAGATCAGATTAAAAAAAGTAACTGGAGCAGCTTGAGTTAAAAACAAATTGTATCCAAGAACAAATACAAAAGCTGCTAGAACAAGCCACTTTCTTGGATTGCTGTTGCAGCAAAACAAATTACCTTAAAATAGAGCAGCTAAAAACAGCCATTTGATACTGCTCACCAGTTTGTGATTGACAAATCATGGAATGGTGCAGTGAGTGGTTCCTGCTTGGACTTTATTGTTTCAGATGTTGGATGGGTTACAGTCACCTGAAAGAGCAAATGGTCTGGACTCCAGGATGGCTTACTCAAGGGGCTGGCAGTTAAGGCTAAGGGACAGCTGAGAGCACAGCTGGAGTTACTTAACAGATTATTCACACATGTCCTCTCCAGCATGGCAATCTCATGGTAATCATCATTTTTACATGGCTGATGGCTTTTCCTAAAGAGAACATCACAAAAAGAAATCACGTAGCAACTACATGTCCTTTTAATGTCCTTGGAAGTTACAAAGCCTTACATCCTCCATACTCTGTTAATCTAAATGTTCACAAGGGCAACCAGAATCAATGGGAGGGAAATTAGACATCCCTAGCCTCTTTGCAAAGAGAGGAATGTAAAACAAACAAATAAACAAACAAAAAACCAAAAAAAAAAAAAAAACAGTAGTGGAAGGAGCTCAAGGGTGAAAGTTCAAGTGTCATATAACTTTCAGATAATTCATTTTGATTTGAAAATGTTCTCCTTGATAAAGCCCACAGAAAATCCAAAACACCTGGAAGATGCGTGTGAGATGATTTCATTCTTAGAAAGTCACTGCAGATGCCTCAGTTTTAGGAAGCCAGATTGCAACTGTATGACGACATTTTGCTACTGAGTTTAGAAAAATGTCTTGCTTTATTTACAAATAAATGACTTCTGTGTGTTTTTCTCCGTAATTGTAGATTAGTTACTATTGCAGAGTAACAAATACCTTAAAACATAGTGATGTAAAACTGTAAGAGTTATTATCTCTCAGTTTCTGTGGGTGCAGCACAGCCTAACGTGTGGCTCGGGATCTCTCACCTGGTTTCAGCCTGGGCTGATACCATCTCAAGACGGGAGGCAGGGGCACTTTCCAGCTGGCTGCCGGGTCGTGCGCATGTTTTCAGGATCCAGTTCCTTCAAGCCTTTGGACTGAAGGTCTCAGTTCCCTTCAGCTTTTGGCTGGAGGCTGCCCTCAGTTCCCTGACACAGAGGCTACCTCCATAGGGCAGCTCACATGAATCATGGCAGGGATCAATAACAGCAAGTGAGAAGAATCTGAGAGATAGAGATGATAGAGATAGAGATAATAGAAATAGATAGAGATAGTGATGATAGAGATAGAGACAGAGATGATAGATGACAGATAGATGATAGATAGATAGATGATAGATAGAGACATCACAGTGTTTCATAACCTACTTAGGAAGTGACAGCCATCACTTGTGCCATATCTATTTTCATGAGAAAAAGGCACTAGGTCTAGCACACACTCTACCAGAAGGACTTACACAAGGGCACAAATGCCAGAAGGCAGAGGCCATTGGTAGTCATCTTAGAAGCTGCTATCAGAATTTACACTTGCTTTCATTGGAGTAATATTTTCATATAGTATCTGTATATGCTTAGTCATTGGTTTTAAATGTATGTTGTATCTGGATTATACCTACCTTGCTTTATTTTATTTCTTTTTAATGTTAATTTCTTCTATTTTTTATATTTTGCTTTTTTCTTCATTCATTAAAAATATTACATTTCTCTTAACATTTTCATCAATTTATTGTAATTTCTTTTATCACTTTTTTGTTTACTTCATCTTTTCTTTTCTTGACAACTACCTATATTTTGCTGATGTTTTGTTCTGGTAGCTTTATAAAAAGAAGTGAAATAATGAATATTTAAGAATAGTTTGCCTAAGCCAAATGATTGAACATATGGGGTGTGAAGGAAAATGTTAGTTCTCCAATAGTCCTTCCAAATCCCCTTACTTCAATAATCTTTCCAATACATTTTACTCCTTTTCTTTTGAGTGTGGAATCGCCTTTTATTAAAATTTTAACTCATGAACATCTTCTGGATTCTACTAAAAATTTAATAAAGTATCAATGCTTATGTTTAACTGTGTAGGAGCTAGGTTGCTTTTAATGTTTGCTATAGCTGTATTTGCTAGAGGCTTCACATTCCTCCAATGTTCTGTCTTTTGTCTCTCGTGTTTTCTCCATACAACTCTAATTTGTACTTAGATAGCATCTGCTTCTTTTAGGCCTTTAGTTAGTAATCCACTACAGTTTTGCTGGAGCAGTGTTGATGTATGGGTGGGTGTGGAGGAGGGGAAATTTTGTAATTGAATTATGATGATCAAATCTCAAGTTTTAAGTGGGCCTGTATCCCTGGGTTGTGAACTTAATATGTGTTCCTCACCCTTTGTCACCCTTCAGTAAGATAGGAAGGCCATAGAGCATTGGATAGAACAGGAACAGATTCATGCATATAAGGACATCTGATATTTGACAGTAGACAAATGTAAGGAAAGGTGGACTTTCCAATATTTTTAAGGAAGCATTAAGTATCTATGAGTTTCTAATGGCGACCATTATAAATTATCTTTAGTTCAGCGGCTTAAAACAAGAGAAATTTATTCTCTCACAAAGGTGTAGGTGGGAGTGTCTTTGGAGCACTGATTGTGTGTTTAATTTAGTATGTGTTCATAATCACAGCACCAGTTCCTTTAAATTTCTTCACGCTTCAATAACCCCCTTTTCCCTCTGAAGGACCTAGGGGACAATACTTCCATTCCTCATCTACTTCTGTTAGACTTGGGTATCCTTTGGCTCTTCTTTCAGCATAGCTCCAGTCTCCATTTCTGTCCTCACATGGCCTTCCCGCCCATCCCTGTCTCTCCATGCGTGGCCTTCCCCTTCTCTTGCTTAACACACACATCCTTGAGTTTAGGGATCAGACGAATCCAGAATGACATCATCTCACAATCCTTAACTTAATCACATGAGCAAAGATGATTTTTCCAAATAAGGTCACGTTCCCAGGTTCTGGGGATTAGGATTTGCACATATATTTGGGAGGCCCACAATTCACCCCATATCACTATCTATATAGAAAAGAAAATAATCTCTTATTTTCTCACAGTATGTTATAGGCAGATCAGTTGCCGAAGTGCAAAGAGTATAAACCTTTTAGATTTAAAGAGAATATATTTTAAAATTCTGAATAAGGTTTCCTAAATAATATTGAACAGAAAAAAATTATAATAAATGCTGGTAAATTTTAGTACATTTAAATTAATAATCATATTCACTAAAGGACAATATAAAAAAGTGAAAAGCTGATTATCTATAATATATTGAAAAATACAACACAACAGTAAGAAAAAGTGAAGCCACTAATAAAATTAACAAACAAAATTTATGAATGAATTTCTGACAGAGGATGATTTATAAATGGACCATAAACATTAAAAATGTTCAATTTTATGAGTAACCAGCAAAGTGGAAAATAATGCCACAATGCAGTATCACTACATACCCAATAGATCTGCAAAATAAAAATTTGAAAATTCCAAGTGTTGTTATAATATGAGACTATGTAAATTTTCATATATCATTAGTGGGAGAGGAAATTTACACAGTCTCTTTGGAGAACATTTTGACATTACCTACAAATGTGACAGGGTACCCTTACACTTATTTTTTTCAAATTAGTAATGATAGAAGTTGCTATGGAGTAGATATAGCTGAAGAGAAGTACATTGACAATAGCATAAAATCACCTGGGTAGGAAAAAAAAAATAGTAAGCTCTGTTTCATGCACATTGAACTGTAGAGATGGTTCAAAACCCAAGAGCAATTTGTGGGAATGGTATTTATGCACAAATTCATTTAAAAAAATTTAGTTTATAAGTGAACTAAATGCAAGTTTCATATATATAACATTTCAGAAGAGACCATATAAATCAAATATTTGCAAAGGTTAATTTATTACTAAATTAACTCAGATTACAAAGAAAAAGAGAATATAATGCCTATTTTTCAACCTTATCTGTACATTAAAAAGAAGAAAAACTGTATTTATATTCAGTGAAAATAAAAATAAAATGTAATCCACATTATAACAGAATAAATGTAATGTCAAGACATTACATTCAGCATGAACAAATTTAAAATAACTTGTAATAGTTATATAAACTAAACACACATTCACAATCAGTGTGCAAAAGGCAAATTTTAAAATAAGAATTATATATCAAATGGAATGATAGTTAATTTATCCTACAGCATCATAATTTATTGATGTTGTAGGATAAATTAACAATATTAAATTCAACATATCGAGGTATAGAAAACAAAAGGAAAAATTAAACTACGAATGAAATAAACTATAAAATACCATTAATGAATCAATTAATAAATTAAAACCAGGAATGAACAGAATAGGCATCAATAAATATCAAGTTATTTCCAAAGAAAAATGACTTACACAATCATAATCAATATGCTGGATAAAGAGGTTCGAGCAATTAGAAAGGTACTAAAAGATGTAAAATAAAAAAGTCATGTAGCATATGAATATTTTATTCAGTGACAATGAGGCAGTCCAGTGAGGCAGTCATCCTGGGTGCTGGCATATCTTTTTTGTAACCCTTAAGTAGGACCTCATTCATGATTATTTAAACAAGATGTTTTATCTCTCATGTGCTATATACAGCACCATTTTTTAATGTGAAGAAAAACAGTATCCTATTCTGCATATGTATATGTATTTGTTCCATTATAATTTTCTGAAGAACCAGTTTTGTTTTCACTTTATATCTTAAAATGCTTACATATTTATTTATTGGATTAATTATTCTCAAATTTTATAAACACATCAGCTTGCAAAATTGAATTCAGAGCAAAGAAATGCTCAGTAACATTCTATGTCATTAATTGATTAAATGTTGAGGTTTTTGCTGCAAATAAAAGCATTATACAGGGAATAAAACATAGGAATAGAATATTTTTATGCCATGTATGAAGTTCATTGTGAATTAGAACTTTAGAAAGATTTAAAATGTATTTTAATAGTTAACATTGACATTCTGAGCTATTTCATTCTTTTTTAATCCAGATTCTTAACAGCCTGTAGCAGTATTTCAGAAGCACTACGATTTCTGCCAATAACCTTTCACCAAGAAAAAAATTTCAGTCAGCATTATCACTCAATGTAACCAACAGAAACCAGAAATCTACTTCAAATGCCCTTCAAATAGCTAGAAGATGAATTCAAGGGGGTAGGAAATGTAAAACTCAGAAGACGAGGCCTGACTTTGATACTTACTTGGTCTGATAGAGTAATTTTGTCTCTATATGAATCACACTATGTAAGATAAAGGAGGGGAAAAGGAAGCTCTAATATGTCAATTTATCTAAATAAGGTACCTATCATTTCTTCAATTTAAACTCTTCTTACAGAACCCTGCCAGTGCTGTTCCAAAACAGTTGTGGGTTTGATTGCCCACCACCAAGAAGTGGGACTCCCAATGCAAGAGTCTGGTGAAACAGGAAAGGGGTGGTTTAATTAAAGTTTATACAGATTTAGAACAATGGCAGATTTCATCCCTTAAGCCTCACTCCCTTTAAAATACCCCAAAACATATAATTTTGACTCCCTTTACCAAACCAGGCCTGTTTCAGAACACGCCAGTCAGAGGTACCATCTTCCAGAAAAGCAGGAGTCTGCAGCTCTGCATGCCCAGTCTCAGTTCAGCTCCAAGCATTGCTCACGCATCTGTGCTTGGCTTGGCAGGTCACCACACAGCTCCATCAGCTCTGTCACCATCTTCTGCAGGCAGGCTTCCCAGCAGGTCTCCTCTTTCTTATTCCAGATTTCATAGCGTGCTCTTACTCCAAACTGCGGGGCTTTTTTTGGTCTCTCAGCCTGGCTTTATTTTAAATACTCAGCCTAGAACTTCCTATATGACCTCATATCTGGCCCCTCCCATAATGTGGATTTTTGCCAGTTCCCCTATATCCTTTACCTACTTTCTGCTGCCATCTTTAATTAGAGCAAGAGTTCCCAGTGGCTTCCAGGTTGAGCATCTGCCCCCTGCCTGTAGAGCAGGTGCTGTATAAGCTCCTCACGGCTTTGTCACGAGTCCCCAAATGCTGTCAGAGTCACTATACCTTTTGCCCTGGGCAGCAGTCCTCTCTCTTTTAAGGAAAGCTTGGCTGTTTACTTGCCATTATTATGCAAAGTACCTTAAACATCCTATCATCCACTTCCACCTTCCCCCAACCAAGGGTTGTGGGGGTTTTCTCCTATTTTCAGGGGACCCTCACTCTGCACCCCATTACACTATGATGTGTGTTCTTATTCAACAAAAGAATCTCTTTTCTCCCTAGAAAACAAGTTTTTTTACAGGGAACTCTATATTTTCTTGCTGGATATGCTATGAAAAATGGAAACTTAAGCCTTGATTAAAGATAGTCCAGAAGTTAGAGGGAAAGATACAAACCACTCACACTAGACTACCAAGCAGACAGTTTCTTTCAACAATATTGCCACATTAACTTATTATTTATTTTTCCACATATTTTGCTGTTTAATATTTTTCACTATATTTTTATACAGTAGCCCTATGTGATATTGTCATTTATATTATGAAATATATATTGGACCTGTACCCACCTTTCTTACAGGATATCCTACAACCCTTGTAATTTCCCAAGTGATAAGAGCCAAAAGGTGTCTTTTGTTATGTTCATAAGGTGACCTTTGGAAATCACTTAAGGATCCTGTTTGATTGTCTGGTCAACCACCTGTGACTTTGAGTCCTTCCCTGCTGACCTCCAGGGAAGGGATTGGCCTGGAGATTGAGTTCAATCACCAGTAGCCAAATATTTAATTAATCATGCCTGTGTAATGAAGCCTCCATTAAAAACCCAAAGTACTGGGTTTGAGGACCATGCACTTGGGTATACACATGAAGGTGCTGGGAGACTGGCACTCTCAGAGAGGTAGTGGAAGCTCTGCACCCTTTCCCCATACCTTGCCTTATACACCCCTTCCATATGGCTCTTCCTGATTTATCATTTTTATGGTAAACCAGTGATTCATTAAGTTAAATATTTCTGTAACAGTATAAAATAGTCTTTTTGACTCCATCTTACTCAAGCCTGATGTATTAGCCACATCTGCTTACTTCTGTTTGTAGATATGCTAATCATGAAAGGAATCTAACCTGTAGACCAGAAATTACTGAGACAGCCTCCTACTCAAAACTAACCTCATCCTCCACCTTCTTCTCTCTCTCCTTCTCTTCTTCCCCTGCCTTTCTTTGTCATGCACTTACATGAATGAAGTACAATGTCATCTGCTAAAATTAAAGAGGTGTATAAATAAAAGACAGTATAAACAAAAATATAGCAGTTTCTACGTAACAGATACACATGCCGCTGTAGGAGAAACTTGCATTCAACATGTATCATGTTAAATAACTGACCTATGACAAAATAAAAATAATGTGGCTTGAATTCAAAATTAAAATTCATCAATGAATGCAATCACTGTCAATGAGAAAATAACATAGCTGGCATACATTCATGAAATTCTTGAATTCGAAGATTAAAGAGAAAAATATGAAAGAAGCAAACAAAAATCCTAACTACCACACATTCCAGATCCAGAAATGGCAAGAAGCTTGTATTGAACTAATTTTTCTGCTAATAAAAATTATATATTCTGAAAAAAATAAAATAAAAACAAATATAAAAGACATTACTATTTAAATTTCTTAAAGTTATTTAAAGCAAAGGCAGTTATAATGTATTCTCAGTTTTATAACATATAAAAATAAAATGTATCAAAGCAAATGCACAAAATCTAGGAGGGGGAAATAGAAGCATACTCTTATAGGTTATTACATAACACATAACATGGTATAATATTGCTTGAATACATACAGCAATAAAATAAACATACACCCAAAATAAGCCATAAAGTCACTAAGTGACACTAAAAAATGTAAAACAGCAACCAAACAGCCAAGAATTATAGCTAATATGACAACAGAATAAATAAACATAATAATAAAAATAATCCAAAAGAAGGCAGAAATGGAAGAATGGAAAAATATCAGATGGGCAAATATAAAGCAAATAACAAGATGGTAAATTTAAATCCAATCTCATCAATAGTCACATTAAATGTAAATGATCTAAACACACCAATTAAAAAGAGAAATATGTTCATCTGGGGTGGGGTGGAGGGATGGGAAGCAAAGGCATACAACTGTAATTGAGTAACAATAAAAATTTTTAAAAAAAGAGAAATATTATGATTGAATAAAAATGAAAAGCCTTAATTATATGGCACCTACAAGAAGCCAACTTTAAATATTAGTGCTGGGCTGAGGTATATTTGAAACCTGAAGCAAAAGAAATAATGGTAACATTTACCTTACCTTTACTTAAAATTTGATATTTTTGTAACTCATGGATGTATAAATTAATTTTGATTCTTAAAATATTATATTAAAATATTGTCTTAATAGCTGAGGGGTTTTTGTGCCTCTTCATATCTTCCATACAGGGTTAGTGTCTCACTCACTTCACCCTACTTCCTCTACTGTTAACGATCAATATACAGATAGTTTAAAAACAAAATGATAGAACACAGATAATCATAAAAACTTTAATGAAAAGAAAGCTAAGTGTATATATTAATATCAATCAAAGTAGATTTCTTTACTCTGAAATCTTTACTTTTACATAACTCATGAACAAAAGAAGTCAAAAGAAAATTAGGATGTATTTTTTTACTAAATGACTATAAAATATTTATATCAAAATTTTAAACAATTATTCCAATCTAGCCAGATTGATCCCTTAAAATGAGAGGACACAGTTTATCAATATCAAGAATGAGGGAAACAGAGGTGGCAGAAAGTTTCCTCAAAAGAAAAATAAAAAGAAGAAGAAGAATGAGGGAAACGCAGGCTACCAAAGCTTACTTGGAAGAAAATGATTACCTAAAGAGCAAGCATTGAATTTATGATTTTTCAAATTGCCAAATTCTTTGTACAAAGGAAATTCAGTGGTGAATTTTACCAAATATTTAATGATGAAATATTACTAATTGTACACAAATTCAGGAAATTGGAAGGTATAAAATACTTCTGAACTCATTCTGTGAAGCGAGCCAGCATTACTCTCGTACCTATACCAGACAAGGCTATCACAAAATAAGAAAATTACAGACCAGTTTTACTCATGAACAAAATCTTCAACTCAAACCACGTGCTTACCTCTGCTAAAAGTATTGCAGGAAATGTGACCCTTTTCTGATTTTTAAATTTTTCAAGTCAATGGGATTCAACAATCTAGATTCCGTTTATAAGTACATATAATTTAATAGGAGTTTCAGAATAAATTAAATTTTAATAATTGGTATAATGTAGCACCTTGTAGTTTTGAGACACATATGTTTTTTTCATAGAGTGGAGTTTTTTTCCTGTGCCACTCCATCAATTCTTTTTAGAGTTTTAACCAAATAATTATCTTTAGAGAAATTTGGGTAAAATTTTCATGAATGTTTGTTTTTATAACTGAACAAATGGTCCTTTAACTTTTATTGACAACAAACCCATTAAGTTCTAATGGTTCACAATCCAACTTATTGGGGATGAAATCACTGAAAACAAACAGTCCTGGCATGTATTCACATTATTCTTTTGAGAAATGATGTGAAGTACCTTCATGTGTTTAAAAAACTGAAGAAACATGATGTTATAAAGTGGTCTATAACAGCACTAGTTGGTACAAATTTAATGCAAACAGCATGTAACTTAAATACTCAATACCTCATTAATAAAAATAAGGTAAAATTTAATTTAATAATGTATTTTATTAATCCAAAATTTCTAAAATAGTGTCATTTTGACATGTAATCATGTAAAAATAGTTAAAATGCTTTTTCTTGTGCAATGGCTATAATACAGGTCATAAGAAATTTAAATAGTTTATACATATGAATTCATAAATATTCTTCTCGTCAACCATAATTTTAAATAAAATTTTACACAACTTTCTGCTGCATAGCAGCAGACAGTATGGATGGAACTGGAGAGCATTATGCTGAGTGAAATAAGCCAGGCAGTGAAAGACAAATACCATATGATCTCACCTATAAGTGGAACCTAATAACAGAACAAACAAGCAAGCAAAATATAACCAGAGACATGGAAATTAAGAACAATCTGACAGTAACCAGAGGGGAGGTGGGAGGGGATAATGGGGAGCAAATGGGGGAAGGGTTTTCAGGAACAACTATAAAGGACACAGGGACAATACCAAAGGGAGATGGGATGGGGGGGGGAGATGAGGATGGCTGGGGTTGGGGGGAAAGGTGGGAGGAAAATGAAGACAACTGTACTTGAACAACAATTTGAAAAAAGAATGTTTATTTGGGCTTTTTCCTTTTTCTTTTTTCTTTCTTTTTTTTTGAGATAGGCATGTAATACAGTCCATTTTTCTGTTAGGATTGCTTTCCTAAAGTCCTGCTGGTTTTGGATTGTTGTGTCCTCATTTTTATTTGTTTCAGAATATTTGTTGATTTCTTCCTTGTTCTCATTGTTGACCCATTCAGTGTTTAAGAGCCTGTTATTTAAATTTGCATGGTTTGGGGTGTTCTTGTGATTGATTTCTAGTTGCATAGCATTGTGGTGAGGGAGGTTGCCTGATACGATCTGAATCTTCTTGAATTTGTTGAGACTCGTTTTGTGTCCTAACATGTGGTCTATCCTGGGGAAGGTTCCGTGTGCACCTGAAGGGTATGTATATTCTGCTGCTTTGGGATGAAATATTCTGAAGATATCAGTTGAATCTTTTTGATCTAGTGAATCATTTTTTTTAAAATTACACAACTTAATTGTCACATTTAAATAACTACCTATTGAGATGCAGTACAACCTAATGATTAAGAGACTGGTGTCTATAGCTGAATGCCAGGATTTGAATCCCACCTTCAGTGTTTACTAGCTGATGCACACAGACCTCGATTTATTTTATGTAAAAGCAAGATTAAAACAGCATCCAAGTTATAGGTCATTGTGTGGATTACACAAGTCAGGATGTGTGTAAACCACTAGATTAATATTTGACTCATAAGTAGCTTATGTTAGTATCAGTTATTATATTTAAAAGCACAAAGTATTTCCCCACTGAGGACTCATTAATACAACAAAAACAACAACACTATCCCCTCTTCAAATGTTACCTATAGAGAGAATAGAATTAAAATGCATGGTGTATTATACATTCTTAAAGTGTGAAATTATTTGAAAGCCTATACATTTTTATAGAAGATTATAAGACTATGAAAATGTATAGTCTTTCAAATAACCTCAAAGATTAATTTACCTGTATCTTTTCCTATTTCTCTTTTTCTTCTTGTTGCTTCTTTCCCTTTTGAGGAGTTTTGAAAACGTTGCACAGTCTGTTATCTCTGCCTTACTAAGCACAGAAGAGACTAACAGAACAGGTCCTTGAAAGTTCAAAGGATAATTTAGTCAAATCTTCATTGAACTCTGGCTCTGGGAAGTACGGCATTGTCAATTCTACAGACGGTTTGTTCAGCCGCTTTCTGTGCTAGACTAAACCTTAGCTAGCATTTATATTTAATGGGATGGTTTGTCTTATTTCAAAGCCCGGGTGCTGTAACTTTTAAAATATACTCAAAGTCTTTTTGAACTATCAAATTGAAAAACTGGAGAGAAGTGAGGGAGAGTTTTCCTTATTTCTGTTGTTCACGTTTTCAGTATTCTGAGTTTGGTGACTTTTAGAACATGGCACTTGGTTGTTCACTTAGCTATTTTAAATGCAATTGGGCAATTAGAAGTGGTAACAAATCATGTTTTTAAATTTAATTATAATCTTCACTGTCTTAACTGATAACCTATTAAAATATTCCTTAGTGTGTAAAAAGAGAAATACTGTTCTAATCTGTGTACCCTCACTTGTCAGTCTGTGGGAAGTGGGATTTTTTGTAAGAGTGTCACCCGAGTGAGGGACAGAAAAGACTAAGAACATTAAATTGGGAGTAGGTCACAACTAAGATGGGAAGTCCTAGAAGGATGGGATTTCAAATATTACTTTTTGCAAAGTAATTGTATAAATAAAACGTTACCCCTCAACAGCAAGATTTATTTTATACTTAATTACATTCAAATTTATTCTAGCATAGAAGGACAGTGGCCCTGGTTGGTGTAGCTCAGTCGATTGAGTGCCAGCCTGCAAACCAAAGTGTTGCCGGTTCGATTCCCAGTCAGGGCACATTCCTGGATTGCAGGTCAGGTCCCAGGTTGGGGACACAGGAGAGGCAACCACACATTGATGTTTCTCTCCCTATCTTTCTCCCTCATTTTCTCCTTCCTCAAAAAATAAGTAAATAAAATCTTTTTAAAAACAGAAGTGCAGTTGCCACAAATCAGGACTAAAATCAGAGGAAAAAAAGGCTCAGAATGGTGTTACTAATTACTACAGCATTCCCTTCAAAAAATTTCAGCTAAAGATGAAAAAAAAATCAAAGCTGACTCTACCGTAAGCTTACTGGACTGTCTCCCACTCGCCTTCAGCTGGCACTAAAGTACACGCTACTCTATAGAATTTCAGGACATGTTTGATTTAGATGTGTAGGACCTATTCACTATCCATCTTCTTAAGCGGCAATGAGTCTTGGATTGTCAAATAACATTTTACTGTTGGAAAATAAGTCTAATACAAGTAAAACCTGATTCTATTCATTTGTTTAATCTCTGGAGAAAATACCACAAATGTAAATTTCTTTAAATTGTATTTTTAAAAGTGCTTGTTAATAGTTCTTAGGAAATGGGATAGTATCCACTTTTGTTATAAAATTGTCAAAAATTAATGTGTATCAATGTTAAAAGTGCTGCCCATTACATAAAGATATCAAAAGCAAAATAAAATTACATTTTTATTGCTATATAGTTCTTATACAAAGAGTGGTGACAATCCTTTTAAAAACCATGAACTTCTTTTAATTCCCCAGAAAAATTCACTTGGGCATATGCATCCAAATTTTGGCATAAAATTTCACAGGAGTCATAGTTCATCCATGGACTTCAGGTTGAAATTACCTGTTCTGTTTAAATAACGTAAATGTGCACTTATATCTTTATCAGGTAAGATGAATAAGCCCAGTTCTCTGAAGACAGAATGCTGTGACTGCATAAAGCTAAATTCATTGCAAATTAGTTGGTATATAATAGAGCAGTTAGAATGTGAACTTTCTAAGCCCTTTGTCAGGGAGAAAATATTTAGATTCATAAAACTGCAAATAACTCTGAATGATATATATATACATATATATACACACACACATATATATATATATCAATCACACACAGTTAATATATGAAAAAATATATGTTGTTTGAAATTAGTTACTTTCTGTAAACAGAATAAATGATATCAGCAAACCATGAATAATGCCTACAAATTTTCAGTAAAATCTTAAATATAAAACTTCAACTAAGTGCCTGAGTAAATTAAATCTGTCAAGGTATTAAATCCTATAAGCTTATGCCATAGATAACTATTTCAGGTTAGGCTACTATGAGGATGATGTAAAAACATTAAAGAAAAATACATGGAAACCAAAAATATACACAGTATGTATATATTTACCTATAAAATCGCATTTCTAACACATTTGCAATAACTGTGAAATAAAAAAGGCAACAGCTCATGAAGCATATTTTCAATCATCTTGAAATGCCCTTTACCCTGGTAATTTACTTTCTAGCTCTGCACGCATTTTAAATGACTACTTTGCTAAAATGTGAAAGATGTTAAAAAGTAAAATGAACATATCATGCACTAAAAGAATGTGGAGAGAAATTGAGGTCATTCAAATTATTGGTAAGAGACTTATAATTCATAATGATGATCATGAAAATGAAAAGATGGCACACTGGCAAGCAACCATGTGCAAGCCGATTGTGTAAGGATGATGTCATCCACCTGGCCAGGCAGCACAGGCCCTGTGCAAGCCCTTGTCACGGCTCTAAGTGACATTTCACAACGTCAAGTCGGAACATAAACCTACCATAAATCATCATAACCACAAGTAGTCAGAAATGGCAAGTTGAGAAATATTAACGAGGCTCTTATTGTCCCCAGATTTTTTCTGAATTGATCATTTATCGTCTCTAAGTACAGAAGTCGCATTTTCAGAGTATTCAAATTGCCTAAATATGGCAATTCTGTACCTGTTCAGATGAAACCTAACTTATTATCTGTATCCTAAATTATAGGAAAAGTTCTACTTTTCTTCCCTAAGTTTTACTGTTTCTACTTGTTCACTAGTAAGCTGACATGCTTTACTATTTATTGCAGTGGTATTTGAGCCTAAAAGCTCCCTCTGCTATTATTGTGAAAAATAAATAATAAAAAATATTGCAGGGTACACAGCACATAGGACGTTTTATTGACTTCCATTAGAACAATTCTCATTGGAGTTCAAGTTAAAGCATAAAAGAACTGCCCTGAACATCTGCCTAAGATAAAACAACTCCAATAACTGTCATTATACAGGTCAGAGAAAAGAGACCGAGAATATCACGTAGTTTTCTTAAGGTGTTACAATAAAACTCCAATAAAACCAGAAACGTAAATGTAAGGGAGGCATGGGGAACTATCTTTCTGAACGTTCTGACTTTATTATTACTTTATTTATCTCTTTTGATGAATAAGCTTGCCTCATTTGAGCATAAAATTATTAACTTGGCATCTCTGAACTTTCATTTTGGATAAGAGAAAGCTGAGAGGTAAATTTAATACTTAAACACAACTATTACAATGAGATTTTTGGTGCACCATGTTTTGGTATTGTATTTCTAATTTCTTTGGTTTTAACTAATATGTGTGCTCTAATACATAATTTCAAATACTTTAGGAAGCAAACTTTGGAAATACATCCAATGGAAGCACTTATATAACTTATTTCATGCTTTAATCAGAATTAAAAAGCAATTATTATTATCATCACCATCCACAAGTTTAGAATTTTAAATATATGATATTTCTCTTCATTTTTTAGAAACAATAACTATATTTCATTAAATGTTCTTTTCTAAGTAGTGTACTTCTCTGTATATGGAGAGAAATGCTTAATTTTTAATGTAACAACAGGATTGAAGTTTTCAAAGAGTTTTTCTGAGTGTTTGAATAAATAAGAAAATCTTTTTAAAAACTATTTGTATAACTTTCATGGTTTTGGAGACTGCTGTCCACTTACTTTTAGCCAAGATCTCTGCATTTATTTCTTTTAATCCTTTTCATGAATTAGTACCTCAGTTCTTTAATCATATTTGAGCATCTTTTCATAACTCCCTTCAATTTTCCTGTTCCTGAATCTGCGTTTGAAATCAACATCAAAATCAAGCAGAAAAGTTTCTTACAGCACAAATCTGCTGTGTTCACTCTGGCCTCTTGGTATTTTTACTTATCAGGTATTTTCATTTACTACCTATCTGTATTTCCAAAAAGATTATTTTATTTCTGTCCGAAGTCTAGTAATTTTAACAGGACTTTATATTGCTATCTGCCTCTTTCTTAGTTTAGTGGTATTGCAGATTTTTTACTTCGATTATTCTTCCTAGTCCTTCTGCTCTTAAAGTAGAAAGCAATTTCTAAGTCTTACACACACTACTTTTTAAATCAACTGGAGAAGATATTTTTCTCCTGGCATGTTACTATTTTTCCTAGGATTCTTTCAGTAACATTGCCGAGAAATATGATTTAAACGTGTCTAGGCATGGTTGTGAGTGAAGGAATTCCTGAAAGCAAGGAAAAATATTTGATGACTTTGAAATGACTTCATTGGTCCTCTGACTTTACTAAAATCAATTAAATACAGACAAAATAAAGAGAAAAAAGAGACTCCATCAATAGCATTTAGCTTTTGCTACACAGCAAACCACCCCAAACCTGGTAGGTTAAAACCATGAGCATTTATCAGACCATCATCCTCGGGGTGGGAAAGCTGACCTGAGCTCAGCTGGGACTTCTGCTGCTGCTCTTGCCTTGGCTCACTCATGCAGCTCCATTCTCCTGGTAGGTAAACTGGCCATTGACTGGAGCGCTGGGGCACCCGAACCACATGTCCAACAGGCTATTGTGAACTTCTTCAGATGGTAGCTCTGTTCTAAAAACAACAACAACAAAGGTGCCCACCAAAGGCTGTGTTGGAAGCAACAAGAAAAACGGGCACCAGTGTGCAAGCATTTCCTGAGTCTCTGTGTGTGTCACATTCACACACATCTCCTTAGCCAAAGCAAGTCACAGGATCATGCCCAGGTTCCAGGGATGAAAAGTTAGACCCCACTTCTTGAGAGAAGAGTGACAAAGTCACATCACATCGCTAAATCATAATAAATCATGAGATATTAAAACCCTTTATAGCCTTAGCTTTCTCTTCAATTTCCCTTTATTTGTCCTCATCCATGTAGGGGATACCTTTCATTAGTGATTAAGTGGAATTCTTGGGGAGACTTATTCTTGAACATATAATATTTTCTAAATTTATAAGGAGGTAAGAGACTTCCTTAATTAGGAGTTTACCAGTTAAAAAAAATATTTGCATATGCCAAAAATTCTCTGCATACAAAGTCTGAAATTGTGGCCCTGAATGTTTTAAATATTTATTTCATGGTATTCTGATATAATCACCCAATCAGAGCACTGCTTCCTATTCCCATCACAAAAAATAAATGCAGTGATACTTTCCATAATTTAAATGTAATTTGGACTTTCACAATTATGATATTATTCTTCTCTGACTGGTTAATTGGACTGATCACAATTATGAGATATCAAAATCCAAAAAGGAGAAGAAAAGAATAGTTGTCTGTCTTGGAAGGTTCTGTCAAATATTTAAATTTTACGATGACATATCACGTGAGGGTGAGGGGTAAAAGGGATATGGAACAGAAGCAGACACTTTAGAGAAAACTAGGCATCTAGATCTGTGAGGGCGGAATAAATAGCATGACTTTTAATTTTCTTTAAAATATTTATGTTGGATGCCTTTATCATACTTTTAAAAACTTATTTAAACAAATATATAAGGAAAAATCTAAAGTTAAAAGTTGAAATCATTGTTTTTAGATTTGGCTTTGACACTTTCACTTTCTAGTGAAAATTTTTCATGACTTATAATAAATATAAAGCAAGATTTTCTAAAGGTGTGTAAAGATATAGAGACAAAATCAAACTTGATAGTAATCATAGTTATTGGAATAATCACTTGAAAGATTTTTCATATGCTTTTATTGCCCCAGTTATATCTACCATTTACTACCAACTCAAGGAACAGAAACAGAATGTGTTTGCATCTTGGCAATACAGAAACAGATATAACAGAATACATATGTAAGAAGATATTTAGTATAAGGAATTGGCTCATACCATTATGGAAACTGAGGTGCCCCACAATCTGCTTGCTGTCTGAAAACTGGAGACCCAGGAGAGCTGGTTGGTGTAACTTAGTCTGAGTCTGAAATGCCGAGAAACAGGAATAAGAGGGCCTGTAAAGATCCATTTTGCAGCTCAAACAGTTCGTCAAGATGGGCCACATTCTTGCTGCCTCTGCGTCATTGCTCTATTCAGGCCCTTTATGGATTGCATGGTGGCCACTCACGTGGGGGAGGGCAAATTACTAAGTAAAACTGGCATTTTACTGAGTCTAAAATGCCAATTTCCTCCAGGAAACCTCACAGACATACCTAGAAATAATGTTGAGCCAAATATCTGGACACCCTGTGATCAGTCAAATTGCCACATAAAATGAACCATCACACTTTACTTTCACAAAGAAGTCTTGGCGGGAATCCAAGGAGTAAGACAGAGTATACTGTACAATTATTCACTTGTGAGCATGTTTTTCAGCTCTGTGTTTGTCTGACTTCCAGAAAATTATTTCTAAGATTACATAATACATTTTCTCAAAATGATTAATATCGTGACAATATAAATACAGAGTAAGATAGCATTATTTTCCCCGTGATAGAAAATATTTTACATTACCGTGGATGTGAAATGTTTGTTGAAATTTTACAAAGTGACATTAATGTCATTTTTACCTCTGTAATTCAGTGAATATATGATTATGGTACCTTTATGAAAAATACAATCCATGTACCATTTTCAGGATGTTTTAAATCACATATATTTTTCCTAATATACTTATTTTTGCAGTGTAGTATACTGACAGAATAATTGTAATAATCATTAATGTCCTTAGTCACTGAACATGTTGTAAAATTTTTAGTTTTCAGTATAAAATTTTTAATAGATACACTCCTTAAGTTATATAAAGACACATTCCTAAGAATATAAGGACAACTTGTGCATATAATTCATGAATTAAAATGCATTCATATATAATTACAAAAAATGGAAATGCATATCAATAGTAAGTCATGCAACACAATGAATTCGACTACATATTTTTGAAACACTACAAGCTCCTATTCTAGAAAGCCAGAAACAATAGTGGAAGTTTATAACTTTCTTAACAGAAGTAAATAATGGGATTACTTTTGATGTAATGTATACTTTAACTAGGATTCAAAATGATCCTTTACCATGGAGTCTTTATTTCCTTAAGTACTTGCATTCCTCTACACTACTCATTAAAAATGTATTTCAGTTGACCAGAAGCAATTTTAAATAACCTCACAAGACTAAGGTTGTGTGGCTTAGTGGCATAATTTTAATTGCCTTAATTCAGAGACAAGTCTTACTTCCCAGGAGGGTACTTGCTTCTATTACTTGATAAAAGTGATAAATCTATTCAATTAATTTGTATCATTGCAGATAGTAATTTTATCAGATAACTTATCAACATATTCTATGCTGTGCAACAAAATCTTGAAGGGAAAACAGAGTAAAAATCTTTATGTAGCAGATTTTGTTGTTTCACTAAGTTTTACATTAATATGCAACTTAATCTTTTTCAAAACCCTCTGGCAAAACAGTAGCTAAATCTCAGTACCTTCCTCGAGGAGGTCTCTATCCATCATATATAACAAAAATAAGAATGGAATCAGAGTAATATGTTTGATAGTATGGAACTCTTGGCAGTGAAAGGAGATGCTTAGGAACGTAAGTTTCTGGTATTGTTAAAAGCTACATGGAAAATCATAAGGCATTGGAAGAGTCTTCTACCAGATTTTGTTTGAATCTTGTCTGTATAATAAAAATGTAAGTTCAAATAAAAGGAAAAGTATGTGAATAAATCCAGAAGTTTTCAATAAGAGAAAAGATAAACACTTCTTTCTAAAAATAAAAGAATACTGGGATATGGAAAAAATCAGATGTGAAGACATTCTATTACTTAAAATCTTGGATGATATCTTATGACTTCAAAGGAGTTGACCACATTTCAAATACTTTAAAATATGAAAGGGTTTAAATAAGTGACTCCACCCAGATATAGGATGAAACATGGCAAGTGGGACAAAATCAACACAATAGAAATTTGTGGGAACAAACTGGACTATGTGCCCATGTTAGTCATATCTAATTGCTGTGTAAATATTATTTTGCCTTAAATATCCAACTTTTCAAATGTTAGTAAAAAAAATACTGTGTGTGTCAATATAAAAGACAACATATGGTAAATTCATGACTTTGACCTAAAATGGTCTGGGAATTAAATGGTTTAATATGAGAGTTTTGAAAATTTATTCTGATGGGTTTTTGCATAGTATACTATCTGAAAGTTATCCAACTCTTTTATCTAAAAATATTTTGGTTCAATTAAAGTAGAAATATCAGGTTCTTTGGGGTTTACAAAGTAAATATAGTTTGTTAGTGTGTGTGTGTGTGTGTAGATGGAAAATAGTTATGAGAAGATAAATCTCTTTTCTAAGACCTTATTTGGTAAATTTCTTGTAATACACATAGGATTCTGGGGGGGGGTTTTCCTACAAGACAGTCAACAATAGATAAGAAATTACAATTCCTGGGAAATATGTTTAATCAATACAATATTACATGTTCTCAAAGATAGGACAGAATTGTGATTGAAACAGGTAACTGGGGACAAGTTGGTGATGCTAACTTTTTGCTACGTGGAATTAATATTTTGGAAAACTTTTATTTTCTTGTAAGACATCAAAATATAATATCCTAGAGTGAAGTGTATTATGTTCTTTATAATCTATGAAAGTCAGACGTAGTTGGATGCCCATCGTGAGTTTCCATTCACACGTTTGACCTGTGCCAAGTCAGTATTTGAATTAAGACGTTTACACGGCGGGTAGGGGGATGTTTTAAATGGTACTCACTGAAACTGAAGACCTGTTATGGCAGAGATCTTTCATGTAGAGTCACTGCCATAGCTTCTGTATCCTAATAGAATTACGAAATCCTCCTTTGGACATGTTATAATGACTCCTCAATGATGCTTCTAAATGGACATAAAATTGACGTTTATATTGTATCTTAAATGGCACTACTAATAAAATTGCAGGACTATATTCAACAGGAATTAAGGAAATAGTTTTTAATGTTTGTGCTACCCATCTTAGAAAATAGAAAGCTCTTACCAACAGGATATGTTTTATTCATGTTTTATCCTTGCAGTGTCTACCCAGCACAGTGTCTGCAAGGTTGTGTGTGTTCCAATGTATGTAGCTGGAACAACGGAATGAACCTGAGTGAAGAAATAAGTCAGCAGAATGCAGAATATATAAATGCTTAATATCTTTAAATCATTTTCCAACACTCCCCTTCTTTGTCAGACTACAGAGTGTTATACCAGATGCTGTCTGGAGATTCTGCAGGAAGAGACACTATGAAGTATAAAATGTTCAGAATGTAGTCCAGGTTTTGTCCCTCAGAGCAATTCACATGTTCCTTGAGGAAGCTATTTTGATTATTTGTTGTTTTTTTTATTTTTTATTTTTCTTTTGTCATCAGTCAGGGAAGCTCAGAAACTGAGTTATAGTTTAAGGGTCCCTAGTAACAGAATAACTACATGAGTGATGAAGTGTACACTCATAGATGAGAGAGCTTGAAACTGAGCTCTCCACCCACTGACGTGACTAGGCCATGGCCACTGGAATATTTAGAAGAAACAATGCAGATTAAGAGAACAACACCAAAATTAAACAGCAGTGACTATAACAAAAATAAAACAAAAACTCAAGAAGCAAGCAAAATATTGTAACGGTGAATATTATATGTCAAGTATAAGCATCGTTTCACTTTCAAATGTGTCTTAATGGGAGGGACTGAATTTTTCATTAGTTTCCAAATTAAAAATACTTGGAAAAAACTATCCATGATGTAAATAAGAAAGAAGAATTACAGAGGTGCAATTTTCTACCACGGCCTGGTTGAACAATTTTACCCAAATTTTTGGCCCACGGTGGAGAGACCGAAGACCTGTGATGGGAAGGACAGAATCTCACTGACTTTACTGACTTAACTGACGACTGAGTGTTAGGAGCCTGGCGTGAAGAACCTTGTTCACCCAAATTACTAAAATCCTTCCACTTGAGTTGGAGCTTTATTCCTACACAATTTCTTATAACTTGTGATTATTGTTCAGACTTTTATTATTTTGCTATCTCTGTAATTACCATTCTGAACCTCCTTATCTAAAACTTTGCAGGACTATAGACTCATTACAGTAGTTCCTAATGATAATTGCTACATTCTGCATTCACTTATGGAGAAACTACAAACAACTTATAACATTTCATAGTATTTGTTAATCTGTCATCAGCCTTTGAGTCAATTGGCAAAAACCATGTGTACATGAGTGTTTCTGATGACATCTCATACCCTTATCATGCTACATAATAGCTGCATGCTACACATGGAATCCCAATGGAGACAACTGTAACTGAATATGCCCTAAAGTAAGATAAAAGCTGTTTTTTTAACTTGAAAATCAATAACTTTACAGAGATTTGTGATGAAAAAGATAGAAATAAGTCCTACATTCTCTTGGGTACCTTGGATGAATAACAAGAAAGCCAGTCATCAAGTGAATTGAAGATATCTGGAGAACACAGACTCTATCCCTCAAGACCTACAATAGTACAATTGTAATTAAAAAAACACAAAACTCCACTTCCTATCTTTCACTTTTAGTGAAGAAGCTGGGAGTTCATAGGCCACATATTTATGTTAGACCTTGTAAACTCTAAAACAAAGTGTCAAGCTTGCCACCTGCATTTTTAGTATTTTGATATTTTCATAAACAATATAGAATTCTATTTCTATTTTAGTATTGAACTATAGTACTTTCATGTTCAATTACTTACCTTCTACTTCCTATCTAAAGAAACAATTACACAATTGACAGTTAAAGGAGAACATGCTTCTGGCCAGTGTGGCTCAGTGGATTGAGTGCCACCCTGTGAACCAAAGAGTTGTCGGCTTGATTCCCAATTGGGGCACATGCCTGGGTTGTGGGCCAGGTCCCCAGTAGGAGGCGTACAAGAGGCAACCACACCTTGACGTTTCTCTCGCTCTCCTTCTCCCTCCCTTCTTCACTCTAAAAATAAATTAATAAAATATTTTTTAAATAGAAAGAAAAACATGCTAATATTTATTCACTAGGATTTCCAATAACTACCTCTAACTTTTTAACCTTAAATTGAAAAAAAAGACAACTGAAAGATATAAGAATTATATATTATATCAATTTATTATGTTTACAGTTGTCTTCAGGAAACATATATAATGTTATGTTTTCATTATAATGTGGATACCTTAAATGACAATATAAATAATGTGTCTTGATATTTTATAAAAGTACTATTGAAGTTACTTTCTGATAAACTCTAATTTCTCATACACAGATTCATCAAAAAAAACATTGTGTTAGAAAACATTGTATTTCTTGATCCACTTCAAAAATTAATAATCAGATGACATAACACATCACATCACCTTATGCGTTTCAATTTTCAGGAGGCACGAAGCTTTGATTTATATTAAGACCAGTAGTTAGTCGTAGCCTGCTTTCTGATTCATTACCTGGCTCTTTTCTTTTTCCTTGTTTGGATGATATGTAATGCATTTTTGACTTTTGGGGTAATATACTTTCAATTTTTAGGGAAGTAAAGAAAAGAATAAAGCAACTGATAAACAAAACTAATGTGCCCTGAAATGAACAGGCTTTAAGATGAAATGTGAACACTGGACATTGGTGTTTCAATGGAAGGTAAAACAGAATTTCATGCTATTTTATCAAGACTATTTATGAGTTGTCCTGAGTTACTTAAAAATTAAAAGTAGTTAAATTCAACAATCATTTACTGATTATTCACTATGTGGAAATTACTGTATAAGGTAAGTTGGTGAAGAATTTATAAACAGAAGTCAGGAGAAGTAGTTTCTATTCCAACCCCAACAGCTTTGGAGAAACAAAATTCCCTGTGCCTCAAGTTAATTGGCTATAAAATATAGGTCCCAAACCTCCGACTTAATTTAAGAAATAATTTATTGTTTATTCTGAGACATACATTTTATTTTTTGTAAGATTATACAGATAGTTACAACATATGCACTAATCTCTGTTACATGAATAAACATTTAATTTTTAATTCTTAAAATAAAATATTTAAATAATAAAAAATTGTGCCTGCAAAGCCCCTTCCCTATTAATTTTGATTCAGGAGAGTAACAGATTTATCTGCATCTTCAAGGATGGTTAGAATTCCAATGAAAAAATAAGCCGTGAAGGGCATTACGTAAAGAATCAATAATAAGAGAGTGAGTGCAGGAGAGCAACAGTTACTTGGCATATTTGTAGGACTATAATAGGAAATTCAAAATTTTAAAAACTGAGCACATGAAATTGCCTCCCATGTCTGATTAAAAATAAATCTTAAAATGTCCCAAAACTTCTGATAATAAAATTTATGCTTCTTTCCAGTATAGGATTATCATCTGTTATGATGGTGTCTTAGGTGCTTAGTTTGAATATTTTATAATTCAGAAATGCATATTTGTGATGCAATAATCACATAGATGAAGCTGCTACACGAGTATTATACGTACACATAAAGGTCTTTCATAGACCACACTCCACTGTTATCACAAGGGAGTGAACCAAGCTCTGGGAAAGAAATAGATACACAGAATTAGAAATTAATGTTCAAAACATCAGATGCATTCCACTACCAGAAGCTATTGGTGTATTTTTCTAAGTTCTGATAAATTGTAAGTGTTACTGTTTCTGAATTCACTCATTAAACCATTTCATATTTGAGTGTGAAAACATCCCATTTTAACTAAGGGAGAAAACCAGAATAAATATGTATATTTAATTCAATAAATCTTCTTTAATTCATTTGTGTAACCAGTTGTGCTTATATTAAAACAATAGTAAGTAAGGCCTTAATAACAACAAAAGTATTATAAATCACTAAAACAGAAATCCTAACTAAAACTCTTCTGCAAAGAAAAGAAAATCATCAACAAAATGTAAAGGAAACCTACAGTGAATGGGACAAATATTTGCATGTCATATATTTGATGAAGAGTTAATATTAAAAATATATAAATAACTCATACAACTCAATAGTAAAAAAAACAAACACACACAAAAAACAATTCAATTAACAAATGGGCAGAGGATCTATATAGACAGTCTTGTAATGAAGACACACAGATGGCTAATAGGTACATGAGAAGATGCTCAGCATCACTAGTCATCAGGGAAATGCAAATCAAAACCAAAAAGAGATATCACTTCACAGCTGGTTCAATGGTCAGTATCAGAAAGAGGAGAAATAAGTGTTGGCAAGGTTGTGTGGGTGAAGGGGATGCTTGTGAACTGTTGCTGGGAATGTAAATTGGTGCAGCCACTATGGAAAACAATATGAAATTTTCACAAACAATTAAAAATCAAACTTCCATATGATCTAGCAATTCTGCTTGTGAATATTTATCCAAAGAAAATGGAAACACTAAACTTGAAAAGATATATGAACCCCCATGTCCATTGCAACATTATTTACAATAGCAAGCTATGGAAACAACCACCCATTGATGGATGAATGGATAAAGAAAATATGTTATGCATGTATGTATACATAATAAAATATTTGGCCATATAAGAGTATGAAACATTGCCATTTTTAACACATGGATGGACTTTGCAGACACTATACAAGGGGAATAAGTCAGATAGAGAAAGACAAATATCATATGGTCTCATTTATATGTAGAATCTAACAACCAAAACCAAAACAAAACAGCTCATGGATACAGAGAACAACATATTGATGCTTGTTAGAGGCAGAGGTAGTGGTGAGCTAAATGGGTGAGAGGAGTCAAAAGGTACAACTTCAAGATATAAAGTAAATATCTAAGTATATCTGTTAATTCCTAAGGACAATAAACATTTTAATATTTCTCTCTTAACCAATTACCATGATCAATGGCCTGCATGTAGTGGCAACTATTTTTTAATTAGGACACTATATTACATTATACAGTTAATAAATTTCCCTTTTCAAAGAAAGAGTAAGAACCCTTTAGACTATTAGGTCATAACCAGCAGCATATAATGTATATCTCTTTTAGACAATGCACCAGGGATGATCACACATATAACTAATTCATTCTTTCTACCCTTTAGGATACAGTCAGTTATAGAGACATTGTCCATGAGGAAGATACAAAAATACCGTATCACCAAAGAGTCCAGAGTTTTGCTCATTAAGCTTGGTTAACTCCACCAATAGCTGTCACCCATACAAATGTGTCTGAAGATATTCCATGATGGCTTTCACCTTATCCTCTCCTCTAATTCTTGCTCATTTGCTTTAGGTAAATCTAACTTCTTTTTCTATAATGATTTTCTATCCCTCTGTTCTTTTATGTGATGTAATCTTTTGAATAGTCCCTTGATTTATTTTCTTTTTCCATTTTATCAAGTCATAAATAATCATTTCACATACAAAAAATGACACACCTTTAAGAAAAAGGTTACATTTGGAAATTAAACTATAGAAACTTTAGAAACAGGTGACATAAACCTCTGAAGCTCTCAACAGTATCCATATTCAGAAGTTCCAGAAAGTATTCAGCTAACTCTCCATTCTCCTGTGATGAAGCCTGCTTTCCCTCAGGCAAAGATCCAGAGTCAATTAACATGTATAATTCAATTCTCTTAAATGCATACAAGTGCTGTAACATATTTTCCCATTTTTTAGGCTTTACATATGAATTTTTGGAAAGCATGGTGAAATATTATTTATAGCATTGTTTCTAAGTTTAATATGTTCACATATCCAATCATGGTATCTATGGCCGAACATTTAATCCAAAATAGGTTGTAAATTTGGGGGTTTACAATAGCAAATACATCTTTCATTCTAAGTATTATTAAGTTTTCCTTGGTATTACAGTCTAGTGCATTTAAAGGTTAAATAATCACTGGCAAGGAACATTGGACAAATGAGATAGTGAAAATCTTTTCCCCTGACATTTAGATATAACAAGCCAAACTCAGTTTCAGTAATTGTGATCCATTTAATACCATATTTAGAAAATTGATACTTAGTGGCTTGTCAACTGGCATTTGCAAACAGATCAAAGTTCTCTCTCTTTCTCTCTCTTAAATTCAGGTTGAAGAAATCAAATTTAACTAAGAAAAAAACAACAAAATGTAAAATAAAAAATAATTTCCTAATAATTGAGAAACATTTATTTTTCCATAATGGGGTAATTTGGATTTTTTCTGGGTAGCTAACTTTTGTAATGAATATAATCAGTTGAACATATTGCAGGTAATTTTTGCTAAGACATATATGTGTCTTGGTTATTTTAGAACCTGTTGATACTTTTCAAACAAAGTATTCAGGCAGTATACTTGTTAAAATAGCCATTATTATTTTTGTTGTTATTCAACTCTATTGACTAGAACAAGAGGGTTGAAGAACAGTAAAAAAAAAAGTACTAGTTCTCACTCTGACCTATGACTATGAAAAATGACTATGTTTTTAGCTTAGATTTTACAGAAATTTTTATTATATGAGAATATTCTGAATTGTGAGGAAATATCTATTGTAGATGATGAATACTCAAGCTGTCATACAGATTACACTAGGCTAAATTGTCGGTGCTCATCATTGTTACTAGTTTTGCCCTTTTCCGTGACCTTAGGCCACCTTCCTAATTCTGGTCAATTGCCTCACATTTGTCGCTGGCCATTACAGGGAATGGAAAAAATAATAGGCTTAAGGAAATCTGTCAAAACTGTAAGATAAATAGAAAGGGAGAAATATAGAATGATTGTTTTGTGGATAAATTAATATTTACAGTTACGATAGTTGTCTCTGTGCTTGTATATGATAATATATTGACAATTACAAATCCTAGCTTTGCATAATTCCTGAATGTAATTAAATACCCCTAGGTTCTCTTAAACAACTTTGATATAGTGATAACACCATATCTGGAGGTAATATTTCTATGTACATTATTATAATTTAGGCATAAAACTTATTGAAATGATTTCTATAAAATAGCAAGAATGCCACATCTGTTTTCTGCTACTACTGCCTAGTATTATACAGTTGTCTCCTCTTTCTGTGCATGTGGAAATCTCAATCTGGTAAAGACAGTGGGATCATCTACTAAGTAAAAATGAAATTCTCAGAAAGAAAACTGGGATTTTTTGGAATTCAACTGGAAATTAGTGATGTGGGGGAACTCTAGAACAGGAACCTACAAGCTTTTTCTATAAAGGGCTGATAGTAAATATTTTTGACTTTGTGGTCTCTATTTCTAAGCACTCACGTAGACCTCAGAAAAAGTCGTAGAACAATATGCAAAGAGGTGGGCAAGGCTGGATTCACTTAAAGTTTATTTACAAAACAAAGCAACCAGATTCATCCTGGGGTCTGTTGCTTTTCTCCCCTTGTTCTAAAGTAGAGAAAATTAAATCTTCCTTTAGGTAAGTGTGTTAAGTAGGTTCTCACTGTGATTGTTGAAGTGGATATACTATTCAAAGTAATTGATGGAAGGCAGAAACCAAGTAGTAAAGTAATTAGTAAATATGGGTTAACAGAAAACAAGAATGACAATAGAATGTCACAACTTTAACACTTTCAACAGAGGAGAAACTGAAAAGTGGAGGCAATTCTGGCAAAACATCACCTAGCCGTGTATGAGATTTAAGGACAACGTGTGACTTCTTTTGGTGGTTATTTGGGAATCAAGGCAGAGGAACCATTCTCTTTATATAATTCATTGTGAGTTCTAACAACACAAGGGAGGAGTTTAGAATGGAGATTAGCAATCATGGGAAAAGGGCAAGTGAGGGGCTAAGGTGCCCTGGATTGAAATGAAAGGATGAGTGAAAAATTCAGCTAAAAGCAAGGTTGCTCTCTTTGATGGGAGACTGAGAACCCTGGGGCTTGTAGAGTACAGATTGAGAAGCAGATGGTAAAGAAGGGATATTGATAGAGAGAAAGCCATGATAGAACACACTCTCAAATGATATGTTTGTTGTTGATTCTCTTTAAGAAATTTGATAATATTAGATACCAGTCAATTTTGTGCACCCTGCATAGGGAAAATGAGCAAGATTATGGAAAGTGTATTTTATTAATTTTGGTAGAAAAATGATGTCTCCAAATGAGGGAATAATCCAGGCAAAGCAAATCCAAATTTAATTTAGAAATTGTGCATATCTAAACTAAGTTCAATTAACAGGACATTAATATTTTGAGGAGCTAACACTGAGAGCCTGTCATGTATACTGACAAGATGTGACAGTAAGAAATGAAGTGACTGGGCTACTTTTTAAGAGATTACATCACATAGAAAGGGGAACTCTTGTGTACTGTTGGTGGGAATGCAGATTGGTGAGGCCACTGTGGAAAGCAGTACGCAGTTACCTCAAAAAATTAAAAATGGAATTACCTAATGACCTAGTGATTCCACTTCTGAGAATTTATCCAAAGGAACCCAAAACACTAATTTGAAAAAATCTAAGCACCCCTATGTTCATTGCAGCATTATTTACAATAGCCAAGATTTGGGGAGCCCAAGTATCCAGCAGTAGATGAATGGATAAAACAACTATGGTACAGTTACACAATGTAATACTACTCAACCTTTAATAAAAAGAAGAAAATTTTAACCTTATGACAGCATAGACTGACCTGGGGAACATTATGCTAAGTGATATAAGCCAGTCAGAGAAAGACAAGTATTATATAATTTCACTTATATTTGGAATCTAATGAACTGAACTAACAAGCAAAATAGAAACAGACTCATAGATAGAGAGCAGGCTGACAGCTTTGGGTAGGGGGTTGGAGGGTGAATTATCTAATATATTTTAATGAATTATCTAATATATATTTTAATACTTTTATTTTGAAATTAACAGTATTCATTTTGCATTACATACTGTTTTGTGTTTTTATGAACATCCTTCTTTCATTGTATAAGTATACCTTCTAAAATTAATATTTTATAGGTTTTTCTTCCCAGGCTAGACAGTATTTTAGTTGATATTAGTTGACTGCAGCTTTTAGTCACCTAAAAAAGAGTAATACTAGAGAACAAAGTTATTATTTATTTCTAAAAACTTAAATATCTAGTTTAAAACTACCTAACACTTTTAAGTTACTAAAATAAAAAAACAAAACTCTATCAACCAGATAACTTTTCTTTACTGTCACAGTAATTACTGGGAGCAAAATATAATCTCTAATGGTGCTTCATAATACCTTGTGTTTTTAATTGTTATTTTGTGTAAATAATAAAGTACACTTCAGTTGGCTAGTTAGTCATCATATTTGGGACCTACCTTAGGGTGATAAATGATAGTATCAAATAAATTATTTTCCAGGATGTATATGAGATTATGTTTATATACTGTACAAAACTCATGCTTGGTTTTTTTTAATTTCTCTTAACAAAAAGGAATCAATAGGGCTAATATTTTATTTTACTTCAGTTGTGTTGACCAGCAATGATCAATTACATTTTGATAAGGTTCTTTTTTTAATATACATTATATGTTTGAGTTGACTAATAGTCCCTCAGTTCCATGATGACTCACTGGCAGTCCATCACAGATAAGCTTAGTAATGCAGATAATATTAAGAAAGACATATCTTTGCTTAGATATCAGCATTTTTTTCTTTCCTGCTTCTTTCCTTATTTTCTTCATTTTTGTTATCTTTTCTCAGTGTAATAATGAGTAAATAATAATAATAATAACCATTAAATATAATCATAAAGTGACACAGCATTGTAATAATAGTTTTTATGGAAATCAGTTATGAGTTCAGACACATGGAAAGTCACAGAGAAAGTGAATTTGAAGGCTGTTTTGTTTTTCAGGGTAGATGAGTTGAATTAAAGCAAATTTAGTTTATTGGCTGAAAATTATCATTGCTCTTAGTAGAGCTGGAAATATAATTAACTTAAGATATGGAAAGCTGTGTTTCCAGAGACTAGAGTAAAAGCACTCCTAATACCCTGAATATTAAAAATATACACATTTATCCACATCAGAAGATTTCTACTTCTCTGATTATTAGTGTACTAAAAGCTACCGTGACATTGAGAACTCTACTGCGTCACTGCAAAGGTCATGTCTGCACAGTGCATATGCCCCAAGTTACTGTCATATCCCTACAGCTAGGCAGCCAGATATGACTTCTGTTTATACTTTCTAATTCCTGTTTTACCTGCTCAAATTGCACTGTTGCAGTAACATTCCGGGACTTGAGGGAAAGTGAAGAGGATACAAACTATGGTTCAGAAGCACTTGAATTATATGATAGAGAAGTCTAAATGTCCAAAAAAGATCTAGAAACAGAAAATCATTTCTTTCAGGTAAATCATGATTTTATTAGGAAAAAAAAAAACATGGTACTCTCATGTCTCTGTTTTCATCTTCCTTTTAGAATGGCAATAAATAATTAAGCAACATATTTAAATATTTTATGGTGTGTTACTCATAGGTTTTGGCATATGCTATATAACCAACAATATACCTGACATTCAACATACCTGAATGGCATGAGAGAGGAACCCACTGGTAGTTCCACTACCTTGTCAGAGAACAGAACAAATGGCATGGAGAAGAGATTAGGGAAAAATCTGATAGTAGTACATGATGTATAAAATATTTGTTTCATGCTTTTGTCACTTCTCTCTCCCTGTCTCCCTTCTGGCTCTTTCCCCTCCCACTGTATGGTTAGATGCATGTACTGGTGGCAGAAGGGAGACTGTGAGCTGAGTGTTATTGCATTAGGATGAGCTAGAACATAGCCAGGACAGCAGAGAATACAGAGAAGAGGAGGTTCTAGACTGACGGAAAGCACAACATGATGAAAAATGACAAAACCAGCAAGAAGAATGACGCACAGAGGCCTCTGAAGCTCAGGGAAGTCTCCTAGCTCTTGCCAATAACTCCCATATATCCTCAGTCTTCCATCGCACGGCTTCTTTCCTCCACTCAAAGTCGACTGCCTCCAGAGGGTACTATAGCTTTCTCTGTGGGGGGTTGCTGATTTTCAAACACTCTTGCTATATCAGGATTGGTTAGTAAGTTGATTACTTTCCCTGTATACTAATCAATATAACTTCCATTTTAAAATTCTACTTGTCATTAAAAAAATAATAATAAGATGAAGAAACAACTTTCCTTTGAGACTTGTACAATTTGACCCCATAATCCTTTCCATCCCATTTCCACAGGAAAAATGTTCTTGATCATTACTAACCTTGTGGAAACGTTCCCTCATTTATTAACGACATTAGCAAATAAATTACATTCTTCCACTCCTCCGAACCTGTTGCGTCACGCGCATTGCCCCTACCACCCATAGATGATCCAATCCTCTGCATGAACTTTTTATTTTCAATTGCTTTTCCTAAACTACTCTATAGCTAAAGCTAGAATTTGTTACTAATTAAAACTGCACCATCTATAAAATCATAGTTTCTAGCACCCACCTGACTACTACTAACTTTCCCTCTAGTTCATTGGCTCAATTAGCTAAATTTATTTATTTATTTTCTTATTGAGGTCCTTAACCTCACCATTTTCATACCACTCATCACTCCCTAGATTTACTTACTTTCGTCTTTGAACAGCCTTGCTTTTGTGTTGTATCCTGAGAACTCAATTTTCAGCTGCAGAGTTTTTGGGTTTTCTACCCACTAAAACGCCCAGATGTTGGGGTCTGCATTCAGGAGCCGCCAACTGTCAGGTGGGGGCCTGAGACAAAAGGAGCACATTGTATTCCCATTGACTGTTGCCAGCTCCCATTGTGTCATCCAAGTCTGACACATTTACTCTTCTAGAAAAAGAACTGCTTTTCATATATACCTCACCACAGTACTCATTCTTAAGCCTCTCTTTTTAAATATATAATTTCAACAAAGCTGATTTGGGTTCTCAGTGGCAATGCTAGGACACATTTGATTTAAACAATATTATTTATATCAGACACTCCACAGAAAAGAAATTAGATTTATCAGGCCCAATGACCAGCAATTTGTGATTGTCATGCAGAGGGCTCCAAATAAAATTCTGAATAAAAATTTGCTCCACCAAAAGATTCTTTGACCAAAGTTATTGAGCAATTTTATCATCTTTAGCAACAACAAGTTAGATTCATTTCTCTAGTGAGTTCTTTCCCTCCTGTCCTCCAATGGCTTCCTATTTTTCAGCTTTCCCTCTTCTTTATCTTTCCGATCTTTCTCCTTCTGGGCCTCTGTATCTCCTTCAGTTTCTCTTTTCCATACTTTTTATCTTTCCCCGAAAAACAAACAAACAAAAAATAGTTGCCTCAAAAAATTCACCCTTCTTATGAGCAAGATGTGCAGGCAACTACAGGATTTAAATCTTCCCTAATGGACTCAAGTGAAATTATGAGCTATAATTAAAGACTTCTCTAAACCCAAACAAGGTCATTAATATTCATAGAAGAATTTTGAATTTTAAGGGGTACCTGTGACTCAAGGTTCTATGATCTGTATCAACTTACACACATGTTGGTCAGAACCTCAGAAGTTAACTCCTAGATGGCAAAAGCTGGTTGAACTGTCCCAGAAAGGGACCTTTAGGATCTCTCTTTCCAAAATAAACCTAAAGATTAAAAATAATAATAATAATAATAAGGCCCAGGCAAATAAGGCAAAGCTATTAAAAGCCATACCCAAAACCTTTCCAATAAAACTTAATTAAATAAAATTTGAATGATTTAAATAATTTGATTGATTGAAATGATCAATAACAAAAAGAGATGAAACTACAGGAAATTTTCAGAATTGTCTGGAAAATATTTTCTGAGAACATATGAAAATTAAACAAAGTGCTGATGTAACAACAGATTTTTCATCTCATTTCATCAGTGGAGTTAATCTTAAAATCTGACACCTAATTACTAAACAGAAATTAAAATGGAAAATAGCCTATTCATATTAACTATAACACTTACAAATCATTTTGAAAGGGCTTTCGAGCAAACTGAGATAGGTCATAAAATCAATGGTGGCTGTACAGATTAAACATGTGGGTGGCCCACTTTCTAACAACCATCTCCCGACAGGAACACTTGTAAATGCTGTGAACACAATGGACACTGGAAAAAATAACTGTCCCATTCTTAGAAAAGAATAACAAAAACAAAACAAAACAAATATCCTTCAATTCAGATCAGTTACGGTTCCCCAAAATGAAAATTTGACCAATAGCCTGCATGACCTTCAAAATAAATGCCTTTTACCTTCAATTTGAGGAACACATCATATGGAGAGTTGTGTCCCATGGGTCCACTGAGCTACCCCTTCAGTTTCTCCAGGTCTTCCATCAAGACTTAAGAGATCTAAAGTTCTCTTGTGATCTAGTTCCGATACAAAATGTAGATGACCTTCTACTTTGTTCATAGAACAAGGGAGCTTATAGAGATGCTATTTACTTGTTCCCAGTTCTAGTAGGAAAGGGCCAGAAAAGTTCATAAGCTGCATTACAATTTTGCCAATATACAGTCTACTGTATATTGGAACATGGCCTACTTATTGACCAAAAAAACATTACCTCCTGATAAAGAGTATCCAAACTTATCCTAGATCCCTCACAAAAGATAATCATGAGGACTTCTAGGTTTAAGTGAATACTGCAGACAACAAGTGACAAAGATTTCTGAGACTGTAATACCTCCTTATGAATTGACAAAAGTTCTCAGTAGAGACCTTCCCCTTTTATAACCTGAAGAAGTCTCTTCAGCAGCCTCCTTCTGTACATATCCCTAACTACAAGAAACTGTTTCAGCTACTTGTGCACAAGTGATCCAGATAAGTCCTTGGGGCCTAATTCAACTTCATGGAAACCATCAAAAACCCTCACTTAGTACAGCCTCATCCTTCACCTGGTTGCAAAGGCTCTTTCCCCTTGTCTAGGGTGATAGCTGCTGCTGCAAAGCTTACTGTTGCTTCTGCTGAACTAGTTCTAGGATTCACACTTGACCTTCTGGTTTCTTATGGTATAAAAGTATTACTACCAACTGAGAACACACAATACTTATCAGACAGTTAATTACCCACTTCAGAGATTTTGTTAGTTTTTCCCCTTCCCATTACTATTCACCACTGCAACACTCTGAATCTTGAAAAAGGAACATTATAATTATCTTACCTTAGTTATAAAACTTTCTGTACCCCTCTGAGGTTTATTAGGGACTTCTATTAAGACCTCTGACCTAATATGATCTGTTGATGGATCATACCTCAAAACTAAAAGTGGATTTTATTATGTTAATAGAACTATCAGTAATCTAAGATTTCCCTTGAAAAATAATACTCTATGTGAAATAAAATTTATACATTATAGCTTTAAGTCAGAGCCTTTTTCTTTTAGTATAATGTGCTTGAAATTTATGCAATGTTTTGGGCAATCAGGAATAATTTGTTTTTATAATTAAGTAGTATTCCATTACATAGATATAAACCAATTTGTTTATCCATTTACCAATCAGTGAACACTTGGGTCTTTTGTTTTCCAGTTTACAATGAAAACTTTCTGTAAATCTTGGCTTGTAGATTTTTACCTACAATTTTTCACTCACTAAGATAAACATGTTGACATGAGGCTGCTTTTCTCTATTATAAGCATGTGTTTAATTTTATAAGAAACTGCCAAACTGTTTTCAAAATGGCTACACTATCCCGCATTCCAACCAGCAGTTTAGCATTCCGCTTGTTCTGCATTTTCATCAGCACTTACTGCTCATTCGTTTCTCAGCCCTTCTAATACATATGTAGTGATATCTAATTGTGGTTTTGTTTTGCATTTTCCTAATGACTAATGAGACAGAACATACCGCCCTATTCTTTTCATTGTATTAACTGTGTCTTAAGAAAAGCAGAAGTTTTGAATTTTTCATTTCATTTCACTTATTATTTTTCTTTTAAAGTCTTCTTTTTTGTATTTTAATATACCTTTTCCTAACCCAAAGTCATCAAGATGGTTTCTCCCATGGTTTCTCCCAGAAGTCTTATAGCTTTATATTTAACATTTAGATTTATAATGCAGTTCAAATAATTTTTATGGAAGGTGCATGTTATGAGTCAACATACATTTATTAGGAAGTGAATCTAATGTTTTCTGCACAATTTCTTTAAAAAAAGACTATCCATTTTTTATTGAATTTCTTTAGTACCTTTGCCAAAAATGTGTTGCCCATATATATTTGCTTTTACTTTTAAAGTTTTTATTATGTTCCATTGTTACATGTCTAACTTTTCACTAATACTACATTATCTTGATTATTGTGAATTTATACAATAGTAAGATTATCATAAGAAACCAGGTGGTATAAGTCCTCTAATTTTTTCTTTTTAAAAATAATCGTGGCTATTCTATTTCCTCCGCCTTTCCCAAACATATTAGGGTCAGTTTGCCCATTATTAGAAAAAACAACAACAACCAAAGACACTAACATTTTGATACAGAATTCATGAGTCATATCGAGGAGAATTGGCACCTTAGTAATATTGACTTTTCCAATTAAAAAATAAATTCAACCCTAATCCCTCTGTCTCAGTTCCTACCAAAATTCAAGCAGAAGTCTACCTAGACAGAGGTAAGCAGTTTCCAAAATTATATGGTAAGGCAAGGGAACAAGAATAGCCAACATTTTTTTAAAGAAACCTAAAATGGACGGTCTCTTACTGCCTGATTTTTGTACTTACATACCTCTAGTAATCAAGAGAGTGTAGTATTGTTCAGTGGGTAAATACATGGGTCAATGAAACGAAATAGAGAATTCAGAACTAGACTCACACAATCATAGCTAACTTATTTTGAGAAAAGCACACAAACAATCCAATGAAAAGATAGACTTTTCAACAAATAACATTGGGATACCGGGTATCCAAAAATGAAAAAAGAAAGAAAAAAAGGAATCTCAGCCTAAACTGTACACCTTGCAAAAAAAATTAACTCTAAAGAGATCATGGAACTAAATGTAAAATGCAAAATTTTAAAAGCAAACATAGGAGAAAGTTTTTATAACCTATAGTCAGATAAAGTTATTAGACTTGATATAAAAGGCATACTTCATAAAAAAATGAGAAGATAAATTAAACTTCATCAAAGTTAGAGCCCTGTTAAAAGAATGGAAATAAAATCCACACTGGGAGAAAATACTTGCTAATCACATATCTGACAAAGGACTTGTATTCAGAGTATGTTTTAGAAACTCTCTAAAGGCAACAATAAGAAAACAACCAGCTTAGTTACAAAAAGAGGGAAGTCTTTGAATATATATTTTTCCAGAAGTCATGTATACATGGCAAATAAGCCAATAAAAATTATCTATAGTATTAGCCATGTATTACAAATTAAAGCTATAATGTGATATCACTATGCACTTATTAAAATGACTAGAATAAAAAAACTGACAATACTAATGTTAGCAAGGGTGTAGAATAAGTCAATCTTACACACATTGCTGGTGATAACGTATAATATTATAGTCATTCTCATAAACATGGTGGTGTTTTCACATAAAGTTATGCATGTAGTTACCACATGACCTAGTAATCACACCACTGGGTATTTTTTCCTAGAAAAATAGAAACTTGTGTTCCCACAATACTTTGCACGCAAATGTTTATTTTGGCTTATTCATGATAATGAAAAACTAGAAACAACCTAAGTGCCCTTCCTCTGTGGTACCTCTGTATGAGGTAATATCATTCAACAATAAAGAAAACAACTCTTGATATAACTATCGATATGATGTCTTGGATGGATCTCAGCAGCATTATCCTGAAGCAAGGGGCATGGGAAGAGAAGGCACTCTTGAAGAGTTACATAGTATATTATTGTACTTATATAATAATCCACAAATTGATAGAGATGGAGTGATGGAAAATATATTTGTTGTGATCATGGGTTGGGATTGGAAGAGGGTGTGGTATTATTGAAAAATAACATAAGAGAGTTTCTTTGTGTTGATAGTACAGCTGTGTGTCAGTTGTGGTGATGGTTACTCAAATCGGCATATGTGATAACATTTTTTTCTGGAGCTAAACACACACACGGTGAAGGAGTGAATTAGTGAAATCTGAGTAAGTCTGCACTTCATAGTGTTCCACCACTGTCAGTTTCCTGGTTTGGGTAATGTGTGATAATTTTGTATAATGTTATCATTGGGAGAAACTTGGTAAAGAGTAGTTTGGTCTGTACTGTTTCTGCAACTACTTATGAGTCTTCAGCTATTTCAAATCAAATGTTATTTAAAAATCATTGCTAAATTGTTTAAGGTTTTATTATTTTAAGTTGTCCTCTACTTACAAATGTATAGTCATTTAGTTCTTTCTTTATAAGATTGAATGACCACCATAAATTCTGCTACCGGGATTTTGCATTTTGAAGTTCTTTATTTTCCTCTGCCTCTGAAATGCATTGATTTTGTTTTCATGTGTTTTTCAAAGGACTCATGAATGTTTGTTTTCCCATGTTCCCTCACATTTGAGGTCTGTTATCTTCTTTTATATTAGATAGGCATCTTGGTTGGGCATAAATATTCTTAGGTTCTAGTACATTTGCCTTGGAACACTGTTGCTATCGCTTGGTGGTTGTTTGGTATTCAACATGGCCTTGGACAGGTCTGAGAATAGGATGGATTGCCCTCTTTAGAATCACTTTTCTCTGCCAAGATTTTTAAATTAACATTTTATTAAATATAATATTACTCTTCTCATTTTGTATTCTACCTATCAGAATGTCAAACTTCCTTATATTTTATTGCCTTTATCATGTTTAAAATATTTTCTCCAATTATTTATTTTTTGGTATCTTTATTAATCAAAAAACATTCCTTTCTATCACTATTTGCTTTTATTCTATACCTCACTGCTTTTGATTTATTAATTCTGAAATAATATAATTTTGGTTTTTAATATTTCAATAGGTTTGAAAACTCATTTAGTCTCATTGTGAGTTCCATTTTTACAAGACTTATGTTCTTTTAATTCAGTTTGAAGGATTTTTGAGGAATTTATTTTTCTTCAATTATATGTCCAACTTACATGAAATCCCTCTCTGTGTCATCATGGTGATTAGTGATAGTGAGTCTATTTTCACAGATGAGATGTTTGCTGGACAGCTTTGGTAGACGGTGTCCCAACCTTCCTGTAAGGGCGGATTTGGTGCCCAGCTGTGCTGGCACTCTCACCAAATACCTTCCACTTGGCAGCTGCTGCAGGATGTAAATCAGCTGCAGAGAGCTGCCTCACTGGAGCACACGCTGCCCCTCCCCCAGGAGGCCGCCATCGGTAGGAGTGTGAATGGACCTCCATCTGTAGCATGTGGGGGCAAGTGTAACAGACTACATGCACCTCAGACATCCTCACTGGTGTGAGTGAGTCTGTGACACCACCTCAGGGCTCCATTTGTCCCTTTTCCCATCTTTCTTCCTTTCACATTTTACACCACCCACACCATCTTGGTGTCTGCTTCCAGGAAAATTCTAAAATATGACAACATTTTTGGTTCACTTTTAAGTTTTACTTCCCACTAACTCACCGATATAGTTATCTACTGTTCTGCTTATTTCAATATTTATTGTTTATACAATATCACTTATGAAAATATAAACACAAGCTATAAAAAATAGTAAAATTATATCTTTTTGCCTCATCATTTTTATGTTCCCTCATTTTTACTTGCTTAGTTTTATATGTGCTAATTACTAAATGATCCCCAGATACTAAAGAATACTTATCCATATTCACTAAATATTTTAAATATAAGAAGTAACCATGATTTTACCATTATATGTGAGTGATAACTGAGTAGAGAATGTTAAGTTGGAAATCATGGGTTTAAAAACTTCCTTATTTTCCTCTGACTCCTGGTATTTTATACTTGAGAAAATAATCCCATTCAGATCCTTAACTCTGTACATATCCCTATTCATGTTTCTTTCTAGAAGACATTAGCATCTTTAGTTCCATTGCCTAAAATTTAAGAATGATATATTTTTGTGTGGATATTTCTTTTTGACTCATGTGTAGGACATGCAATAGATTCTTTCATTTCAAAAATAATCTCATTAGTTCTTTAATGATTTTCTTTTGCTAGTTTCTCTTCTGAAAACTCCTATTATTCATTCTTATGACCCATTCTTTAAACAATTTATTGTTCCTACTTTTAGCCATTTTTTAACCTTGTATTTTTCTGAGAGTTTTTTTCAAATTTATCACTTAACCTGTTTGAGAACTTATTCCTATTGTCATATTTTAGATGTCCAGGTGCATCTTTATATCTAAATGTTATTTTTATATTCCTATAAATTCATGATGCATTGCCTTCTTTTATCTCCTAGGAGATATTGATTATAGTTGTTTAGAGACTTTTCTCCTGAACTCTGCATTGTTTTTATGGTGTCTGAAATAAATTTTATTGGCTTCCTAGTTTATATATTTCATAAAAGTTTCTCTTAAATTTTTATAATCTTATTTTTCACTTACATTTAAGAAGAAGAAACTTAGAAGCTAATTGAATGCTCTCATTTCTTCGATGGGGTACATTGAAGGTTAAGACTCAAAGCTAATTGATAAGACAGTGCGCCATATTTTTTACTGAGCAGTGATGAAGTTCCCCACATGGGCACACTATAAAAATCTGCATGGTGGGAACGATGAGGGTGAATCTGTGTCAGCACATGGGATCTATCTAGGTACAGAGGTATTCTCTCTGGTGAATATTTAAACTTAATATTCCAAACCTGTGTTGACAATGGCATCTCACAAAATGATCTCAATGGTACAAGCCTCTTCAGAAAATAAACTTCTAGCTTCTCAGGGGTGAGTAGTCATCTGCTGTGTGAGGTTTGGAAGGCTTTTTGTTCACTTCACACATTTTTTAAAAATTCTGATTATGTGTCAAACACTGTTATAGGCGATTGGGATATATGGATAACAAACAAGATCCCCACCATAATGGTGTTTACATTCTAGAGATCGAGGGTCCAAATATTGTTTAATCAAATGCTGAACTAATCTCTATGTTTGTGTCCCTACCATAAACCCCTCTTTTGGAATGTCCTTTAAGTCGTGAGCCTTTTCGTAGGTTCTACACTGTGAATACATCTGCTTTTGTTTGTCTTCCCTTCATGCAGGTACATCTCTCTTGTCAGCTAAGACAGTCAGCCACACAGTATCCATCTATTTTCACCTTCACCTACAAAAATTTCTACTTTGCCTTATTTTAATTAAAATCTGTTAAAATATTATTTGAACTAACAATGTATGGATAGTCCAATGTTTCTATATGTGTAGCTTACAAATGTTTGTTTTTCAATATACCTTAAATAATATATGTAGTTTTACTTTTCATAGGAATGATATAAAATTGATCCATAGTTAAGTGATGATTTTTTCAAAGGGTTAATTGCAAATTTTCGAGATTTTCAATGTCAATAATTTTAAGAACCAAGTTTTAATTCTGATATATGATTATATTAATGGAATTTCTCAATAGAGAGGTAAAGTTAAGCCAGAATGATTTGAATTTTCTTTCAAGAGAAAAGGGTGACTACAGTCTTACACCATTGTCTCATTATAATACAAATACACAATTCATTTTCAGATCAATGATACCAGTTGCAATATTAATAACTTCACAAATCGGTCAACATAAATTTCTCTGTCTATAAATGATTTTGTGAGTATATTTTCAAAGTAATGTATTCTTCAGAATAAACCATTTTAACTAGTAAAAATAGTAACATTTCTGATCTCTCAGGACTAGAGTGAACCATCTTAGCTAAAATAAAATATTTTATAGATATATCCAAATGTTCTGAATCACTAGCATAGCAAATAGATTGTTATTACTTTGCCATCGTTTATAAAGTACAAATTTTAATACATACTCCATTAAGATCGACTTTTAAAATTAACAATATTTTCAAAATCTTATAATATAAATAGTAGATTAGACAATTATTCAAAAATTTTCTATTTCATTCCTTATTTCCAGGGAATGTATAAACATCCCCGTTCTTTGTGGGTCCATTGTCACCATTTTTTGACTGTGGGTTCCACAATGTGATTTTCCCAGGCCCACTGGATCTTTCAGGATGTGAACCAAACACTTAAAATTGTTTGTACAATAGGCTTGCTCTCCTATATTTCTGTCATGGTTATGAGAAGATGCTCCCCTCTTCCACCTGCATCGCTGCTGATACCTCAGGAGGCATCACGGAGTGAAAATGTGTAGGGTGTATTCTGCAGCGTGAAACGTTGGCATGAAGCATCACAACTTCAATCAGAATCACACCTGTTATCCAAGGACTATCGTAGAAAGCAAATGTTTGACTTTTATAGTACGAAGATTTTATGGACATTTGTTAAAATTACAAAGATGGGGGTGCTGCTATAACAAAAATGAAAATTGTAATATTGGTTTCAAGATTGAACATAAGGGCTCTTCTACAGGAAGCAGGAGAAAATGGCAAGAGAATGGTTAAGAAATTATTTGACCTAAATTATAGCACACTGGTGAAACATTTGGCAAACTATAGTCTGCTATACCTTGGGAGATAGATAATGTACTTTTGAAATTATGGACTTGGACACAAAAATTTATGAGGAGAATATTAAAAGTTTGTGCTGGGTCTCATTATCTGCATTTTGATAAGATATTGCCTGAAGTGTAAGCTGAATTAAGTGTACACAGAGTTAAGTTCAGATATTCTATAATTTTCTGAGTTGGAAAATAGAAGTTTCTCCTCTCTTATTTCTCAAGCCAGTAAAAAATTCTTAAATTAATGTTGAAGGGGCAAAGCTTGGGGACAAAGACTATATCAGGATGCTCCCAATAAAATATGGTCTTAAAGTTAAGGGGGGGGAAAGTATGGTTGTAAGCTCTTTTTTTAAAGCTTTTATTTATTTATTTATAAAGAGAGGAAAAGGAAGGGAGAGAAACATTGACATGAGATGGTTGCCCCTCATGTAAGCTCTGACTTGGACTGAACCCACAACCAAGGCCTGTATCCTGACAGGGAATTAAATAGGTGACATTTTGGTATGTGGGACAATGCCCAACCAACTGAGTTGCACTGAGTTGCACTTTACAGCACTGGCTGTAAAACTCTTTATGAAGATCTAAAAATAAAAAGTTGGTATGTAGTAGACCTGTCCAGCTGTGCAAGAAGTCTTCTATAAAGAAGTATCCATAAAAGACGGTGACACAGGCACACCTCAAAAATAACTGACAACATAATTCATGACACATGGACTTGATGGGATGATATATATTAAAGGCCCACATGCTTTGAGAGAGCCGTATTAGAAAAAGTTTTGTCAGCCTGAACTGAATTAGAATAACATGCACGAAGTCTGTCCAGAAAAAGTCCAACCATTTTTAATATAGCGACAACAGTTTGTGCCAACATGGATATAACCTGGTAGCCAAGGAGGGTGGACCAGAATACACATGTGTGAATAACGATGACTTCATTGTACTAGTCAGTAGGGGTGGTAGATGCTGTTGAGTGAGCATCTTTATTATGTGGCTGTTGCATTCAAAATGACTAAGTGAGTAGAGCAATGAATCTACCTCACATTTTGCATGAAGTCTTGAACATTCCTCCATGGAAACTATTCAGATGACTCAGAAGGCCACAGCTATGAGCAACTGGTGGTTGACAGCTTCAACATGACAATGTGCCCCCTTATGCATTACATCTTCCAGGTTTTTTTTTTTAAACATCACATCACCCAGGTGGCTCAGGCCCCCTACAGCCCAGATTTGGTGCCCTGCAACTTCTGGCTTTTCCTGAAACTAAAATCACCATTGAAAAGGAAGACATTGCAGACCTCCAATGAGATTCAGGAAAATATAATGGGGCAGCTGATGGCAGTTGGGAGAACTGTGTGGGGTCCCAAGGTGCCTACTTTGAAGGGGACTAAAGCATCATTGTCCTGTCCTGCGTACATTTCTTGTGCCTTGTATCTTCTTCAACAAATGTCTCTATTTTTCATAGTACACGGCTAGGTATTTTATGGACAGGCCTCGTATTTGAATCAAGATGTGCAGTCCTCACCCTAAATGACCTATCAGAATCTCTGGGGTGAGACTGAAACACTGGAATTTTATAAAGATTCATAGGTGATTAAAATGTGCAGCCTCCATTTGAGAACCTGTGGAATAGCTGATTATTTTAGGATCATTTCAGAATTTTTTTAAGGGACAAGAAGATGTATTTGAGATAGGGAAAGATCTCTGGGTCAGAACTTTGTACAATAAAGAAGCAGGTTTAGAAAGCTGTACAATATTACAAATAAAATATAAATTTTGCAATGTTTTCTTCAGTGGTGGCCAAAAAGAATAACAAAAAAGAAAAAAACTTTCAGAGGAAAATGGGAAGAGTCACAAGAATAATGGACTCTTTGGTCACTCCACAGAGCAGAATCAAGATAGAAGGAGATTGAAATTTATGCCCAATGTGATTTCAGAATTGCCATAGACCATTCTCCTTCATATCTCCCATTTTTCTCTTCTCATTTTCTCTTATGCATGTTTTACAATTTTATTTGGAGTGTGTAGTACAGTACATGAGAAGAGATAACTTAATTGGAGTTTCATAGGTCTCTATATATAAAAAAAAGAGTCACTTTTAAAACTGATATAAATAACCAGATTCTAGAATTCAAGTTGTATACCATTATTGGCTAAGAGTTGGTGGGATCTTGGAATGGGGTTGGTATGTTTTTCACATGAAATGAATGTGAATACTTATAAAGACTATATTAGATTATTGTTAAAAACAATTTATTCCCTCTCACTTCCCCAACTTCTTGGGAGAGGTATTCTCCCTGTCTTTTGAATTAGGACTCAACTCATAACTTGATTAGCCAGGGAAATGTTAGCCTAGAAGAAAAAGACAATGGCTTCAAATGTACTTTAGCATTAGGATTTGTTCTCTTATGTGGATGCCTTTACCATAAGAAGACCTCCCAGAAAGGTGATCCAACCTCAGTTGGGGTCCTGGTAATAAACACTGTGGAGTAGAAATCTCCAGCCATGTTAACTTGAAGCAGAGCCACTTTAGATAAAATGAATAACCATGAGCAAAGTAAATGCTTATTGCATGTTAACAAATGCTATAAATGTTGGTTATATAGCAATAGTTTAAAAATACATTGAAATATGACACAATGGTATCACCAAGGTGGTGTATAGAAGTTGCCAGGGCTCGTCCCCTCACAGAAAAATCAATTTGAACAACTACCTATACATAATAACACCTTCAGAAAAACTAAGGATTCCAGATGAATGATTACAGTACCCATACCCAAGTGGAACAGAAAATAAGAAAAAGTGCATGGAAAAATGTAGAAGTTTCACATGACCTTTATCAAACCTCAACCAAACCCAGCAAGACCAGTAAAAGGAGAGACATGCACCCTAACAGGGAAGAAAACTAAACTGCACACCAGCCCTTCACTAGAGCCAGCCAGTCCTTACAGACCCAGCTGTCAGGCCAGCTTCTGAAGCCTCAGGCATGTCAGGTAATGTAAATACATACAATTTTTGGACTTCTGGCAAGATGGAGGCATAGGTAGATACACTGTGTTTCCTCACACAACCAAAAGAAGGACAAGAACAAATTTAAAAACAAAAAACCCCAGAACTACCAGAAAACCGAACTATATAGAAGTCTGACAACCAAAAAGTTAAAGAAGAAACATTCATCTAGACTGGTAGGAGAGGTGGAGACAGGCAGCCTGGGTGGAAAACACTTGTGGCAAGAGAGTGGCTAGAGCCTCTTGGCAGGCGAGGCAGTGGCTAGTGGACTGGGAGGTCCCACATTTGCTTGTGGATAAACTGGGAGGAACAACTGGGGAGCAAGACAGACCATGCAACCCAGGATTCTAGTGTGGGGAAATAAAGCCTCAAAACCTCTGGCTGTAAAAATCTGTGGGGGTTGTGGTGGTGGGAGAAAGTCCCAGCCTCACAGTAGAGTTCATTGGTGAGACTCACTGGTTCCTAAAAAGTACACAAACCCACCTACCAGGGAATCAGCACCAGAAGGGACCCTTTTACTTCTGGGTAGCAGAGGAAGTTACTGAAAGCCACACAGAGCCCAGCAAGCAGCATTGTTCCCTCCTGGACCCCTCCCCCACAGACAGTGCCACAATGCAGAGATGTGGGTTACCTGACCCTAGCAAATCCCAAGGCTCTGCTCCTTACTATGTAACAGGTACACCAAGACAAAAAATATGGCCCAAATGAAAGAACAGATCAAAGCTGCTGAAAAATACAACTAAGCAATGAAGACATAACCAACCTATCAGATGTACAGTTCAAAACACTGATAATCAGGGTGCTCACAGAAATGATCGAGTATGATCACAAAATAGAGAAAAGAGTGAAGGCTATGAAAAGCAAATTAAAGGAAAATACACAGGGAACCAACAGTGACAAGGAGGAAACTGAGCCTCAAATCAATGGTTTGGACCAGAAGGAAGAAATAAACATTAAACCAGAACAGAATAAAGAAACAAGAATTTAAAAATATGAGGAGAGGCTTAGGAACCTCCAGGACAAATTTAAACCTTTAAATGTTCCAACATCTGAATCACAGAGCTGCCAGAAGGTGAAGAGGAAGAGCAAAAAATTGAAAACATAATGAAGGAGAACTTCCCTAATCTAGCAAAGGAAATAGACTTCCAGGAAGTCCAGGAAGCTCAGAGATTCCCAAAGAGGTTGGACCTAAGGAAGCACACACCAAGGCACATCATAATTTCATTACCCACGATTAAAGAGGAGAGAATCTTAAAAGCAGCAAGAGGAAAGGAGAGAGTTATCTACAAAGGAGTTCCCATAAGATTATCATGTGGTTTCTCAAAAGAAACCTTGCAGGGAAGAAGGGGCTGGAAAGAAGTATTCAAAGTCATGGAAGGCAAGGACCTACATCCAAGACTACTCTATCCAGCGAAGCTATCATTTAGAATGGGAGGGGAGATCAAGTGCTTCTGAGATAAGGTCAAGTTAAAGGAGTTCATCATCACCAAGCCTTTATTATATGAAACGTAAAAGGGATCTATCTAAGAAAAAGAAGATGATCAAAAATATGAGCAGTAAAATAAAAACAAACTCAAAACTATCAACAAGTGAACCTAAAACAAAAACTAAGCAAACAACTGGAACAGGAACAGCATCACAGAAATGGAGATCACATGGAAGGTTATCAGCAGGGAGAAGAGAGAGGGAAGAATGGGGGGAAAAGGTACAAGGAATAAGAAGCATAAAAGGTAGGAACAAAATTGATGGGGGGAGGTTAAGAAGTATATAGGAAATGGAGAAGCCAAAGAACTTATATGTATGACCCATGGACATTAACTAAGGGGGGGAATGCTGGTGGAAAGGGGGTTTCAGGGTGGAGGGGAATAAAGGGGAGGAAATAATGGGACAAATCTAATAACATAATTGAATATGTTAAAACATAAATATATACAATTTTATTTTAAATTATATAAATAAATAGATAAATAGATAATTGTGAGCCATATGTCAAAATATTAATGATGCTCTTGCTTAGGTATATAGACATGACAGATTTTTGTTTCTTTAAATATATTTTACACAAATTTTACATAGTATTCAGTCTTTTCATAGTGTTAAAATTGGAAAATTCTCATGCTAATCTAATTTTTGTCTCATGTGCTCAACCATCCAAAAGTTTCTTTAAGTGGTGGTGTAGCTTTAAAAATAAACCATATACTGTGATGATTCACATGAAGAAATGTTATTTTACACTGTTGATTATTTTACAAGGTAAATTTTATTTATTGATCTTTTAGAAAAATCAAAACATATAATATATATTTATACTATAGTCATGATATCAATGACTACAAAATCCTATGATCCTACAGTATGTATTTCCTTAGGTTTACTCTCCAAGCTATTCTGCTGCCTGTTATAGATCTCAGATTTTTTTTTAGTTACTTTAGCCATAACCTCCAAAAACAGTTATTTTTAAATTATTTTTGAGAATGTAATAAACAGTCTACTGAGGGATGCTTTCAGCAGTATAAAAAATGTAACTGTGCTAAGTAGAAAAGTTTAAAAAAAAGAAAAAGCCAAGTATTGTGTTAATCACTAACAATGTCTCAAGGAGTATTTGTGAAATTCACCTTCTAGGTGTATGATTTACCTTTAGGCTGCTTGGGGCTGGGTGGCAAAATGCAAACAGTTCTGGACAATGAGTTTTGAGCACAGTGTTATGTGTCATTACTAGGGCAGTAATGTGCATTCCGTACACGTGAATGTATTTTCTACATTAACGCTAGTATATTCTAGCAGCATAACTGAGGTTATTCTGATTTATACACCACCTTTCCTGACATAAAAAAGAGTGATAAAGAGTATGAAAGAGTAATAAAGAAAACTAGCAGATGTCAAAATTTATGGAATAGTATAAACTGCAGCACACCTATAAAGAAAACAACCAGGTTGAATACATTGCTTAGTTAAAAAATTCATTAATTGGTTTATTCATTTTTAGCCATTAAATCCAAGCTGTTACATCTGCTCCTCAGAGGAGGCTTTTCTAATACCCCAAATTCATCAGACCAAGTCATTGCCCTATGGTATCCTCACTTAAAACATGGTTCTTTTCCCATGATAAAACATTTGACACTCAGTTATAATTATCCTTTTTAGATACATAAAATACCCTGATGGACAAGTACCAGTTTTGTTTATTCATGTGTGTATCCAAGAGCCTACAAATTAGTAGAACATAATACAGTGTATGTGTGTATGTGTATATATAGTGTGTGTACACTATACATATACTATATATATACATATATATATACATAGTATATATACACACACTGAATAAATTAGTACAGTACTAAACCCTTGGCTGATTTTCAGTCAGGATTGTACTGGAAGACAGGTGTACCAATTGACTCCCATATTGTCTGTCAATGGCTGCTTTCACCCTAAAACTGCAGAGTTGAGTAGTTGTGACAGACTGTATGGCCCTGCAAAGTCTAACAACATTTGTTATCTGGCTCTACAGAAAAAGGTTGATTGAGCTTTGCTCTAAACAAGCTGACACATGACAAGTTGGAAGGATGAGCTAAGTCAAATTCATTGTGGAAGGCTGAAAGTGAAAAACTGTGAGACCAAGTAAAAGTGCCATTTGTAAAAGTCTAAGGACGAATGTAAATATGTAAGTCAGAAAAAAGTAGAGGTGATGATAAAAACGGCCAGTACACAGAAGACACAAGTGCAATGTAATTGCCCTAACAGTCTTTGGGAAGATCAATGCAGGGTGCAGAGATAAGAAGACTGATTTAAAGGACAGAAGTGTTTGAACATTATAGTAAATCTTGTCTCTGGCTTTGGATGAAAATTTTTTTTAAAAGTCTTCACATTAATTCTCCTTGTCATATCTAAAATACACACCTTCTGCATCCTTGCCTCAGAATCTTCCATCTTTCTTACTTCCTCTTTTGATCTACCAAGCACATGGAGTGCTTATACTGTGTGTGCATGTGTATGAGGCAGAGACAGACAGAAAAAGACAGTGACAGAAACAGAAACATGAGTTTTGTTACATATAGGTGCAGTGCTCTTTTTGTTTTAATATTGATAGTGTCTCATATTTGCCCCAATAAATTGATGTTTCAGCCCTTAACTATTTACTTGACAGAAAGCACAAGTAACAATAGCAGTATGAAAGAAGGAAGTAGCAGCAGGTGTGCCCACAAGGAAGCAATGAGTGGATGGATTTATGATTCACCAGGATGTGCATGGTGTCTTCTATTCTATGAGATATGCTAAGACCACCTGTCTGAATTATGCAAGTTAACGCTTTTCATAAATATAGTTTCACAAATGCTATATAACATTTCCTTAGCTCCTTTATACTGATTAACTGGAAATCTAAGACTTATATATTTTTTTCCATATAAGCAGCAGACTCTTAGTAAATTTGTTAATTTGAAAGATGTTGCTCAACTCCAGCCTGCTAAGAAAGAAGATACATCACAGATGTCAAGGAATTCACAGTTAATGTTAGAAACAGACACGTGAATATATGCAAGTCATATACTTGCCTGCTAGTATAGAAGTGAGGCACAAGGAAGTGATTGAGTGCTGCTAGGGAGTAAGGGAAGAAAGGTGTTGGAAGTTAGCGCAGGCTTCTAAAAAGAAATCAAATCCAGCTGCGGCAACTAGTCATCGTGTTCAAAATCTTGATTCCTCTGTGTTCTTAGACTTGATTTTTAAACTATCTATAAAGAATTTGTTTCCACAAATGTACTGCGCTTCTCCTATTCAAGCTGGGTATAAACAAATGTAATGCATCTAAGTAAAAATTTTGAGTTTATGTTCATTTTCCTGAACTCAAGGGAGAGAGGAGATGCCTCCGTTCACTCAAGGTTCAAATCACTGTTCTCTGAGGCCATATTGACTAGGGGTTCATTTGCTCTTTTGTACCTCTTCCAAAGACAGAGTTTGATGATTTTATAATATGAAATTAGCATAAAAATGACCATTATTAATTATTTTACATGTCTATTTTGATCTCTCAATCAGGGTGTTCAGAAGAAAAAATATAAATTATGTTTTTCTCAAACATTATGAAGGTTTGGCTTTTCATCAGTGCAAACATTTTTCAGTTTTGCCAGGAATGTTTCAATAAGGTGATAAAATATGAATGAAAAAGTCTTTGGGAATGTAACGCAACTATAATATTAAAGTATGTGGGGTTTTTCCCATGATAGGGATGGGGAAGATAGCAATGCTTTAATCAGTTTGCAATTTCAAGCAGTATGAAGTTGTTTCAAGTGCCCTGGATTACGGCAAACTGGGTAGTTTGAAAGACAGAAACTCTGGAGACCTTCTCTATGAATTTTACTAGAAAACATAAGCTGTTTTAATTGGTATTTTAAATATGTTGACTGCTAATAGGACCTTGGCACCTCCCTCCAAAGGAAACTTGTCATTCAAAGGACATGTGTAAATTGAAAATATTGTTTATACTATTTCTTCGTGAATATAAATTTCTGAAAACATTGACTTCAGATAAGTGACAGAAATGTGTTTTTTGAGATATATCTACTTTTAAATATGCTTAATAACTGTTACAGAATTCTCAGTGTGATATATTAAAGTATAAAACTTATTTCCTTTATGTGAAATTATACAAAAATGTGAAGGGCAGATAGAGCCAAAGTTTATGTCATGTTTTAATAAATAATGAATCAAAGCAAGATTTTAAATTACCTTATCGGGGAAGAAAATGCATTTAAGAGAACTGAGAGCAGAAGATGTGGATGGCTAAATTAAGGGGATGTTTTTGACGTTCAAACTTCAGGAAAACTGAGCTGAGTATATAAAGCAGCTCAGTCTTACACTGAATCCCGCCAATGGCGGAGGGGTGGCACCTTGTGGGCAAAGGGATGGGTCCAGGCCGAATGCCTCCTCAGCACAGTTGTCCTGTGGGAGTGCTTATAAAGCTTTAGCTTTCACTGTATCTTTCGCTCTGGGGTGAAGAAAGGAAAAATTATCTATGCACGAAAAGGTTATTTAAAGTCCAACTTACCCAAAGATTTTTTGATGTTTCTCTCTTTGTTCCTGTTGCCTAACAGAAGCTTCTAGTAAAAGACAGAAGCAAACTTTTCAAATCTCAGATACCAGCTGTATGATTCAATTTGAATTATACTTTCATTTATACCCTCAATATGTATTATATTCCATATATAATAATGTGAGGAAAGAGAGGAAGATTGAATTGGTGATCACATTTAAGAAGTTTCTAGTCTACAACTTTGAGTTGCATGTTCATCAATCATTTATTTTAAGCATATCCAACGTTCTTATTTCTAAAATATGAGGTTTGCAATGATAAATTTAAAGCATTCATTCAAATATAGCATTTAATTATATGAATGAAGCTGAAATTTCCTCACTCTCATCTTGAAAAAGAGAAAGATGTAAAAAATACTTGCCCCCTTTAAATTATGGCTTAAGCATATAAATGTTATGACTATAAACATGTAGTTTTATAAATGTTCATTATTATACACTAGCAATAAAATTTTACCTGGCTTTTAAAACACAAAATATGGTCATGGAAAAAAAATCAGAGAGCCAATTTCTGTAATCATGTGGTCTCCAATGGAACTGAAAATATTTATTAAAAACCACTATATACAAATATTGAATCACTATGTTGGACATCTGAAACTAATATGATGTTATATGTCAATTATGTCACAATGAAAGAATTTTTAAATCCACTAAACAATGTTGCCCTTGGCACTACGTTACGCGGTTTATATTGAAGTACCCACACATATTGAAAGTGTATCTATAGTTTACATAGTTCACATAGACTAGCAGTTAGCTCTCTGACTTATTATGTGTAAAACATCCCAAAGTGATTACATAAATTAGTATATAGACAAATGGATTAGAAAAATACACATTAAAATGTATGGTTAAAGGCAACATTTTATAGTGTCAATTGGAAACCTCAAGAAGCAATTTATTTTCCTAGCAGGTAAACTTGAACTTCTAAGAAGCCCAGAGCTAGACACATGTATGTTGATTAAATGAGCTCTGTAAGATGATGAATTCTTTGCACCTGTGTCTCTCTTCACACACCCTTGAAATCTCCAAGGAAATAGTTCAAAAAGTAGAATGAAGCTATGTAGTTGAAAGTTAAAATATTGCCTGTTTCAGTTGCTCACCTATAACCTAAAAAATGTTCTATGTGATTTTTATTGTTTCCCACAGGAACCAGAATTAGTTTATTCCCAAATTTACTCTTTTCAAAATATGATTGTAGATTATAGTATGGAAATATCAAAATGTAATGCAGAATATGCTACAAAGAAGACTGTGGTATTTTTATCAACTTCGTTTTTATTGTTGACTGTGACAGAAGTCTCCATTTTCCCCCCTTTGCCCACCTCCACCCAGCACCCACACCCCTTCCCTCTGGCCCTCCCCACACTGTGGTCTATGACTATGGGTTGCTCATACATATTTTTTGGCTAATCCCTTCACCTTCTTTCATCCAGTCCTCCACTTTTATGATTCCACATTTGTGTAGTAGTTCCATTAGGTAGTACATGAGAGTCTCAAATGGATCAGCCACTGAGAGATTTGTAATTTGAAGTTTTAAACACTGTGACACAAATTCTTTATTTCTTTTTAAACTATGAATGCTAAGTGCTTCCTTTCATCCTTGTTTCTCTTCTGAATAACAACTCAGTTGGTAACTGAATTTGTTTCAAGTTATTTTATATCTATTATAAAATTATCTATAGAAGGTGATTTATGCTAAATATTAAGCATATAGTAGTTTGCAAAACTTCACAAAAAGTTGAAATAAATTTTAATTGTATTTAATATAGATTCTATAACTCTGTTTTAATGCTAAAAGATTCACAAAATACTAAACCTCTCTCTGAGAGAGGCTTAGGGCTGAGAGTGTTGATGATAAACACAGTGGAGGATAAAACAAATTACCTTTCTATCCATCAATAACCTATTGTCTAAAAGGGAATATTAGACATATACACATACATTTGAATTCAAGATCTTCATTAATTCAAAATAAAATATATAATTTCTAGGAAATCAGAACATAAAAGATACTTCTAGCTAAAGTGATCAACTAAAGAGTTAGGAAGGAGGTTGTATTCCAAGTTATTTAAACACAGGTGAAAATGGACAAATGGATTATGGTGAAGGAATGGAAAAGAGTTACTCCAATCAGCCCTGGCTGTTGTAGCTCAGTGGATTGAGTGCAGGCTGTGAACCAAAGGATCCCTGGTCCGATTCCCAGTCAGGGCACATGCCTGGGTTGCGTGCCAGGTCCCCAGTGAAGGCCACATGAGAGGCAACCACATATTGATGTTTCTCTCCCTCCCTTCCCCTCTCTTTAAAAATAAATAAAATACTTTTGAAAAAAGAGTTACTCCAATCATAAAACAGAAATAAGGAGACAGCAAGTTTTGAGAACTTGCAGTTTGTTATTAACTCCTGCTGGCGTGGATTCCAGATTGAAATGACCCACATGCATATATTATATCGGCCAGAAGTCAAAACTGAGCAGGAAAGGAGGTCAGATTGAAGATCCATGGATAAAGCCAAAGTTAAGTGGAAGAATTTTAGTTCTATCTTCAGTGGTTGGACATTATTAACCACAATAAAACAAAAATGATAAACCCACAGTGCAGAAGGGTATGCGTCTGTTTCAATCTTGGCTGTTTAAAGAACAGACAAGGACAATATAAGCCTTTGCTAAGAGTTACTTTCCACAGCTGCTTACTCAGAAAAGTTTGGAGCTGGAATTCTTGGTACTTATGTCACCTAAAAACCACAAATCCACCTCGAGGCCTACAATTGTTGTGAGTTAATTATTTATCCATGCCTCTGCTAGGAGAAAATAATTAACCTCTTCTGAAGACATTTTCAATAATGAGGTCTAAAAACATTCCTCAGATAAGTTTTTAAGGCACATGAGATTGTAATTTTCAAAAGTTACAGAACATGTGATGAATGAGAATTAACAAAAGTACAAATTAAAGAATGAAATTCACAGAGAAAGTAGATATTCAATCTATAAAGTACAGTTTATAATTGAACATGCTTAATATATTTTAAAAAATAAAATAAGAAATTTATAAACAACGAGGAAAAACAAATCATAAAATGTACCAAAATTCTAAAAATGCAAAAAATTATTACAAATAATAGATATAAAGCAATTAGATATAGCCAAAAAAGAATATTAATAAAGTATAAGATAGCTTTCATAAACATATTCAGATTAGAGTACAAATGGAGAGATAAAAAATATAAAAGTATTTTAAGAGACAAAGACAGTAGAATTCTAATTAGTTTCCTAGAAGGTAAGAAAAGAGAAAATTCTGGCACAGTAATATTAAAAGAGAAAAACACTCAAATTCTTCGAAGTTGAGAAAATATATCAATCTTCAGATTCAGAGAGTTCAACAAGCCATTCACAGCTCATCCTGGCCAGCATGGCTCAGTCTGTGGGGCGTCCTCTGGAAAAGCGGAGCAGGTTCGATTCCTGGTCAAGACCCATTCCTGGATTGTGGGCCTGGTCCCCATCTGGGGCACATGCAAGAGGCAAGGATTGATGTTTCTCTCCACACAGATGCTTCTCTCCATCTCTTTCTCCCTCCCATCCCCTCTCACTAAAATAGAAATAGATAAAATATTTTTTTAAATTCCCAATAAGATGCATTATATTAAAATTGAAAAGCTAATGACCAAGACATGTTTTTAAATAGAACAAGGAATAAAAGAAATACTACCTTTAAAAGGAAAATATCTTACAACTGACTTCTCAATAATAAAGTTGAAAGCCAGTAAAATAATAACAATATTTTTCAAGAGCTAAAAATATTAACCTAAAATTATAAGTACAAAAAATTAGTTTTCCAAAACAGAAGCAAGTGAACATATTTTTATATAAAAATTGAGAAACTTTGTAACAGTCTCTCTCTTTCTCCATATATATATGAAATATGCAAAATGATCACAGAAAAGAGATCTAAATTGAAATAGCAAATGATGAGGAAAAAATAGTTGTGTATGCACATTAGTATAAGTTTTAACTGAATAGAACAAAGAAATACTATTTTGTGGGATTAAAAACCAATATAAATAAAATTGCATATAAAGAAGAAAAGGTGAGATGGTAATGAAACTTTGCTAAGGTTCTTGTGTTAACGTAAAGGTTAAATATACAGATTGATGTAAAAATTGCATTATTTATAAATTTGACTGGCAGCCTTGTCAATAACATAAACAGTCAATAGCATAGTTTGTATGTTATATGTATTGTATACTGTAATCTCATAATAAAGTAAACAAACCAGTAAGGACAAAATGTTATTAAGGAAATCACAATGAATAGGAAAAAATAACATTTATAATATTTACTGAAAAAAATCCAGAGTAAGTGGACCCACACAGATCAATTCTGTGTTGTTCAAGAGTTAACTGTATTTTAAATTTCTTTTTTAAAATTTTTATTGTTGTTCAATATATTTTAAATTTCATTTTTAAGAAATTTCAAGTATCTTTTGTTATCTTCTTTCTTCAGTATACCTAAAAACCTTGTCAACCATTGATTTTAATTCTTATTCACATATAGCTATCAGGCTTCTGAAGTTCAATATACACGTATCTTAACCAAATTCAGAATTTAATTACAGAAATAGTACATGAATTTTGAAATATATTTATGCTTCATATCATTGTCTTCTGCTGAATTATAAATTATAAAACTTATCTATATAAAGTTTAACTTTATAAGTGATACTAATACAAAGAAAATATTTCTAGCTCTGATTATTTGTGATAATGGATTTCTATATTTCTTTTTCTCTTAGAGATTTCATATTTAAAATATTTGTTTGATGATTATATGAACCCATGTCAATTAATTCTAATTAAAATGTTCTCATAAAAATTTTTATGGGATTCTTCATCTTCCTAAATGATAGACATGTAGATATATATTTATTCAAATATGTGTCTATTTACACATAGACATAAATTTCCATATGGTTAAATCTAACATGCATCAATTTGTCAAACTCAAAATTATGTTCTCAATCTGTGATGAATGCATTTCACTGAATATAGCCCTTGTGATCAAGAGCCCTTTTATTTTATGTTCGATTACAGAGGACTGACCTAAGGAAAAAAAAATGTTGTATGGATTTTAGCTCACTACTTAAAGAGTGTTCTTTATTAAAACTAAAATTCTCTGACAAAAGGGTGAGCTGCCTCAAAAAATAAGTAAAAGCCCCTGCACTGGAAATATTCAAGCAGAGGCCAAACTAATCTATGTAATAGGTTTGGTCAAAGAGATTTTCTTTACAGAATATGTGGCACCTTCCAAAATAAGTACTATGCCATATGTGCCTTTCTGCACCACCGTCTGCACCCTCTACCCCTCCTCCACTACCACCACCTTGGCAGGTACCCACCATGATTTTCTATTACCTAAAATAGCAAATAAGCATAATAAAATGATCAAAACTAATACTTGGTTGGTACCCAAGAGTTCTGTTTCCAGCACTGACTCAACCATATGTTTTTATAAAATGAATCACTATTAATGCCATTTTTCTCACTTGAGAAATGAAGGAATCTCAAAGGTTAGTCATGTTTTATTGACTATATCTTAAAAGGCTGATTTCCTTAAGTACTGGGCTTTGACCTATGTATAAATCAGTGAACAAAACCTGTATGCCACTATCCTAGCTAGGATTAAAGTATACTGGGGAGAGAATGATATTAATCAAATAAGCCAACAAAACGAGTGGTTTGAACATCAATTCAAATTGAAATAAGGGCTGTGTAATACAATAGTAACATGTAAACAATTTTTGTTGCTGTAACAGTGACTGCTTCTCTGAGGAACTGAATTTTAAGTTCAGATGCTAGAATGAAAAGAAACCTATCAGGCAAAAATAAAAATAAAAAAAAGGACATCAAGCAGAGAAACCTGGACATTTAAATGTCCTGAGACAGAAAAAAAGCCTCTGTTTTCCCATTAACAAAAAGAAGACCAGAGCGTCGTCGTTGTCACTGTGAGTGAGGAGAGTAAGATAGGTACGCTGGAGAAGTGAGCAGCGCCAAGTCGCAGGACATGTCCGTCGGGGAGGATTTAGAATTTTAGTCCAAGAAGATAAGAGGCCATCGAAGGGTTGAAATGTGAGAATTGGCATATTCAAATTTACATATTAAAAGCATTTCCTGCTCTGCATAGTGAATGGGTAGGAAGATTGTAAAGAGACCAAATGAGGAGAACAATTGTGAGGTTATGGTAATGACTATCCAAGAAATTACTTCAGCTTGGGTTGGAGTCCTGGCAGTAGAAAAAAGAGAAATGGAAAGATATACTTCGGAAATTTCATGAAAAGATTTAGGATAAATATTTTGTGCATATGAGGTCAACGTAGGCTTCAAGAATGACTCAAGTTTTTAACAAGCTTGGTTTTCTCCTACTAAATGGAGCAAAGACGGAGAAGTTCAGTTTTAAGGAAGTTAAATGTGAGATATCTGCAAACCTCCCCAAGATCTGTACATGAAAGACCATCGTCCTCCGCCTAGCTTACGTAATCATTGCCATGCCCCACTCACATAGCTAAGCATACTTTCAGTCTCCACCACACTCTCAGCTCACTCTTTTAATTGTTCCTCCTAATTGTCAAACACATCTATTCTTCTTAGGATGTTCACTTCTTTGTCATATCTTTTCTGAATACTCTGGATACTCCTCTTCTTCAAGCAGGTCCTCACTTGGATATTTGTTAAAGCATATGAACATTCCTTGACTCAGAAAGATTTATCCTTTCAGACAATTGAAGGTTGTGTTGTCAGTGGAAATCAGGCTCTTCCAAGGGATTGCGAGGAAAGCATCCCAAGGACGCACAATGGAGATGTGCTGTGGCAAACTATTTGGCTGGAAATCTGCCCCTGGGTCTTCAGTTCCCATTTCCCTCCATCCTGCCATGGAAAAAGTCCAATCATGGCCTCAGCAAGGCCAAAGCAAAAGCCAGTATCCAGAGTTTCTGCTTTATATTAAAGCTTCATCCTTTCGGACCCCAGGCCATCTGCTGTGGCCTGGTAGCTGCTAGACCCATATGGTCACCTGTTCTTGGGCAAAAGAGTTTGTGAACAAAAGAGCAAGTGTGGGTCATGAGCAAGGGAGAGAGAGAGACAGAGACAGAGACAGAGAGAGCAAGCACTTCAGTGTTCTCCTGGGATTATATGACCTTGGATTTGGGACAGACCAGGTACCTTTTCAAAATGACCCATCAGTTTCCCAAGCTTTTGCAGGCTTTTGATAGGTCCACACCCCCTAGTTAGACTGACAGACCTCTATGGCTAAGAAAGCCCTCCTGTGCCCCCCACAACAGCCCAGTACTGGAGGGGAAGGGAGAAGTGTTACCCCCTTGGTGGAGCAGTGCTACGATCCCCTGTGGTGTGAAGCTGTAGTCTTTTGGTAAAGCAAAAAGGCTTATGCTCCCCAGTTTACTAAAGTCAGTGTCTAATTCCTTTGCTCTATTTCCTTTGTTAATAACTAGTCACTTACCTATGGTAACAGTTGTGGATTCAAGTCTACTCATGTTTTCCAGTATAATCTGAGACAGATACTCCTTTTCCTACCATGGTAATCTTTGCCACACGTGCTTTAACCTGGCAGCTCGGTAGGAAGCAGATGACTTTTCCTGAACAGTCTTAATGGCTAAACTCCAGACCGTCATAATTGGTTTCTGTTTGAAGATCAGCGTTGCTGAGAGCTGTCACTAATTCACAGATAGCCTAATTCTAGCTGAGGGCAGCTTTTCTGCTGAATCATTTTGTACCGTAGTTTGCCAAGGGTTACACACACGGAGACTTCATAAATGCTTTTGATGATGAAAGGATCCAAACGTTGTTTCTGGCAATGCTAAATGTGTGTGCCATTTCCACAATAAGCTTAGCATTCAGCATGAGAAATAAAGTTCGAGCAAAGGAATGTTCTCACTTTACAGTAGTTCCAAAATGGCTACGTCTGAGTTCTCAGGAATAAACTTTTGTTGATAACAGTGTGTATTTATTATAATTTTTCAAGCAATGAATTAAAGATTAAAGAAACATAACAATTATAACCCCAAATCAAAGCAGCAATATTTCTAATAAAATAATTGCTCTCAATTACAAAAGTTGTTTAATATATGATAGCCCTTAGCAGAGAGAACTTGCAATTTACACTTCAGGTACTTTCTATTTTGAGAAATGGATATAAGTAAATCTCCCTGTTATTATGCTAATAACAGCTCAAGTTAATTCCCTACTGAGATGGAAAATATGATTCAGACAATGAAAAACATATGTTTTGGAGAGACAGTTTGCCATCAGACTACATCACCAATTTAAGTGATAAAAATGTTTCTATAAACATCCTGCTCCTTGTTAGGAGTGGATGAAACTCAGTTGCTCCCTATTGTTTTATTTTGTATAAACAGCTGTTAATGTCATCAAGGAAACTTATTTTTATGATGTTATAATTAAAACCATATATTATACGTCTTTTGTCACATATATTAAAAGAAACTCAATTATTTTATGTGCTAAGCTTATGAATAGATTCTCTCTTGCTAGACAAGTAGCTCAGACTGTGGGCCACTGCTCAGATATCTGCAAACTTGCTTATTTTGACTGCATAGTGCACAAGATCCTTAATTTTAACCCTGACACGATGAAAGAACAGATTTCAGAATAATTTCCTTCTGACAGGTGCATTATAAAAATTAAACTGTAAATAGCTGATCAGCTTCTACATGGTTACACTGTTGATGATCATGTTCATATGAATTTCTCTTAGTATACAAAGATGTTACAATTGTGTGTAATGCCTCTGCAATTTCTCACCTCAATCCATAGCTCCAGTGTGGTGTTCCCTTTGAACTGCTCTTACAGAATGAATCACTGATAGTTAAAATGTTACATTTACATTTATTATTCTCTGGCATAACACATACAAAGCCACTGAAGATTAAAGCAGTCGTATCTGAAATTAGGTCTTGGGAGAGGAAGTTTGAACTGTGAGAAGCTTCTCAAAAGTTAGAAGAGAGGTAAGATGTATCTATTCATAGGCTATATATTCCATGCTTAGAATACACCATAAGGCTTTTTAAAATTATGTGCTCCCATATTGAACAAGTCCATTTTTTAATTACAAGGGACAAGAGAATGAATATGTTTACACTGAACTCCAACAAAAAGTAACATGTAGCAAGAAAAATATGTTATTGGTAATCATTCTCTGAGTTCTGCAATCTTTTCTTTTCTATAATTTTCAGTCTGGCAAGACCAAATTATCTCAACAATTTTATGACTTTATTGAGAGCTAAATTTTCCTTTTTTAAATCCCTGTATTTTGGAGCACCTCCATTTTCCAAGATTCTTGTGCATTTGTATGCATTTGTTCAGCAAAGCTCAGATTCAGCTATGGCATTCATGTTACGAAAACTTATTCACAAAAGCTAAATTAAAATCAGTAAAAAAAAATATGTTAAAGCAGGATCAACCCTGATGTATGACATTTGCATTGCAAGCAAATGGAATTAACCAAAGGAATAGGTATAATAAACTAAACATAAAACACCTTCAGAGATTAATATTGAAACTACAGTCATGAAAAGCGCAGCTGCTTATGATATTGGGTAATGAAAAATAATGCTCCATTTGTTCTTCTTTTTTCCATTTATAACGAACTAGATTCGATCCCTATTATGATCCATGGATGGTAGAGAACATGGGTGTTGATTAGTAGATTTATGTTTCTCATCACGTCAAGAACACTCTGAATTGAATGTGGTCTCTCATACGACATGCTGTTGTTTAGAAAACCATGTGCTTTGTGCCCTGCTGCGGCTAGGTCTTTGCAGAACCAGACGTCTATAGATCCAGAATGTTTAAGTCCATATTTCTTTAAAGAAACAATTGTACCTATTGAAAACATAAGTACCATTGGCTATTTGCATGATATAAATTAAAGTCTTAGACTTCCTTCAGCCTTATTTTCTCATTCACAGGATGAGGATAACAATACATATATATTAGTTTTTCTTTGGGGCTAAGTGCTATATTATATGTAAAGTCCTGAAAATACTTCATGTCAAAATTAACATTATAAATGGCAGACATTGCCATCATCAGGTTAAATCTCAAGTATATCATGTAACATTCTATAGGATTAGTTGATTTATCTAAAGAATAATTTTCAGAATGAGTCAATAAATATGAGTTAAGCACATACTCTATATGCAGAATTTTTTATGTTGTGATGATTTAGAAAATGAGTAAAATGTAATACATATCCTTACAAAATTTATAGGAATTAGTAAACTTTGTGGTCAACTTCCAAGAATTCATTTCACCAGAGAATGATAAAAACAGCTTCATGCACAGCCATCACTAGATGTAAAATTTTAGGATACCAATCACTGAAATGCCCTGACTTTATGACAATACTCAATCCAGAGAAATCCTTACTCTCTCGAACCCTTACCCATAACATCCCCCTCTCAGTACTCTGTTACCAGGACATCTCACAATTCTTCATGGCGAGCAATGTACCCTTGATGCAGCAAGAAATACACATAACTTTGATTGACTACAGGTGTGTCCCTGGTTGTCTTTGGCTGGTGGGCATCAGCATACCTTTGTTCATTTGTAAAGTATCTCTAGGGGTGAATGAAATTCTTCCATACTCAGATAAAGATTTAAAACTTTGTTGAGGGTACATCGAAAGAGAGGATATATGAGTATTACGCAATTCTTGGCCAATTAGTATTTGACAGTTATCTAGTCACGGTGACTTGTTAAAAGATGGGTGCATAACTCAAACTAGACTGATCAGAAGGCAGAATGATACATTGACATGATCACCATGAAAACGTGAATCCCTCCACCTTCTGGGTATTATGGGTTGCGTACATGCCACTGGAATTGCTACGGCAATTTTCTTGCTATACAAGTAGCCACCTAGAGTAAAAAGAAAAAACAACAATAAAAAAATAGGAAAAAAAAGACCCTACAACTGAAAAAGGAGCAAATGAAAAAGTCATAGAGAGATAAAGCAGAAACATTGACCAAACCACCCCAATATCTTCCCTACCTCTGGAAGGTGAAGGCACATATGTCAATAAATCATATTTATTTTTCAGCCGGATATTGGGTGCTTTTATAGTATTTGAAAGTGATACTATTCTGCCAGGTACACTTACCTTATAATCTGCAGAGTATTGGCAGGTCTGCTGAGACGGGACCGACTGGATATACTAGCCATCACTTCGGAGTGATGGGAATCACTTAGCAGTAAGAGGCGGTTGTGATGCCAAGGTTTTATGCCTGAATGATTAACAAGTTTGTGGCCCCTTTATCTGAAATCGAAAACATCATTTTTCTATAGTAATAAAGAAATAAAGAGAAGAAACATAGATGGCTAAGTTCAGAGATGCCCAAATATTAATGTTACATCTTTAGCTCAGAAATGTGAAAAAAGCTCTGAACATTTTTAAAAAAGCAGAGTCCCTGGATCTATAACAATTGAATTTGTTTTAGTATTTGGGCGATAAGTCCCATTATCAAAATTTATTTTTAACATAATAACAATATAGAAGTGAAGAATTTGAAAAACTAATTGATACGGATCAAGATTTGTCAGAATACTGAAAAAACGGGCTGCTTAAAGATACATTTACCGAGCGATGATTATTTCAGGGACTGCTCTAAAAGCTTACAGCATGTATTACTCATTTTAATACATCAAACTCTGTGTAATTAGGAGTAGCCCCACTTTTCAGATGGGCATAAAAGTGCTTGCCTTTTACATATTCTAATTTGTTCCAAACAAATAATCACATATGTTTATGGGTAATATTAGCATATATGTATACTTTTCTAATAAATCTATTTAAAATGAGCCTTTTCTTTAGATTAAGTACCATAATAACACTGGAGAAGTAAAAGAATGAAAATTTTTCATTACAGTGAAGTTTTTAATATGCAGTGTTTATGATCAGATCTTATGGTGGAATAGGAGTTTCTCAAGTTTCACACACCTGATAACAAAAATGGATATAATCCAGAAACATGCTTGGCTGAGTCCTTTGAACACTTGCATGCTCCCCTTCCTTTTTAACCTGACAGCTTTGAGCTGTCTCTAGATGAGAACCCCTGTTGATATTTATATTTTTCCAGAGGTAACCCCCTGACAGGGCTACATGAGCTGTGATGGCAACCCCTGTCCCAGATGTGAGAAGACTGTTTTCATCCTTCAAGAGCAAAGGAGAGGGAGGAGGATGCATGTGGGCATAACAGCTGCCAGCTGTTCCCATTTCCTGCCTCCTGGTACTTAGTGTTACTGGGCTGGAAGCCCAATCCTCATGTTAGCCCAGTATCATTTTGTGATGCCAACACTTTATGCATGAATCCCACTGAGCACGCACCAGACACTGTGAGGAATGGTTTGTGGGGTGCTTGACTGCTCTATTTGGGAATTTTTTTTTAATTCAAACTATAAGAACGGAAGGCTGTGTTCCTAAACAGGTGTGATACCACAATCGAGGCATCATTTGGCTCGTGTCAGAATCTGCTCCTGTAATGTAATCCATCAGCCCATTGGCCAAGTCAGATGTTTCCAGAAGCTGCAGGCTTCCAAAGATAATCATATCATTTTTAATCTACCAATGCTTCATCTCATTTTGTTGGACACAGTATACACTTATTAATTTGTACTCAGCAAACATATTTTAAATCTGTTTTTTTTTAACCCTGAAGGACTAGCCTTGAATGGGTTACCATGCTACTTCATGGTAGACACTAGATAATTGTTAGCTAATATTATTATTATTACAAAAGAGTGCAAATAGGAGAGGCAGGCCATACTGAAGGCAGGCAGATAATGTCCCCTCTCAAGAGGGGTCAATATTTGTTTTGTTGTCTCAATTGCTATGTCTCTATCAAGACATAACTGTACATAATCTGTAGTCAAACTCCTAGACTAATCCTTAGAACAAAAAATCTCTGTAGCATCAATATCTATCAGTGATCGATATGCATTTATGCTTCTTGAGTGTTTTCTCAAAATGGTATTTATACAAAAGTATTTCATTTTATGACACATTTTATTCCTGATGAATGTAGAAACACACTGCTCACCTCCTGTCAGCTCCCCAAATTCTGCAACCTTCTTCTTTAATGTAGGTGCCTGGATCCTAGCACATTCACTGGCCTTGGGCCCTGACTGTGTCTTTTCATTTTCATCTGCCCCCTGGGCTCCCATGTGCTGTAGGATCTCCCATGTGATCTACCCACAGGGAAGCCCTTGTCCCTTCAAGGTTTTCTTATCCATCCTCTTAATATCTGTTGGTCAGATAACTTCTACTGCCAAATCTTCTATCTAATATCCTTACAGCCATTACGTGTTGGACCATCAGTGAAAGGAGCCTTTTTTGTTTTGTTTTATTTTGTTATAAGTCAGTATTCATGAGAACTTAAAAATACTGTTGTTTATATTGGCCATTGCCACAAATTGGCTTGAGGAGAAGTAAGAATGTAGTAGTAGAACTGAAAAATACTATACCATTTACAAAAAGGGAGAGATAACATAACTACAAAAAGGATGAAAATTTATTTTCCACCCATATCTTATTAAATGTCTTTCCCAAATATAATTCTGTATTTTCACATCAGCACCGTCTTTTGATGCCTGATTTAGCTACTCTAAGTAATTCATGCAAAATCTCAACAGCTTGTAGCTTATCAAAATAAATGATACTTTTTCATTTATACTCTTCTGTGGGGTTATTCAGGAACCCAGGATCCTTTTGCCTTGCACTTCACTCTCTTCCAGATCTTTGAAGCCCCATCTATTCAGCTGGAAGATACTTAAAAGGTGGAACATTGGACATGGAATATTTACAGTGCCAGTTGTGGTAGTGGTATGTATTACCTTCACTCACAGTTCCTTAGTCAGAATTCAGCACCGGGTCACATCTGATTACAAGGGAAGCTGGAGCCTACCTGTACAACCAGAAAGCAGAATCAGTGAAATATATGTGAGCATCAGCAGTCTTTGCCATAAATCTATTTACCATGTGACTCTTTCTAGCTTTTCTTCTTTTATTCTGTCTTTTTGAACTATTCCGTCTTATAAGAGTTGGGGATTAGGTCCCATGATGGAGTCAATACAGGCACATTTAAGAATAGATCTGTTTCCATTTTTTAACTATTACTGTGGTTGATAACAAAGGAATTACTTGACAATAGAGATGAAAAGATGTGTGTGCGGACATGTGTGCTTGTGTACAGTGTGCATTAGCGTATAATAACTTGTGAAAAGGTAAAGGGGTTTCAGGATATTAGTATTTAAAATATTTTTTATTTAAAAATATTTTTAGAAAAAAGAATCACCAAGATCCATGTAATAGAGGGAGAATTGAAATAAAATGTGTGGAATAGCAACAATCTCACATCCTTTCTGTTTCGCTTTAGTTAAATAATTAAATTTCTCTGACCTCAGATTCCAAATCTGAAAAAAGAGAATTACAATGTCTAATGTGATGAGTGCCCCCAATTTTCCACTCCATCTACACCAAGGCATCCCCTTCCTTTTCTCCCCTTGATATCCCAATCCAAAAAAAAGCTACCCAGTCTTCAGTACATGTCTCTGAATGAAAAGACTGGGAAGAAAACAAGTGGACAGGAGGCAAAGGATAAATGAGCAAAGAAAGAAACAAACCTTCACAGCAAGATCTGAGAAACAAGAAGTGGAAAGGAGGCAACAGGGAAGACAGAAGTAGCATTTTTATTAAGTAATACTGTGAGCAAAGTGAATTTTCTCTAAAATTCTTAGAGAAATAAAAGTAAAACTTTTAAAAACAGTATGAAAATTACTTTTAGTCCTGCACTGTAACTTTTGGCATAATATTCTGTGCACGGAGTGGACTATGTGAGTTCCTAGATTGTAAGTTGTTTAAAGGGGAGTTACATAGGAGTTAAATGTAAAAGTATATGAAGATGATCTACAAATGACATTTACTATTATTTTCAATAGCTCAGCTATATGCAGTCTTAGATTAAAAAAAAAAACTGAAATGAAATTTGCTGTAGTTAACCATAGCAGCAATGAAGTCCATAAATGGGAAATACTGCTTTGAAGGTCACTGTGAATACTATTTTAAACATATATGAACACAATCTATACAGAAAATGCATACTTATGCAATTACATGTTTACACAAGCTAAATATCCCAGTTTAGAATTTTCATAACAAATATGCTTAATTGGCATATTGATTGATTTGAATTGTATTAACATTCTTATACTAACAGTAAAGATTTGTGTTAACTGAACCTCTCTTTTTGTAAAATTATTCACTAGTATCATTACCGGAAAGAAATAATATGTAAGAATTTTACTAGTATCACAACAGCAAAGTCTTAACTTCCTTAGCCAAGGCCCAGGCTCAAGCAATGTTTTCTTACTTTCTGCAAGACTTAAGTTTCACATTAATAAATCCTCGATTCTTGAAATAGAACCTCGGTTTTAATGATGATGAAAAACCCGTTAGTGTCTCCTTAATTAGGTAATCTCTGGGTATCTGTGAATGGTTTTTAAATTATCTAAAAATGTAATTCATAATGACTAAGGTCACATTTGGATTTAGATGCCAAATTTGGATATGTGGGAAAGAGCTCTTTACCAATGTCTGTAATAAGATACTATTTGAGGTTCTGTTTCAGCAACTTTCTATCAAGAAATGCATTTTATCATTATAGTTAAAATATGCTGTTTATACAAAATTCTTCATAGGACTTTTAAACAACATATCATATCATACCACTGCATTAAAATTACTGATAAAGTATAACTTTAATGGCTACATGGTTTTCCATCATGTGTATGCATCTCAGTGTGGTTTCAAATGGTCCCTTGTTGAAAATAACACTTTTCTATGATTTCATTGCCATCAGTTATGCTATAATTATCTCTTTTCATCACTTCTGTCTTTGTCATTAATCAATCAAATGGTATGAACATATTTAATTTTAATATATATGTAAAGCATTTTCTATAAAGATTGAGTACTTGTACCCTCACTAGGAGGCTGTTTCATTAGACTCGCTAGTAAATGAATATATTCACTTATAAAATCTGATCATCAGGCATGAAAAATGAAATCTTGTTAGAGAAAATACTGGATTTAATTACTCATGAAACAGTAAGTTATATGTTTATAAAACAGAATTATTTTACTGTGAATTATGTGCTCACATTGATTTCCTGCTTTTTCTATGTGGCATTTGTCTTTCTCTTATAGATTCACGAGCTATCTTTATTATATAGCTATCAGATATTCTCAAATATTTTTCCAAAATTCATCAAATGTTCAAATAGTTATTCTCTTTATTTTGATTTCTTCTCTATAGAAATTTAAATCATGCTTTTTTATTACTTCTATCATTCTTCCATTTACTTTTATTTTGTTATTATGTTTTTTGATAATATAGAAATTTTAACATTGCATAATTGTATCTCTTCTATCACTTACATTTTTAAAAGACTTACTCCTGCCATGGCTGGTGTAGCTCAGTGGATTGAGTGTGGGCTGTGGACCAAAGGATCACCGGTTCAATTCCCAGTCAGGGCACATGCCTGGGTTGCAAGCCAGGTCCCCAGTGGGGGCCATATGAGAGGCAACCACACATTGCTCTTTCTCTCCCTCTCTCCCTCCCTTCCTCTCTCTCTAAAAATAAGTAAATAATATCTTTAAAAAAAAAGTCTTCCTCCTTCTCAAGACATTTGAAAATGCTTGTTACTATTTTCTTCTAATTTTATACATGTCTTTTTTCCCCCATGTAATCCCTTAATGTATTTTGTGTGTGATATAAGAACTTAAATGGATTGTTTCCAAATATCCAAGCCCAGATTTTTTGAGACATCTTTTATCACATTTAAAATTCTTATACATGTCATGGTGCTATAGCATTTTATTGCCTTCTGTTCACCCTGTGGGTGAGGGAGGGATTCTCCCTTCGAATTATAGGGCTGGCCAAACACAGGACATCTAGCTCCAGGCAGATCAGATAGCTAGCTGCAGTTTATTGATCACACGTGCCTGTAGTCCAAGGAAGGAGGCATATGGGGCCATGCACAGGTTGCACTTGAAAACAGAATGAAAAGCCAGAGGCCGTAGGAGGAAGGCTTTGTAGTATATAAAGGGTGAGTTGCTCCCTGGTTCCCATGAGTAGATGAGATTGGCTTGTTTGAATAATTCTGCCAGTTGGCAGGGAACAGAAACTTGCTACTCAGAGATAAGTAGGAATTGCACTTGATCCATCTCAAAGGGTAAAGGAGGTTGTTTGGCCAAAAAGCCTTTTCCATGGGAGCAGAGTGGGGAGGAGGGCTCACAGCCAGGCCATCCGAGGCCCTCCCACTTTCACCTTATGTCACATACAAAATTCTGCAATGAGTTCACTGTATCTGCTTTAGAATTCTTCTCTTAACTGAACACACTTTCTCGTTCTTTGTCTTTGTTTCGCTCTGTCTTGATGTCTCTCTTTTACAAATGATAATTTAAATATTTATAAAAAGAAGTGGTGTTGAAGAAACAGTCTAAGCTGTTTTCAATCAACAAAGATATTTTTGCGTGTGTGTGTGTTGGTGCTGTTGAAGAGAAGGACGAGAGTTAATCAGTCATTTACAGACCAAGCAGGTGGATACTGCATGAAAGCAGGCCTGGGGTCAGCTGGGAGGGCGTTTTGATAGGAATCCCTAGGGCAAAGGGCTTTGCACTGTGAGTCATCCTTAGCTCAGACACATTGCTTTGGAAAGTTTCTTATTTCTGGCAAACTACCTTTTATCATTCATTATCTTTATGCTTCTATGCTAAAATCCAACTTACAAAAAAATCCTGATTTTAAATCAATATGCCTTATATAGTTACTCTGTTCACAATTCCAAAGTAGAGATTTATGAAGCTAGGAGCAGCTTCTAAGAGTTTCTATAACAGCTTAACTCACGTTGTTTAATTTATAATTTACTAGGATTTCACATTTACTGCAATTTCTAGTTCAAAGCACAATTATACTGATGAGAATGTAATGTGTTTAGTCCTTACCCAAACCAAGGTGTGATGTCTTTGAAATTTGTTTTCATACATAATTTATACAATCACTTAATTCAATGACTTACATGTAAAAAGGTTATGCTCAACATATTGTTTGAAATGTGAAGTGTGTCATATTTTTTGTTGGTATCAATATCTAGTTTGTGTAAAACCATTCCACATGAACAGAGAACATTCCAGTGAATATACCACAGTTCACTTAGCCCCCTCGCCCCTGCTCTCCTGCTTTTCTTGCTTTCCTTTGTCTTGTCTTGTTTCCAGTTCCTGCAAGAGTGCGAGGCGCATAGTAAGAACTGAAGAAACAATTTTTGTGAGGGACTGAAGGAGTGAATATTGTTAACCATTGAAATCCTTATGAACAAGATAAACTAGAATATGGCAAAGAGCTATACAAGTTCAAGGCACTGTTTTACGAACAACGGGAGAATAGCCATTCTCCAGTTATCAGTATTCAATAAATACTTTCAGAAATATTAAACCTGTTACTTAAATTGATTGACCCCTAACTGTTCTCATTCGTGCATTAGAAAGTGTGTCTAAAAATCTTCAATAGTGTATGCCCAGTAGCTAAACTGTTTTGTTATTTTTGAACAAAGAAAAAAAAGAAGATAAATTCCCAAGGAAAATGATTGGTAGTCTTTTGCCTCAGTGGTTTCTACAAACCCATTTAATTAATGTGGACAAAGAAGCATTTTTATGAAGGCTCCTTAGCATTAAGGTGATGTTTCTCCTACTCTGTTGCATATTTTATTCACATGTACCATAGTCAAAACAAGAATAATTGAACAGTAAGTGTCAAGTTTTTTCCCAGACATCTCAATAAGGGGGGCCTTACTGATTGAAGGCTGGGTAAGTATAAAAACAAAGTTAAAGAGATAAGAAAGAATGATATAATCCCTCATACAATACTAGGAATTTGTTAGAATTAATTATTCAAATAATCTGTCCATGTTGATACAAATACAAGGTGGGTTATATGTATAATTCCTTACCTTTTATAACTAACTATAACCCTAAAATTAAATCCCAGTTATTTGAACATGTCTCATTTGCACATTTAATTTCAAAATCAGTTACCTCTCCCTCTTGTGAATTGAAATATTTAAAATTGCTCCTTGTCTAAAGATACCTCTTGAAGAAACTTGCAGGATGTCTGGAATATTAACCAGAGCTATTCATTAATGTTTAGATAGGAAACCCTCTATTAAAAAGCACATGTACTTCCTGATAAAGTTAACACAGCAGTGTTATTATTCATTGACAACAAAAAGTTGATTCTCAAATGTCTAGTACACGCAAAACACTATGGCAGGCTTTATGAATTACCTTGAAACCGAGCCTGTTTTTACACACATTACCATTTATTAGGGGAGGAAAAATAGGAAATTGTATAATGTCCAAATGTGGAAAGTAAACAATGCTAAGACTTCTTGGCTAGCGTGGCTCAGTGGATTGAGTGCCGGCCTGCAAAGCAAAGGGTTGCCAGTTTGTTCCCAAGTCAGGGCACATGTCTGAGTTGTGGGCCAGGTCCCCAGTGGGGGCACTTGAGAGGCAACCACATATTAATGTTTCTCTCCCCGTCTTTCTCCTTCCTTTCCCCTCTGTCAAAAAATAAAATAAATAAAATCGTTAAAAAAAAAAAAGAACGCTAAGACTTAACTGATTATGGAAGAAGATCATCTCAAGTTCCAAACTGAAACACTGGTGTTAAAACTGAGGCTCCCTTTTATTCCTGCCCCAGTTGTATGCTCCATCCGGAATCTGAAAAATGGAAGCACAGAGATTAAGGGCTCCATATGTTATTTTAGCACTCTATATGCTAATTTCAGGAAAAAGATATTCAAACAGATTTGTATGAGGGTGTAACTAAGGGCATGCTAACAGTGGTAGTGCAGCCTGCCCTGGATAAGCCAAGGTGATGTTCCAAGACCAAGTTTTTGTCCACCTAGGGAAGAGCTTACAAGTCCCATGAGCTGGACTCAGACATTGTGGTGAGAGGAAACTGGAGAAGGGCATAAGTAAAGTTCAAATCACATTGACTTTCATTCACCAATAAGACTTGGGGCCAGCCTTGCAGAATTATATCCAGTTTTCCAAAGAATTAGCACCAACCTTGTATTTCATTTTGTAGATTGGACAAAAAATTATTTTGCATTTGACATTTACCCTAATCAGCTGACCCTCAATAAGGTAACCTTGTGTGAAGGCTACCGACAAAGACTTCTAAAACGTTTATGCTGAATCAACTGAGTTCGTGAACTTTGGTTCTTGACATTAAGCCATTAGGGAGAAGAGAAACAGAAAAAAGATACTTTGAAGAAAACTATATATCTGCCACTTGACAGTCACAGACTTTTAAATATTAATTAGATGAATTTTTCTAAAATGATCTTAGAGTTTTCATAGTCTACATTCCTAATAGTGATTTTTATTTGTATAAAAGCTCAATTCTGCCGGAGCTCTTATCAACATACTATGAATAAAATGTTTACTTTGCAAAAAAAAATAGACTTCAGATATTCATATTATCTAACTTAAAATCTGTAAACAAATTGATAACTATTGTCATGAGCTTATACAAACTCATTTTAGGATGTTAAGTGATATTGTTAGACTCCAAATTCAAAGCAATTCTCCCACTCAACTTCAAGTCACACCCATTACTATCGTGTCTTCAAGAAATTAGATGTCTCCTTGTTGAGAAGGGACATAGAAAGACAGGAGAAGCCACAATGGATAAACAGTGCTAAGAAAGACTGAACAGTTTATTGGATAACCACTGTGGAGATTTTACATGCTGCAAATGTTTCTGATTGTTAGAGTGGACAAGTGGAAATGCTAGCAAGGGGTGAACCTCAGAGGCCATCGCAGAGGCGTAATAGGCCAAAGCAAAGTGGAAGCTATCACAGATGAGATTGTTGACTAGTTAGACTAAAAAAAAGTGAATTCTAAAAGCCAACAAAGGCAATTATCTTACTAAATATTATTCTATCTATAAGGACGTATTTTTGAGCAGGACATTTACAGAGAATACTCCATTTATTTAATCAAAATTATCAACAAGTAATTTTTGAATGCTAATATATAAACACATAAAAAAGCAAATACAAAGCAAATTAAGTAGACCATCTCTGACCTCCACGATTTTACATTTTAATGGGCAACAGTTAACAGAAAAGCACAGGGTGAAAGTCAGTGAATATGTACATTTGTTAGGGTGCTCCCTGTCCCCATTCCCATGTTGACTAGAACATGAACATAGGATTCAGGAGCGGCTGGAATAGGTCCACATCACTCCTTTCATTATTTCTAAAAGGAAAGCAAGTGTGAGAACCTTAATCAGCACATCTGGCTAGTGGCCCTGGTTGGAGAAGACCTACCTTGTATATTCACACCGAGGATGCCTTCTGACAGTTGTCATACTCCCTAATGGAAGCAAATCAATATATGAAGCTTTAAGTGCTGTAATTTTTGTTTTGTTTTTCCAACAAACATTTTCTCCAAGAGATTCTGCACATCTGCTCTGTGATATAGTTCAGTTGGTTGAAGCTAAGGTCATCAGACATCTTTTGTTTTAGTAAGATCTCAAACTTCAAAAGGACACTCTCATGAGAGGAACATTCTCAAATAAAGTCTCAGATAACATTAGATAGCCAGAGTATGTTCAGGTGGAAAGAATGTCCCAAAAGGGAAATAGCAGGTTTAAGTTAATTGTCACTCTGTCATAAGACATTTTTCTTTGGTTGGGAAAGAGCATCAGGAGCCTATAGAGATTTCTCCGTTAGCTTGTCGGTCACTGTGGGCTGCCAACACTGCCGAAAGCTTCCAAGATTAACTATGCACACTCTACTTGACCCCCACCCAATAGTAAGAAGGATAGACTGTGGTGCCAGGACGGAACTTAACTGCTGTAGGAAGGAAGCTTTTTGCTCTTAATGAAAAGACACAGGCATTTTATTTGCTAGAAGGTAATTGCAGCAACCTGAAAGACACAAACACAATTTGTTTAAACTACAGAAAGAGTTAACTGAATTAGTCTGGTAACAGGAAATTTTGATGATTCTAATAAAAAGTACTCTTTCCTGTTCTCCAGTGCATAAATCAGCCTGTGCTGCTTTCCCTTGGTATCCTTATCAGCTGCGAGCCCCTCATGCTGCTGACCCTCATTAATTAATAATTGTATGTCATGGGTAAGATGAGTATCTAAGTCAGCCTCTTTGTCAAGCAGATTTAAGATCCATTAAGGTATATTTAACCCTGAGTGGGGAAGAGAAATAATTAGGATCGATGAGCTGGAAATCGAGCACCTTGGAAGAGTCAGTTTGCAGTTGTCTGGGAAAAGGAAGCTGGGCTGCATTTGAAATGTGCAGACATTCTTTCTTGTTACAGGGGAAAAAACGTTAACCTCTGTATATGGCAGAGGCATCAATTTTTAATACCAATATATATTCAAGGTGTCTTGCATGTAACTACATCACTCTTTTTAGGAAGAAGCAGCCTGGTAGGTAAAACTACATATTCAATTATGTATAACTTGGTTTCTTTATGATATATATTTTTAATTACCTTTGTCCGTTTGGTGCTCAGAAGGTTGACTTGGGCTCTCTCCAGAGTCCTGTTAGCCAAATGACCCGTTTCAGGTTATGGGTTCTTTCCTCCCCTTGGCAGGACAAATGACGAGCACTTTATTCGCACACTGGTCTTCAGTTTATTCTCATGCTCCTCTATGCCTAGTACCTCTCCACCCACCCCCAGCTCCTTCTAGCCAGATCCTTTCTTTGTTCTACCTGCCTTTCTACTTCTTCATTTGCTTGCTTATTTCCATACTCACTGCGCCTTTTCTTTTAACTGGGTTTTCTACCAAGCTGCCTCACAAGTCTCTCTATATTCAAAATATCTCCTCATATTTAAAAACCCTGCAGGGTGCATAAATATTCTTTGACTAGTCATTTATGTTTCTACTTATATGTATATGTAAAAATATATAAACAATAGGTATGCAGTATCTATTGTAAAAATTAGACTGGAAATTTTCTTTTTAATAATAAAATAGAACTTTAAATCAGCATTAGACTCCACAAACTTGTATTGATTTTCAATTTCCCTAGTGTCATATCACCAAAACAATGTTTATGCAATGTGTTCAAGATTTCTTGTGTATATCAGTTTTTCAAGACATCAGGTCATACCAGAGATGCTGGTCTTTTGGTGACAAGTTATAGCCAACATTGTTTGAGAACCTGGAGGAACTTGATATCCCTATGAAAATCAGATATAATTGACCTAGCATTACTTCTTTACATTCACCCATTTGAAAGGATATAATAGAAATTAAAAATAATCAGGTAGCAACTGAACCGTGACTAATGGAAAGCCAAAGAAAAAATGAGAAAAAGAGAAAAGCACTGTTAATGTGTTTGTGTGGCTTTGTCCCTATAAATTAAAGATTTTCCTCAGGTTTAGTGACTTTCCTTCTCTTATGCTGCATACAGAAAGATGAGGAAGAATAGTGATATTAAATTTTTGGATAAGTGATCAAGAGAACAGACTATACAAGATCATTCAAAAGGAAAACAATAATGCCCCATGAATCCCTGCATACCCTTACTTACCACTTCCACAAGGATAAAGAATAAACAATCATCCCTTCCAGCTGTCTTTGTATTTCCACCATTAGAGACATTCTTCTATTTATAAATCAAGGCAGTACACAGCTTGAAGCATGTCAGTTTTTAAAATGTACTTAAGTGGGGGCCCCTAGGACAAGATGCTTCAACTTAAGCATCTCTTATTAGCAAGTTAGTTTAAGATTGTTCATCAAATTACCTTGAAAGACTCTAAGTTAGCTCCAGAAAGAGGAAGATGCCAAGTCACTTGATACCAAGATGGCAGCAAGAATCATTGACCTGTGAATGAAGCCGTAGAAAAATGTCAGCTTGAGAATGTGGTGTTGAGTGTGAGAGGGGCATTTGGGAAACATGCCAGGAGTCGGGATACAGGTCCACTGGTTGAGATGTGCAGCACAGGAATTTTTATCACCCCATCATCACCAGTTCATATTCCTATGTTCTCCATCTTCCTTTTTTCTCTTCTCCTCCCCTAGGTTTTGTTTTAATTACTGTTACAACTCCAAGTTTTTCTTCATAAATCATTTTAATGAATGCACAACAGAAAATTATTTTAAGAAGTAAAAATTGCACAATTATTCTCCTCAGTTAAATAATAATAACATAATAATAAAGGAATGTTTTTCATTTTCACCAACTGTTTGATGGAGTAAATATATCATTTCTGGAAGAAACAGACTGTTAATGTAAACCAATATATGAGAAATCATGCTTCTCAGTGTCTTACATAAATAGTGTAAACATGCTACCTTTGTGTTAAAGGCAGGTCTTCATTAAGTCATATGTTCAAAAGTATTTATCAAGAACCTATCCCAGGACAGAACTCACTTATGTGTTGTGAGTAAAGGGAACAAAAGTAATTAGTGTCCTGCTCTCATGAACTTAAATTCTACTCAGTTGGACAGAAAACAGCAAGTAAAAATTAAACAGACTATTTCAAATAGTGATAAATATTCTAAAGAAAATAAAAGAGTAACATGACAGTGTCTAGATAAGAGTGAGCTGTTAGAAAGGAGAATATTTAATGGTTCGATATGTGGAGCCAGCCTTGTGAAAATCTAGGAGTACTGGGGGACTGTGCTCACCAAGTGACAGCAAGTGGCCTTAAGACAGGAACAGAACCACAAAGAATGTTCAAGGAAACAGAGGGTTCATCATGCTGGACTAGAGAGAGTGAGTGAAAAGACAGGAAGGATCCAGTTGCATCTGGAGGGCCTGGCGGTTCATGGTAAGGAAGTTTGAATTCTATTCTAAATTTAATAAGAAGCCTTTCAGGATTTTTACTCAGTTTACATATAGTTTTTAACACCACATAGTGGCATGACTCCTACTCTATTTTTATTTGCAATAATAAAAAATGTCAAAATAACAGACTTAAAATAAAATATAATAGTTGGGTAACCATTTGTCATATATATAAACTACCTAACTTTGTTCTTTCTTCTTGACTTTCTGTTTCCATGTATTTTTGTTTCTGAGTAGGAAGTAATGGTGAGAAGTTTAGAGGGAAAGATTCTTTGCAGCAGCAGAAAAGTTGGAATTAAATTATTGGCATTGGGATAAATTCTGATTTGGATTTCTTCCCTAATGTTTTCTTTTCATTTCCAATGGGGAAAAATGGAAGGATGGGACCACATCTGTAGAAAAGCCAAGGTTAATTTGTTTTCCCTGTAAATCCCACATTACTATATTCAGGAAATATGTCATTCTTGCATATTTTAGTCTCTGTGTTTTTGAACAAAGGGAAAATACAAAGCAACTTTTAAAAAGAAAATGTGGTAGTGGGGAGAAAATTAAGAAAAAATATTTAAGATTAAGAAAAAAATGGCCAGAAATATCCTTAACTAATTTAGGATTTTGTATGCCAGTCATAATCAATTCATCAATAAATATTCTGTGTCATAGAAGAACATGCATATTGGGCAATAAATGGTTGGGAAATGTGTCTACAATTTTGGTGTAATAATACTAATCTGTTTTCCCTTAAAAAATAGGTAGAGATAAAGATATGGAGAAAGAGAGATATGAGAAAAGAGGTAGAGAAAATGGTTCTGGCCAAGGTGAAAAGCTTGATGCACTTATTAAAATTAAATAAAAAAGAGGACCTGAATTAAGAATTACCTAAACAGACAAAACCATTTAAGCTATGCAAGTTAAACTAAATATAGTTATTTCATGAACATAAGTGAAACTTAGGTTATTTCTTACAAATGTCTTATAATCATAAAAGAAAATTCCTGAAAATGATATAAGATAATAACTTTTTACCAATCCCCTGCCACCTGGAAACCCCCTTGTAACAACCAATCACTGAAAAGGTTAAAAACTTCCTCATTTTCCCTTTGTACTCTGTCCTGTAGTGCCACCTCTCTGAGTTTCACATCAGTTTGTGCTTAAAAGCTCCCAGTTCATGAACTATTCTTATGTATACAATAAATTCTAACTAAATTCTATTTTCCTGATATAGAGGTTTTAATTTTGCTATTTCTGGACTTTTGATACACTTGAATCAGAAAAATTGCAAAAGATTCATAGTATTCATTATGATGGTTTTAAAAAAATTTGTAGCTGTTCCATTTGTTTTTGTAAATATATTAATAGATAATGATTCTAAAGAAAACAGATAAACAGAGCTTCTCCTGTACCTTAACTTTATCTCATACTTTAAATCCATAGAATTTGCATAGCAAAAGTTTCTGGCCAGAGCTCTTTAAGAGTGGCCTAAAACGGATGTGTTACACCTAAGACTCCTCCCTCAGAAACCATGCCTGCACAACCACCTGCCCTAATCTAGCCTCGAGATGTCAGAAACATGTATACTTCCATGTAATTTTGAGAAATGATTTTGATAGTTCATCACATTGATTTAAGGTTGCCATTAAAATTTTTGTGACAATTATTTCTTTATAAAGAACACCTTTGTCTCTTAGGACATTGCAGATTATGACAGAGACAGAGAAGAGAACTAAATGTGTTGAGTGGCTGAGAAACAGATAGTATATTAAGTGTTTGGTTAAATCTTCCAAGCATACTTTGAAGTACAGCCAATCCCAATTTCCAGATAATAAAAGGATGATCAGAAAATTGTAACAATTTTCCTAAAGGCTTACAATTAGAAAGGGCTAAAAATAACATTCAAACATTAGTCTGCATAACTAATTTTACTACCTAGAAATTTAAAATTAAAGAGACTTTGAGGCTTATGCTGTTCACCGTTCCACCCAGAATTAGATCGTCTCTTATAGTAACCATGTCATGCAGCATCACCTGAAGAAAATAAAATATAATCTTCCCTCAACCCTTTCAAATATACCTGTTGTGAAGAGCCGCATAAACAAAAAATTGTCAGAATCATAGATTAGGAAACGCAACAGCTATGTCATTCATCTCCATCATTAATTTATAATAATAGTGGAATTCTAATAAGAATCCTAACTTTTTTTTCAGCTGTTGATTAACTATCCAATTTTATAGTGCAAGAGAAGGAACTTAAGCAGTCAAAAACAAAAGAAGAAAATAACTGACAGAAGTAAAAATTAAATGAGACTGTAACTACCAGGTATAAGGATCCTGGTACCAGAATGCTGAAGATATTTGCAACACTGGCAAGCAACTAAAATAAAATGAGCAGCCAAAACCAGTTTCATATATAATGCAAGTAGCAAGATAAAACATGAACTTAAATCATAAAAAATGTGAGTTAATTAATGAACATGTGAGGAAAATTATTCACATGAAAGTTAGCCATACAAAAAAGATAAAATTAAATCATGCTCTACTCAAAAAAATAATTTTCAGAAATTTCAGTCACTAAAGGTAAAAAATAAAACTGAGAAACTTGTATTATAGAATATAAGCCAATCTTTATATCACTAGAGTAACAAAGAATTTATTTGTAAAAACAAAGAGCAAAAATCAAAAGAAAATAACACAAATTTGTATAAAATGAGATTATGTGAGACTTGAAAAAATCAAAAACAATATAAAAATGATATAATATAGTAAAAGAAGTTTGTGTTCCATATAAATAAAAGATTAATATCCAGAATATGGACGTGTATATATATTTATCTAAAGAGTAGATAGATAGTACCAGATGATAGAGATGATAGATGATAGATAGATGATAATTAGATAGCTAATAGGTAGATAGATAATTTGCATATTGTAATTCATAAATCACCCCAAAGTGATTTAAAATAACAAAATTCATTTCTTTTGCTCACCAATTTGCACGATAGGCAGCGGTGGGCAGGATGGTTTGTTTCTCCTGCACGTACCATGGGCATCTTCTTAATATATTTTTTGGAACTTTCCCTGCCATCTCTCTACATGTTCCCAGCATGGCAGTTCCAGGGCAGTGTGAATTCTTGCATGGCAGCTCAGGGCTCCAAGGGGTGCGTTCCGAAAGACCAAGGTGAAAGCTAAAAAAATGTTATGACCTACCACCAGAATAGGACCAACCATGATTTGGTGATTGAGCATGGGAGACGACTCAAGGATGCGAATATTGGGATATATGGGTTATTGGGGGGGGCCATTTGAACTATACACACAAACACATACATATCCCACATATCATTTTTATAAAGCCAAAACCTGATTTCTTTTTTTAAAAAGAGCAAAGAACATGAACATACAGCTTGGGAGAGAAAACCGAATGGTCAATTAATATTGGAAAAGATTTCTTGCTCTCATGATGAAAAAAAATGAGATATCTAAAATTGACAGTGTTTTCAATCTACTAACCTTAATAAAAAGTGAAATCAAAATTATTAAGATCACTTTAAAAGACAATTCAGTGATACCTAGAAATCTGAAAACTCACATATCACTGGCAAAGCAATTCCACTCTTATGTTTACCGTGGAGAAACTCTATGACACTGAATCTAGATAATATGTACAAAACAAGTTCATGGCAATATTTCTTTTCATAGTGAAGAGGAGAAGGAAAGAGGAAGGAAGGAAGGAAGGAAGGAAGGAAGGAAGGAAGGAAGGAAGGAAGGAAGGAAGGAAGGAAGGAGCAGTGATGGAGGGAGAGAGGGAGGGAGGCAGAGAAAGGGGGAGAAAAAGGAAGGAAGGAAAGAAGTCACTTAGATGTCTCTAAGTAAGGACATTGACAAAAATAATATCTGTTTACTAAAGTTATATAATAACTCAGGTTAAATGAAGAAACTATATCAAATACATCAAGACAGAAATGTATAAAAAACACAATGTTGCCTAAAACAAGTTACTTGATAAAAGATTTAGCAAAATGTTAATACATTAAACTTTCAAATATAAAATACTGCTATATAGTTGAAGAGTAAAATACACATAGCAAAATTTCAAAAATTATTAAAATATTACTAGCTAATTTATATTGCTTCTATGAAAATATTTTTTTCAAGACAAAGAAAATTACAAACCAAAAGGAATGAGTAAGAAAGGGAGAAAGGAAGGAGGGAGGGAAAAGCATTCTAGAGAATGCATAGTTATTCTAGCCTAGCCAATAAAAGTGGGGGAACCTATGACCTCTGCCTCAATTTCTGAATGTTTCCTGACGTTGGCTAGATCACTATTCTTTTTAGTAGAGAAAAACCTAGTATTACAAAGTCAAAATAAAAACAAGCAAAAAACTGTGGTTCTTCCTAAGAAATGCCCCTGTCCCTGACTTCTGGTGAAAGCAGAGCTGTGACACTCTCTGGTGGACTGCTAAAGACCACATCTCTATGACTCAGACTGTTCCTCTTGTTTTGCTGCTACCATCGCTCCTGGGTGACTCCTTAATGGAGACACAGTAGCTCTGTGGGCGAGGAAGGGTACTTATCTCAGTGTGCTTTTGTATAAAATTGATGTCAGTTATTAGAACACAATCATTCACCGAAGACATTCTCCTGCCAGGTCAGGATGCTTGGGTCAGAAAGTGTTTGTGTTTAAAAGATGCAGACCCAGAATTAAATTTCCGTTTTTACCCCAGTCTTTAATGGAGAGGCATCCCTCCTGCTCTCTTGTTGATTTCTCTTTCTGTAGTTTTATGACATGCTGTTGGCATCTGGTCCCTAGCTAGACTGTTCTAGCCATCTGACATGCTGTAATAACTTTGAAACTCTGACTCAGCTGACCAGAATTTACATCAGTTCTCCCCAGAAGATTTTGCTTGTATATAGAATATGTACATTAGATCAACACCTGCCTAATAAATGTGTCAATCTCCATTATATATATGACATGGAGAGGAGATAACCTGTAGGTTCTATAAAGTCAAAATCTCCTGTTCTATAAACAAAATGTACAATTAAAAGCAAATATACTCATAAAGTCAAATGTAAACCAAATAAGAATGATAATATGTAAGTGTCCTTAAAAAATCAGTTCTTATAATCATGCGTTTGTGTGGGAGCGGCAGTCTTAGTTAAAATACCATTGCTTTACATGAGAATGTAGTGATTATCAGGTGTGTAAATATGTTTCAAATAGCCCGATAACAAAAGCAAAGCTGAGATCATATGGTATTTGTCCCTCACCGTCTGGCTTATTTCACTTAGCATAATACTTTCCAGTTCCATCCATGCTGTTGCAAAGGGTATATATAATAAATAGAAGAAAAAAGGAAACAAAATATAACCAGAGACATTGAAGTTAAGAACAATCTAACAATGGTCAGTGGGGAGGGGACAGTGAGGAGAGGGGATTACAGGAACTACTATAAAGGACACATGGACAAAATCAAGGGGGAGGGTGGAGATGGGGGAGGGAGGGGGGTTCAACTGGGGTGGGGTGGAGGGATGGGGAGAAAAGGCACACAACTGTAATTGAATAACAATAAAAATTAAAATTATTTAAAAAAAGCAAAGCAACAAAAGACACAGAAATAAGAGAAATTTGGGAGTATACATTAATTTAAAAAATCAGTGGCTGGTGACTCCTCAATAAATTTCATAAAAACAGAAAAATACAAAAAATGTTTATCAAATGAATTTATATAGAACCACAGTCATAAAAATTTTAATACAGAAAAATCAGTTTTGAGAAAGTATAGTTGGTTCCATTTTTAGTTTCCTGAGGAAATTCCATACTGTTTTCCACAGTGGCTGCACCTGCCAGCATTCTCACAGACAGGGCACTGGGTTCCCTTTTCTCCACATCTTCATCAGCACTTGTTGTTTGTTGATTTGTTAATGATGGCCATTCCTATCCAGCAATACCACTGCTGGGATTATACCTTAAGACTCCTGAAACACCAATTCAGAAGAACCTATGCACCCCTATATTCATAGCTATATTATTTACAATGGCCAAGTTCTGGAATTAGCCTAAGTGCCCATCAGTAAAAATGTGGCTCAAAAAACTGTGGTACATTTATACAATGGAATACTATGCAAAAGAAAGAAAGGAGGAGTTCCTACTTTTCACAACAGCATGGATGGAACTGGAGAGCATTATGATAAGTGAAATAATCCAGGAGGTGAAAGACAAATACCATATGATCTCACCTATAATAGAAACTTAATAAACAAAATAAATAAGCAAAATAGAACCAGAGGCATGGAAACAAGGAACAAACTGACAAGGACCAGAGGGGAGGAGGGAGGAGGATAAAAGAGGAAAGAAGGGGGAAGGCCTAGTTAAAGAGCAAGTATAAGTGACCTGGGGACAAGGACGACAGGGTGGAGATAGACTTGGGAGCTGGGGAGACGGAGGCCAGGGGAGAGCAATAGAGAAAAATGGGACAACTCTAATAGAACAACAATAAAAAAAGAGAAAGAAAAGATATGGTTGGAAAGGAAGTCAATAATAAAGTAAAAACAGCAATGAATGAATTATGATTTTATATATGCTTTCTTTTTTACATTTTTACATAAATATACTTGCAATATATATGATTTTGGTTCATGATAAACTGAGGTAGCTTACAAAATATGCTAAAAGATGTTTATATTTCTTAACTAATAATACTTTTGCTAGATAATGTGAGCAGGCTCTTGGATCTGAGTTTTATTAAATATATTTCAAACAGACTATTTCAATTAAACATCCTTTGCTGAAATTAGGTTATTTTCAAGCTCCCCCAGCAAATTTGTGTATAATCTATCTGCAGTCCTTTTAGTTAAGCCTACCTCTGTGTTAGGTCTGTGCTTGGTTTGAGGTGTGTGAGTTGTCATACTTTCCTGCGGGTGTCTTTGTTTTTACAGAAATGATAAACCCTTTGCCACTCTGTCAGGTCTGGTTGAAATTAGCCTCTGGGATCAAAAGTTATTAGCGGAAAAAGATAGGGCAGACTGACATAGTGATTTTATAATTCTATTGTCCTGGGAAAGTAGGCTAATGAGGGTTGACTGGTGCAAATAAAACTGATCATGAAATGCTCCAGGCACCACACCTCTATAAATAGTGAAGAGATACACCCTAGGAAAACTCTACTGCTGCCAGCGATGCTGGGCTGTGAGGGCGAACCCCTCCCAGTGAGAAAAGAGAAGGAGACAATTCTCCTATTCTCTGTCCTCTCAATTTCTTTGATATCGAAATGATCTTCACCATTGTTTTTACAAAGGAAAGTGATATATACTTAAATCATATTCTTTTTCTGTTGTTCTCTTGTATAATTCAATATTCTCACTTCCCTTATATATGAACATATGTGACTATAAAAACAGCTCAGCAATAAAGTTGCTTGAGTGACCCCCATCTGGTGAAGGCAATGTTGAAAAGGTGCCCGGAGTGAACAAGATATCCTCTGGTAGCAAGTAATCTTCAGTGCACATGAACGATGCCAAGTGTAGGAGCTGCGAAGGCCCAGTGAGACTCCCCAGTTCATAGCACATACTATTCAGAGGTGTTTTCGTTCAAGTTCCCAGGACTCTTTGAATTTCATTAACAAATCGAATGTGTTTTATGAGAAGACACTGATGGCACAGTAGAAGGTCCTGGGAAGGCAAAGATACAGAATTCCAGTTGGAGGAAAAAATATTCATTGAAAAGAACTAACTTCCATGCCTTTGCAGGAACTTCATAGAAAGTGGGCAACATGAGTCTATGGGAAATATGGATTGTTGCATGGGTGGTGGAGGGAAACTGGTTTATTTCTTAGAGAAAACTCTAAGTAGATACTTACCTAATATTACATAAAAATTATATTTGATATGAATTACAGATTTAAATTATGTGTATCTATATTCATAACTAAAAAGTTGACACAAAATATATATAATATACAACATTTTTATATGACACAAAAATGTAACAGAATATTTTTAAATTAGGAGTATGAAAGACTTTAAAAAACACTAAGCAAAATTTGATAAATTTAACCATATTCAAAAATTAATAATTTCGATCACTATGTTTTTATGACCGAAGGCTCTTCTTTGGCTCCTCCATCTGGCTTTGACATCTTCTAACATCTCTAGATCCCTACCGCACCTGGTCCAGTGTCTCTGTCAAGTTCCCACCCCCAGAAAGCCATGTTGTTCATATATACATTATTCTAGTTTCTTCCTAATGTGAAGGCATCATGTGTTTATAGGTATATTAGAGAAATAAATAGAAAACAATGGACAAATTTAAAGGATACATATATATGTGAAATGCCTGGAATCAATAAGAGAATAATGTCACTGTATATTTGCAAGTCAACTAGTTAAACTTTAAAAAATAAAATTCAAAACACAAACATATTAAAAAGTTTTAATTTATTCATGTTAATGCAAATTAAGATAAGGACGGATCGATTTAAACATTTTAGGCAGACTATAACTAGAAAACTGGAGCATTACTGGAGGAATGAGCTTTACACCATGTCAGTGGGATTGGTGTATCCAAGACAAGGAACTGCCTACTCTGTCAGGTAGCAATCACACTCTGGCTAAATCGAACAAGACTCAATGAACGTCCTTGTGCAGGTCTCCATGGTCTGTAAGGGTTAGGGGTGCTCATTGCCATCTTGCTCACGGTAGTAAGGAGGTGGAAACCAGGCATCCATGTCTAGAGAAGTGGTGAGATAATACGGGGTGGGAAAAAATAGATTGACAGTTGTTTTACAGAAAATAACACAGTAATTAATAAACAATAATATAAGAATTACTGTGTTTTGCATACTCACAATTGTAAACCTACTTTCCCCCAACCCTGTACGTGGTGGATGCACACCATGCCATAGTCAAAGGATAGTGAACCAGGTATACACATAATATACAGATTTAAAAATTTAATTGCATGTGAAATAACAATACTGAGTCATACCAAAAATAGAATGATATATAACATAATACCACTCAAGTGTGTACCTATATACGTATGTAAATTAGTTATATACTCAAACAAAATAATACACATTTTTACACAGTCACAAACCAACAACAAATACCAGTATCTGTATTGGTACAGTCGCCTATAAGATGGGAAGGGAGGGTAATAAGGGGAAAAAAACTTCATCAACATGTTAAATATTTAAGACAAGATTATTGTCTGAAACAATGGGAGACATACCATATGAGGAGTGTAATCAACCAAACCGGGTGGTTCCAGGTGTCAACAACAAAAAGGAAAACACAGAAGTATTGTCTCTACTCTCCCAGCTTATTTTTGAAATTTCTGACTTGCACACTTTTCATAGAATTGGTGAAGAGGCAGTTTCCCATTTGGAAAAATATAGGGAATGATTTTGTGGTGCTGTTACGTGTTTCAATCGTGAGGTGATCAGGCTCAGCTTGATTTGCTAATTACTGTTCATTCCTCTATAAAGCTCATCCCCCTCCACCCACCTGTTTAACTATTTACATCGGGACTGTCTCTTGGTCTCTCTCTCTCTCTTCCTCCCTCCACCCTCACCTTCCTCCCTCCTAGTCTTGACCTTAGCCATTGTAAAGATAATAAAAGTGATAAGCAAATTTTGTAATTAATGCAGGCAAACACTGCATCTGTTATTGAAAGGGTCCGAGTGCCGGGGCAGGCTGGTAAGAGCAGCCAGGACGCACAGCACAGCACAATAGCCAACTGCCTATAGTAGAGTAAGCACTACTAAATGTTCTTCATAGTGGAAAGATTTGGCATTAACAAATCATTAAGCAGGCACAAGTGTTAATTCTCGCAGAGAATGAGAAATAATCTCTGGAAATCTGCCCCAGAGTACAACATTTTCATTTTATCTTTGGTTGAATTAGGAATCAGAAAATTCAGCCCTATTCATCATTCAAAATTTACTAGCTATGCAAAGTTTGAAAGACATTGTAACATCTCTGAGCTTTGTTTTGTTTCATTTAAATAAGCACTTTATAATACTCTGATTACCTAAAGAATGGGATTTGAAGATGTGGTCCCCTGATCCTTGAATTGAGCTAAATGGTCTGAAATGATTAAATGGTCCACATTCAATCCCCCTCTTATGGAGATGCACTGTTATAAAATTGCAGACTCATAAAGAAACACACCTGAAATGCTGCAGAAGGGTGGACTTAAAAAATGACCAGTCCCAATGTTCTCAGTGGTGTAGAAATAAGGAACATGAGCATCAGAGAGGTGCAGGGCCTTTCCAAGACCTGACAGGTGCATAGTGCGGGAGCTGATACCAGAAGCCAAATTTTTTGACTCTCAGATGACTGTTTCATTTCTAAGATAAACTCTAAAATTACGTGGGTAATCAACTATGCTGCCAGATCTTAGAAGCTCAAAAAATGTCTCTCTCACTCAAAAAACCCCCCAACATTAGAATAATTAAATATTTAGTGAAAGAAGAGTCTTGTTTATGTAAGGAATGATTAAAATGCATGTTTTCAGGGGTATATTTTGCTGATAGGCACTAGCAAGGACTAGTTTATCAGTTTAGCAGGACACGCAGGGTCTTGTGGAGATGACTGCCACCCTATCCGCGTTGGGCAGCAGGACAGTAGCCGTCTTAGGTGGAAACATTTGCAGTGCTGAGAACAGTGTATTGCTATGAAGACCTGGAATATAGATCAGCTGGACATGGGGACTGGTGTAGAGGGAAGGGAAGGAAGAAAGAACAGTTGTTGAAAGAGAAGAGTGTCTAGGAAAACAAGAGTAATCTAAATTGGAACTTTGGCCGCCAGTCATGAATTTGAGTTTTCCTTATTCCAGATAAAGTCAGCCTAATAGTTAACTTAAATGATACTTGTATGCAATATGAAATGAGCAATGTGTTTTTACATCGATATAGCCAGAAACAGGTGGAGTTAAGAAGGCATATTCAAAAGGAAAAATGAAAGCTCTTGTTACTGAATGTGCTTGCTTGGACTGACTGCAGGCTTCAAAAGAAAAAATCATTAAAATCTGTCCTGAAAAGCACATTTAATTCTAAACTTCCATGCAAACAGTGTTCTTAATCAGTTAAGGCACAAGCACAAAAATACTTGTTCGTGTGATTTTGTACTTTGCAATACATATTTCCTTTTCATTTACACTTTTGGAAAACACAGTTTTTTTGTATTTTAAAGCTCGAAACTCATTAGTTCTTTCAAGCAAAGAAAACAATTATTAGAACTTTTGAAATTTTATATATTCTGACATTACCACCATAGCATTGATTTGAATTTTCAGTATCAACTTTATATTCTTACAATGAGGGTACAGTAAGAAAAGATACCACTACCTCGTTTTTGGTTTAAAAAACAAAATGCCAAGAATTTTACAGGCAATGTAAACCAAAAGAGTGTAGCTATGTACATAGTTTTCCACATAATTTTTGACTACAGTTAAAACATGACTATCTAACAATTCCCTCATTAGTAAGTATAATTAAAATATGCACAACTGAAAGAATTTAAGGAAACACATACTATAGAAAGCTAAAATAGATAAATAAATAAAAGAAAGTTAAAAATTAGTATCACATTAAAAGTTAATTCAAGATTGCCTTAATCAGATTTAAACATCACTGAAATCAATCTAGCATTAAAAGAGCACAAACTCATCTGAGTCTTTTCTCAGAGGAAGTCTTCTGAGGATACACACACACACACACACACACACACACGCACTAACCCGGGCCTGTTTTCTAGGAGCTCCTAAGTGCTCCTTAAAGCATAGCACTAAGCTTTCAACAGGGCTACTGGGAGACTTAGCACTAATTAAGGAAAATGTGTCCATTCATTTCCAGAACAACACATTCACTCACCAGGATTCATGACCTGGCAAACACAACATGGGATGGATTTTAGTCACCATTCACTCCTCTTGCCTGAGCGCCCTTGTGGAGGAAGAAACTAATACTCCCATAAGCAAAGGCCCTGCAACACAATATTTACTGGCAATGAAACAATCAAAAGGTGGTAATTTCCTCTCTTGTCATTCTCAATCAGCCAAGAAACTTGTCTTGTAATTCCTCTCCACTTGAGGGGTTTGCTCAGAAAGTTTTCATTTTCATATTCATAACATGTGCCAGTCTCTTGTTCAAAATCAGAGACAAAAGATGGTGAATGATTGGGGAAAATTATCTACACACGATCATCAACAATCTCTTATGAATGTGTAAACTCTAATTCATGTCTATTTAAAGGAAAATGTTTCTAAGGAGTTCCCTTGATTTGTTAAACTTCCTCTATGTTGCTAGATTGGTAGCTCCCTTCAAATAACACAATATTACTGAGTAATAGTATTTATAGATTTTAGCCATCTTAGAAACCTCTCATCTTTTCCTAAACTTATGTAAGGGGTGATCTACTTTTTTGTTTGTTTCTTTCGAAACAAGCAAGCAAACATAAAACAATACAAAACCCACGAACACATTTTTAAAAGCTATTTTAAAAGAGTAAAAAGGGCTTCATGACTAGATGCATTAATCAAAAGGGACACTCAAATGGATATGGTATCAACATGTAGCAACCTCATTCTCCACTCTTCCAGCCTTGCTTCTTTTTCATGAGGTTAAAAATCTAAGCTTCAAAGTTCTGATGCACTTGCTGTTGAAAATCCTGCACTTTGACAGCAGAGAAGTATTGGCAGCTATTTTTAAATAACATGCAGAATAACCAAAATATGGATTTGCATTAAGAGCAAAATTAATTTAGTATTTTAAAAATTATTTTCTCATTTCAAAAACTTCCACAATAAAATTTGATGTGTGTTTCAAAGGTTCTCATGTGTGCTTCTCAGAAGCTAATGCATTTAGTTACTCCTCTGGTCACAGCCAAATGTACACAGCAATCCACTGTGTTCTGAATATTGGTTGGACTGGTTTCTGTCAAACTAATCAAATAAAGGATATTTGTGTCAGTATACAAAAAAAAAGCCACCTGGCATTTGTTCTGATACTCCAAGAGCTCCATAAACTGATAGATTAGTGAACTGTTCCCTTCAAGCAAATGCTAGATGATCTACTAATTCTCTTTTCAGTTGTCTTGCAGGCACATCTGCACAAACACGTGACACTCTAACGGAGTGGAGACACAGTCCTGCCATGTGCATGAACTCCAGCCCTGGCTTATGCCGTGGCAATCTACACCGCACCACGCCATGCCTGCCTTTGTAAACAATACTTTCTCCCGTTCTCTTAACTGACTCACGTCCTTCTAGAGTTTTCCAAGTCAGTCAACCTCTACACACTTCGGCTGCCATAATGGTAAAAAGGGGACAACATAAATGATTGCAAGAGACATTTAGCAAACTGAATATGTTGGGCTTAGAAATTGATTGAATGTGAAGATGTCTATTTGAAATACTGCTTACGTAAAGGTTTCTAAACGGTGCAGAGGAAGCATAAATGACATAGTGTGGCACGGAACGTCCTCACATGAAAGCAAGCACATGGCCAGAGACCTAGGTACACTGTCCATTAGGATTTGATGCATATAAATAGTAGCACTTGTAAAGGAAAGATTTGGAAATAGACTTAATATGGGGGAGGGAGAATAGAAAGAAGAATCTGAAGCTGTCCCTGTAGTTCCTGAGCGCATATGTTAATGAAACACTGGCTGGTGGTGCTTCTGATCAATGAGCACTGGAAGGGGACCAGATACAGACTTGATTCAAATATGAGGTGCTGAAGGGCATTTTTTAAAATATAGGTAAAATCATGACTCTAACACAAATATAAAATAAGCATGTGTTATAGTCTATTTAATGCATTAATTAATGAGGAGACCAGGAAGATGTTACAATAGTTCAAAGGAGCACCCAAAGGAGCAGACATATGTGGAGCCAATTAGGACGGCTGAAGTAAACTCGCTTAGTGGGTGCAAAGCATGCATCTCCTACAAAGGAGAAGGGAAAGCAATTGTATTTTATGACACAAAACTCTTTTGCATGTCTAGGGGCAAGAATAATTTGCATTTCTATTATTCATCCATATTTTCCAAAGTGTTAAACTTAGACACAACGCAAGATGTAGAGACACCAAAAAGTTAGAAAGGTGCATTACACATTACATAGTTACTATTGAAGATACCCAGTATTTTTAAAATTCATTGAAAAGTATTACATAATTTTTCATACAAAAGTAATTTAGAGACAACTATGTGGAGATATCAAGTAGCACCTAGATATAAGTCCACTTTCTTCCTATTAAGTATCTCCTCACACTAAGGATTGAGTCATATTTGCTTTAAAAAAAAACATAAAAAGGAGCCCCTTGAACAATTGTTAAATCACAGACTCCCCTACTTTCTCATCAGAATGGGAATGCCTTTATGATTTTCCTTCTTTGCTAACTAAAAAAATAAATTACTATTTGTAAATATTTTAAAATTCTTTCTTTCTTTCTTTCTTCCTTTCTCTCTCTCTCTCTCTGTTTATTTAGAGGGGAAGGGAAGCAGAAAAAGAAGGAGAGAAACATAGATTGGTTGCCTCCCAGATGTTCCCAAACCAGGGACCAAACCTGCAACCCAGGCATGTGCCCTGACTGGGAATCCAACTGGCTTTTCAGGACAACACCCAACCAACTGAGACACACTGGCCAGGGCAAAATAAATTATTCTTGATAAAAACAAATGAACAAGAAAAAATACACCACCCTACACATTCAATTTTTGCTTTTTCAAGCCCAACTGAATTTTGAATCTGGTCCCAATATCTTTCAAAATATGAAATATGCATCTTTCTGAATATTTTACTCTAAAATGAAGCCAAGGGGAAAAGTACTGTTGTGAGAAGTAGTCATTAATTAGAAAGGACTTGAGTCTCAGGAAAAGACAACATTGGATTTATTTTAAAGTTACCTAGTTGGTTTGTTTTTTCCTATTGTGGGCAGAAGGGAATTTATTGAGTAGATTAACTTTGGGGATATGAGGTGCTAACTTCCCAAAACACAGGTTTCCTTGACATAGAAGCAGTGTTGGAAACTACTCAGAGAGGTTAATACCCCTGCCATACACTTGATCCTCAGACATCCTGATAGTTACACAGTCAGACAAATCCTAAGAAACCAAGTTGAATATAGTATCAGCACCAGAAATAAAGAGCATTGTCATGTTCTGTTCAAGTGTTTTTTCCTGGAAAGAGTTTCCAAAATATGCAAGTGGTTTTGTCTTCACTTTTCTTGTTCAAAGTGGGCTTACCAGTAATTGCAACTTGCCAGCCATGTAATGACCGTGATTAATAACCTTGTGGATGAGACCATAGATTTAGTCATAAGTGTGTTGAATTAGATTTTATTCAATCCAGTGGTATTCAGATTTAATGTAATGAATATAATACTAAAATGTGTTTCTAAGAAGCCACCTATGAGAATATATTTTTAAGTCAGGAGATAATTAGTCTTAAAAATATGCTTTCCCCGTTTTGAATATTCGCAACCATTTAATTGTGATATTTTAACTTGAATCTAGCAGTTAACATTTAGTGCTTATTTTCACTATAGTGTTATCAGAAAAAGCTGTCACACTCTGCCAATTAAACACACTAAATGCGAGTTAGGTACACAAGCTTATGTTGGTCAGTTGTGTTGATTTATGGCAGCTCTCCTGTTATCCTTTCTTCGTTATTCTTTTCTTTCTTGTTCCACTTTCATATGTGTGTGTGTGTGTGTGTGTGATATCTACTACACACGTGGTATATATTAGACTTAGACTCTAAGTGGTAATGAATTACCATTGTAATTCATCAGATGAGCTTTGGAGCTATTTTGATATCTAGAAAATAACAGGGTCTCCGTTTAAGTTGATCGTAAGTTCTTGGCCACAGCCCGACGTCTACCTCAGTGGACTTCCTAACGACTGTGAAGGCAGCCTTCTCCTGTCAAAACTGCAAACTGCTCTTCTGATGTATACTTCTCTATGTTTCTAAATCGATGCTCTATTTTCAATAAGCCCATACCACGTTCCCAAAGACTTATTTTATTTTACTTCTCCCCTTTCACTCTTGTCTGAAATGCAGACATTCACGCTGGCACAAATTTTGAAATGAACAGCACATTTGTGCACGCCATATTATCCTGCTCACTTGAGGGAAGCTCCTTCCTAGCTAGGCGTGCTTGCACACTCACACATGGATATCAACCCTGGCTCAGTCAGTTGAACATACCTATAAATTCACAATGGTTGTGAGGGACAGGTGTTGGCTTTTTTTTCTTTATGGGTTGTCTAATTCACAGACATAAAAGCAATTAGAGACGTGTTTTGAAATGTCCTAATTTAAGCTTTGTTTTATGGGAGCAAAATGCAATAAAGGTTGAATTATTTTTATTTTCTGAGATTAAAATATTGATACATAAATTAGTTTAGGGTATCATTTTGTCACACATTGAAAGTTTTTTACTTCATACATGTATATACATATATAGGTACATATACATATATAGATATGTATACATATATGCATGTATAGACAGTAAAATTATATGTATATACATATTTGTGTGTATATATATACGTGTGTGTTTGTGTATATATATATATATATATATATATATATATATATATATATATTCTTCCCAACATATCCTTTCCCTACATTATAATGAATACAGTGTATGACATCATCCAGGCCATGTTTCTCTATCTAGCAGTAGCAGTGAAGTTACTTTTTTTTCTCTTTCTCACCTGGTTTTGATACTCATTCCAAAGAGATAGGATATGTAATTGTTGGACTAAGATAGAGACCAGTATTAGAATAGTCCTCAAGCGGTTTTGTGCTATTGTATTCACCCTGCTGAAGTGGTTGTGTGGAGACCCTGCCACACCAAATTAGTTTGGATGCTGAGATGGATGATGCCACAAGTACACCAACAGGATATAAAAATATTTACTGTGCACAAAATTAAACCTTCTGGGGAGACAAGGATAGACTCCCAATCAGATCATAAAATGGGTTCCAAGGGCAGAAGGATAAGCTTTCTCTATTTGTGTGGTTAAGCCTTTGTGTTGGGGTGAGGGTCTTCATGTGTGGGTAAGGAGGGCCTGTGTACATTGAATTTCCTACTATTACCGAAGAAGGAGTTTTTTGGTCTTTCTACTGACCTGCCCAGAAGTGAGGAAAGAGGATAGGAGGTGGAGGTGGGGATAGAAAGTCATCAAGTCACACATCCAGAAATGGAGTTCTCAAGATGCTAGCCAAATATGTGACAACTGATTTCTAATACCAGTGATCATCCATACTAAAACAAAGAAAGTATATAGACAGTTTGATTCAAATTGGAATACTTTATATATACCATCTTTTGTACTTAATGTGAAAATGTTATGCTTTTAGAATTAAACATTATATGAGTTCCAACTTATAAACAATACAAAAATGTATTAGAGGATGCTATAAATATAATGTTAAAAAACTAAAAAACTTGACCTTAAAAAAGACTTGGAGTTTGCTTGTGGTAGTTGTGACGGGAAGGGTTGCAGCGTGTTAGTTATTGTGAGGGGGTGAAGGAAGGATGGCTATCTGAACTTGGAAGGTCAGTTGTACCATTCAGGTAGATGACATGTTTGAGGGGGGTGTGTGCAGTTCGGGCGTCCCTGTGGGGCTGCTTTTGCTGTGTGCAGCGCCGTGTTCTGCATGTACCTCGTGCTTCTTCAGTTGAAATTGTGCATAAACAACCTGAAATTTGCATCATGTCCAAATTGTTTTTTATTGTATCAATCACCTTGAAATAAGTTTGCATTTTGAAAACAAACAAGTAGGAAGACTGACTGGACTACCATCTGCCGTGGCTTTATGGTGGTGGGTGTAAACATAGATCTTACAGTCCTACTGAACGGTTTCAGATTCCTGTTCTCACCTCTTTGGTGTGTGATCTTGGACACAATATGTAAGATCTAAGTGTCACACTCCTTATCTGTAAAATGGAGCTAGTAATGTCCAGCATTAGGTTTTTTCACATGGATTAAATGCTTAATGCATGGAGAGGGTTTTGCACTGGCTAAGTGTTCAAAATATTTACCTAAAATATTGTTTTTAATAAGTTAGGAAATATCTTGGTGAAAATATTTTGTAAGCTAGGAGGTCATATATGCTTGAGATAATTTATTTTTGTACCAAGTTGTACTATATATAAGAATTGTTAATATATGATCATTTTTCTTCATTAAACACAGTCACTTCATATGGTCCATTTTAATTGCTTATGATTTTTACTAATATAATGCTTATATATAAGTGGTAATAATTTTGGAATTATATAGTATTAGCTTAAAATTAAAGAGATGGAAAATGTGTTTAGTACCATATATAACCCAGCAACTTTAATTGGTGGTTCAGTAAACAAATCTGGATTATATAAACCACTTTTGTAACTAACATTCTGATCCTTAATTTACACTTCTTCCAGTCCTAAGGCATTGAGAATATAAATTAACATATGAATTTTTTTCTCCATAAAGGGAAGTTTGAAGTGTCCTATTAAAAATAAACAAGGAGGTAAATTAAAGATTAATGGTAATATTCCCCTTTGGAGAAATTAAAATGGTTACAGACAAAAACTTACTGAGGCCTTTGGCACAAAGAGGTTTTGGAAATGTGGGAGACATATTGTCAGTTGAAACTTTTAAAGTTTGAATACAAATGTTTGTTCCATATCTTATTATATTTTCTCATCCTATTCTGTTAATCAGTTGTTTTAAGTGTAGTTAATTAAATTAGTTAGCATTTCATGGATAGAGGCCCAGTTTATCTGGCTCTAGTGATCTGTATTTGGTGCAGTATTATAAAAATCTGAATGTCATAGAAGCATTTTCAGCCTCAATAAGTAAATTTTCAAGTAACATAAGTTCTGGATTTGGATCTTGGTTGATAGTTGAGGATCGGCATCCAATTGCCACATTGTTTTGTCTTATCATGTCTCCTTGTAATAAAATACCTGAGTGATAAAAAAGAACAGATTAAAGCAATGTGCTTTTACTGGCTGTGACAAAGAAACCAAAGCAAAATTCAGTGGGTTCATAAGACTTAACTGTGGTAGTTGAAAGGGAAATAAATATTCAAACTATTATTCATAGAAATCAGATAGAATCTGATATCCTTTCATTATCTTTTAAACAACAGTGGTATTTGTAAATCTGAAATTTAATGATTATGCTATTTTCTGTGAATTTTTACTTAAAAAGAAACAAATTATAAAGTCGATAAAATCCTATATTCACCAAAATTTTGTATCAAGTTTAAGTCATACACAGATAATTGTACTTCTAAGGTTTGTGAAAGTATTTCATAAGATATTCCCATTATACAAAGCCCCTAAAGCCATCAATTTGAAATTATAAAAAGGGCAAATTGTAAAACCAATATTTTAAAAATGATTTGTTGAACTTGACCAATTGCATGGTTGCACTCACTTTAGTGTTTGATGATGATCTGTGGCTTTGTGAAAAGGTTCACTGTAAGCAAGTTTGTCTTAGTAAAGATTAATCAGAATGAAGTCTATATGTTTATAGAAATCATATTCTTTGCATCTGTCAGTTCTCTGAAATAAAAAATTTCATCTTTCCAAAAGACACAAATCCTTTGGGTAGGGTAGGGGATGGAGGGATTGAGCAAAAAAGAAAAAAGAGAGAGAAAAAAACTTCATGAACATGGAGAACAGTGTGTTGATTACTAGGGTGAGGGGTGGAGGAAGGTGGAAGAGGGTATAGGGGGATAAATGGTGATGGAAGGAGACTTGACTTGGGGTGGTGAACACACAACACCCTATACAGATGATATGTTGTGCAAATATGCACCTTAAACCTGTATAATTTTGTTGACCAATGTCATCTGAATAAATTCAATTAAAAAAAAAAACATCAATTCAAACCAAACAAGATATGCTAATTTTCAGGTAAAAAGTAAACAACAAAAACAATACATGAAACAAGTAAATAAAAAGCCTTTGTGCTAATATGTATAAAAACATATAATAGTTTAAATGTTAATTTACAGTAGAAGTCACAATCAAAATTTTCTTTTAATTATAATTGAAATTGTAAGCATCTACTTAATTCTTCTGATTGGATTCCAAAGGGGTGGGTGGGGAGAAAAATTGAAAGATAACTACTCTAAGCTTTTGAAGAAAGTGTGTAATGGTTTCTGTGATGACTGACAGAAGGTGACCAATTTTCACAACTCCTATCTCTTATAATAATGGAGAAGTGAAACTTCATGCTGCCATTGGTCAAAGATAACGCAAGGAGAACTTTCAAGGTCACTGACACGCTTCCAGTTGCAGAGGGGTCCCCCAAAAGACATTCTGAATTACCTTTAATTATGTCAAACAAGATGCAAGCCCCTTAGGGTGCAGTTCAGGAGGAGAAACAATTTCCCAGTATTTTGAAAGAAATACTATAGGAGAAAGTTGAAATTAGTATCCACTTCTTATATGCCGAGACCTCATATTATCTGCGAACAACACAAAATTATACTTTTGTATGTGTGGCATTTATTGAGTATACAATAATACCAATATTAAGCTTGTGAATATTAATTATAACATAATATAAGAATATAATATAATATAATATAATAAATATAATATATAACATTATATATTAGCATTCAACAGAAAGAGAAAATGAAAAGAAGGCAGTGTTTCTTAGTAAAAGAAGGCTTGTCATTTAAATTTTGCAAGTGATAAACATTATTATTCCAGTCATGGATAGGAAAACTGAAGTTCAGTATTACTTATTGCTTTTCATTTATTTTCACAGCAGTTTTCTTCAAGCTAAGTAATTTGTTCAAACATGTAAACTTCCTCTGAAAGTAGTATGACAACTCTCAGCAAAATGAGAATTACTCTTCATGTACGAACTTGAAGTCACTAGGGAATATCTCAAACTTCAAGTCATATAAAGGGACAGATTAAAACTGTATGTCAATATATTATCAATTTGATAGTTTTCAGTTTCTTATAAATCTTTGTACTCTTTATCATGTTTCTAATAACCTAATTCTTACTAAAATATGTGTTTTAGGGCAAATAACTTTACTTTTGGAAACAAAAGAATTATACCAATTACCTAAATAATAATTTTATTTGGAATCTTATGATAATCAACATATACATACACTAAAAATTAAAATAAACACAACTTCAGACAGCAAAAGATCTGCCATTTTAAGAACACAAAGCCACTTAAGCTGACCCTTGAAAAACATGGGTTGGAACTACATGGGTCCATTTATATTTGCCTTTATTCAATAAATATTATAAATATATTTTCTCTCCCTTATGATTTTCTTAATTACATTTTATTTTCTTCAGATTACTTTATTATAATAATATAGTATATAATAATTATAATATGCAAAATATTTTATCAGTAAGGCTTCTGGTCTAAATTAGGCTATTAATAGTTACATTTTGGGGAATCAAAGTTGTGTGCAAATTTTCAAATGTGCAAGGGTCGGCACTCCTACCCCTCATGTGGATCAAAGGTCAAACATATTTAGCTTTCACCCTGGTGATGACTCAGTTGCAGCAACTGTTCCAATGAACACAAAGTAAATCTAATTAATTGATCTGAATGCATGCTTAGCAAGAGGAAAATCATCTGTTTTTAGTCCTCAAGCAACTCACAAATTACTAATGTGGGGGTAATTTATATCCTATCTTGAAGTATACTTGCTATATGTAAGCAATTTATACATATCCTGAAAGGATGACTTTCAAAGCTCTGAGAAAACCAAGAACAGATTTTTTTAAATTTCTTACTAAGATTCTGTTTGATAAATTATTCACTAGAGTAATATCAGTACAGCCCAAGAGAGGACCGCAGAGTTCATGTGCAACATCTGGATCTAAAATACACACGTACATGCACACACAATCACTTGCAAACATGAAGCAGACCATGTTAAATATTTAGCCAAAGGAAATAAACTTAGGGAGCAAAAGGGAAAAATGAGAAAGGATATGGCTTTGAAAGATGTTGGCAATGCACAAGTTGACTAATCTCAATTACAAGGATGGTGAAAACTTCAAACATATTATGGACACTTTATCATTACTGAACAATCTCCTGATTCAAAATAAAAGTACACAGTAGTTTGATGTGGTAGAATTATGTCTTCTGCAAATGTTTTTGTTTCTTCCAAGGCTGACTGCAAATATGTTGGTTTCAGTGCTCCCAGTGTTCTGCTGTAGCCAGATGACCTTGTACAGACACATGGCAGCCACATCTGTTCGCTATACATACCTACATTCTCCTCCAACAAATGCCTAAGGAATGGCAGTACTTAGATAGCAAACTTCACAACTGTTCCCTGAGAACTGAAAAACGGATGCAATAGCTCTAAGTATCCACACCTTTCACCTTTTCAATAATGTATGAAGAAATATGTCAGAAATCAAAACTCCTGCCCACTGTGAATCAATAACCCTGTGTGTTCAGCTCTCCATACTGATTATCCATCAAGCAAAGACTTGCTTTAGCTATGAAATTGAAGTCATTTTCTTCTAGATCCTCACCTTATTCTCTCTTGATGAACCCTATACCTACCCTCACATCTTTTTATATGCACAAATCAAAGATGATGTGCAGAAACCTAAATTCTTCTGAAGCCAACTCAAGGATTTTTTAAACTTAATTATTCATTCAAGCAAGAGAAAACTCAAATAACTTATTTCATATTATTTTCAGCTACTTTCTCCTTCCACTGTTTCTTTTGCTTTTCATTCCCTTCATATCATCTTATTTAAATATATTTTCTAAGGGAAAAAAAACAGATAGTCTAATCTCAAAATCTCCCCAATTGTAAACTGCCTATAAAGGAAGACAAAAAAAACTACCTAAAATATTTAGCTCTCTATATTTCCCAACTTCTTTATACCCCTCATGAAGCTTGTGAAGTTTCTGAGTATAAGTGAGAGAACCAGCATAAATTGAACCCAAGCACAATTCTACTCTGTTTCCACTCAACAAACCTTCCCGGAATACTTACTCCATGCAAACATGGTGCCAGACTCCAGGGGTAGTGTTTGTTCTTCAGGATTTCAGGAGCTAATGTGAGAGAGTGACATATAGAAAAACAAATCTCAAGACAAAGTGCCACCTACTTAAAGTATGCGCAAAATCTCGGTGGGTTTTTACCATAAGAAGCATCAGCTGTGGTGGCTTCTTCCTTTAGAACGCACGTTACAGAGGTCAGAGGCACGGTCAGGGTTCATACACACCCTCATTCTTAAATTTCTGAAAGTGCCATTTGCTATCAGTATGAATGATCTTCAAATAAAACTGATTAAAGACTGAATTCAGTTGTAATGGATAAAGTTGATTTGTATTTTGTGCCTTAAAACTGAGTTATTAATCAACCTTTTTTTTCTTTCTTGAAGATCCTTTATTAATCTATTCATTAATCATGAAACCAGAGTGGTTTCATGAATAAGTATGATTTTTTGTTGTTTTTATATTATTCCAGACTCCTGCCCAATATAATCAACTCTAATCACATTAACTTTTTTGTGGGCCATTTAACATATTTGAGAGTTAACGTAGAGTAGAGATGGACTATTTCCCAAAGCCTTGATTATCGATTATGCTAATTCACACGGGTGGTTCATGCAGGGTGTCCTGATGTTTCGGGCTTTCCTTTTCCGCTGGGGAAGATAGAGAAGTCCAAGCAGCAAATATGTGTAAAATAAATGTGTTGTATTTTACTGTCAAGTGTTCAATATCTGCCATCATTATTTTACAATTTTAAAATAATCTTCAAGCCAAATTCTTGACAGTATAAATTTATGGTGCAAAACAACCTTCTAAATGTTTCTTTTTTCTGGTGTTTCCAACTTTATGATAAAAATACATGAATTTATAAATCTGATAGAAGTAAAAATGTTCATTAGTATAACAGTAAGTTCTTACCTAAAATGAAGTAAGATAAATACTGTTATGGGTAAGTATTTAGAAAGCAATATTTTTGTTTCAGCCTGTGTTCAATTATGCATACATAAATTTGTTACCATCTTCCTGTTAATAGTTGACCACAATGGCTACATAACAATAGTTAAAGGTTACTTTTTACAAGAAAGGATTTTAATTGATTTTTTTAAACCAAAATAGTCTATGTGTCAGAGCTATAGTAAATTAATTACTCCTTGGAAAAAAGCAGCAGGAAGAAAATGACAAGTGTTTACTGCATTTGATAGTTGTGCTTCACTGAACATGTTCAGCTACAAATTAGTAGGATAAGAGGAAAATTAAACAAAATTAATAAAGGTTTCAGAAAAATATCAAGAAGGAAATTGCTATAAGATAATTGGCAATATGGTCAAGAGATAAAATTTGATTCCTCTTGAAGAAAAACAAGTAAATCCCTCAGAGAAAACATATTCTAAAGAGATATTTTTTTTAACTGTGCAAGAGCCCAAGCATAGAAAAGTAAGCCAAAAAGGAAATAACAAAGGAATGCAATAGTAAATATTAAGTGCAGTGTAGTGTGGAGATAAAAAAATAATAACACTCCAAATGTATGCCCTAAATCAAACTCATTAAAAACACTTACACCTCACTGGGCTATGGACACTGTTTGTTTGTCTTGGTGCCTCTTGTTTTTATCCCCTTAACTTCCTCACCAGCTTTGTTCAGGTATTCTCTCCAAGTGTTTTCCCTCCTCTTTGGTCCAACGACACGTAAGGTACGTTCTAGTAGTGGATCTTGGAAACAAGTGAGGGTGCCCCTAACCACGCAGGGCAGGTTGACAACCTCCATGCATTACGTCCTGTCCGACTCCATTGTCTCAGCAAGTCGCATACCCAGACCCAACGTCAGGGATCAAGGAAAGTATCCTACCACAAGGGGGAGAGGGAGAGAATGATGATTTCTAGAATCATAGAATTTATGACATTAAAAACTATTGTTCAGCTTTACAGATAATTTAACCAATATTTGAAAATTTTAAGCAATTTGGTTAGTTTTATAATTAGCAAATGACAAGGGTAGGATTCAAACACATTGCTATTTTGTTTCCATGCTTACTGTCCTCCTTAGTCATTTCATTTTGCCAGTCTGATCCTCTATTGATTATACACGCATAACACCACAAGATACGCACACATACTCACACCTCAGCACATATAAACCTGTCATCTCAGATGTTTATTAGATGGTATTCCCTCATTGTTCCCGTCAATGAGGCACAATCTTTCTTGTACACTCTCTGTACTACTGGTGGTCCCGTAAGAAATTTAAATTACAACCAAAAGAAACTTACTATTGTGCTTTCACTCTTCTTTAGTTCTCTATAAGAAAACGTTGTGCTAAATATTGTTAGCCTGAAATTGCTAGTACAGTCCTCAATGTACACCTTTTTCAAGGACTCTGTCTTATTTTGGACTTTGTATCCTGAGACCACATAGGTACAAAACTTAAACACATATTGAAAGAATATAGCATATACATGATAAAATTGAAGAAAAGCTTAAAATAGTTTATTAATATATAAACCAGAGTTAAAATGTATTATATAGTTTATAATTTAGATAATGTGAAAATTGAATTACAGAGCAAGGAACAGATTTTAACTGTAAACATTAACTTACATATTTTATGTGGGTTTTAATAGTGTGCAACATTTTAATTGAAACAGGATTGAACTAGATATCAGGAATTTGGTCTCTATTCTGTTACGAACAAGCTCAAGTAGCATGGATCAAGTAACAGTGTTTTCTTTGAGATGCAGAGTTCTAATCAATATATTGAGTTAGTATAGGTTACCTATATACTCTCTTTTAGTACCAAATATGGTTGCACAGACAAAAATTCTCTATCAAAAAGCTGGAATTAGAGGGGAAATTTATTAAAATAACAGTATCAGCTAGAATTGAGTGAGATGCATATATAAAAAGCATCAGACATGCATATTTATCTGTACCAATTACAGTTGAGTGACATGTATGTATACATACCCATGTAAGTAAGAAGAAGAAATATAGAATTGGCATCATAATTGTTATCTCTTAGGGGATATTATTAGATTTTATAATAATCTCTTTAGGGATATGAGAGAGTGATAAATATGTAAAATAGTTAAATATAAAGAATGAAAAAAATCAAAAGACTGTTGGCACTAGATAAATGTTATACTGTCAAGAGCTTAATTAAATGATTTGCAAAAGATCTGTACCACTTATTGTTCCTGATTTCAAAAATTTAGAGATTTTCTTCCAACTCTAACTTTTTTAAAAAATGAAGTCTCTTCTAGGCATAAGTATGAGGTCTGTCCAGAAGGTATCCAGTCATGTACTATGAAGAATAGAGACATTTATTGAACAAGATACAGGATACAAGAAATACTGTACATGAGACAATGATGCCTCAGCCCCCTTCAAAGTAGGCACCTTGGGACCTCACACAGTTCTCCCAGTAGCCATGAGTTTTCCCGTCCTATTTTCCTGAATCTCATGAGAGTCTGAAATCTCTTCCCTTTCAAAGGTGATTTTACTTTTGGGAAAAGCCAGAGTCTCAGGGCACCAAATGTGGGCTGTAGGGGTGCTGAGTCACCTGGATGATTTGATGTTTCACAAAAAAACTCCACAGGAGACATGATGTATGAGCAGGCTCATTGTCATGATGAAGTTACCAATCACCCGCTGCCCATAGCTGTGGCCTTCAGAATCATCCAAATAGTTTCTGCAGAGAAATGTTCAAACTTCACACAAAGTTTGATGAAGATTTATTGCTCTACTTGCTCAGTCATTTTGAATGTGATGGCCACAGAGTACACATGCTCACTCAGCAGTGTCTACTGTCCCCACTGACTAGTACAGTGAAGTTGTCATTGTTCACACATGTGTATTCCAGTCCACTCTCCTTGGCTGCCAGGTTACACTGATGTCAGTGCAAACAGTTCTAGTTATATTAACAAGGGCTGGACTTTTTCCAGACATACCTCGTATTTCTTGAATTTGAGATGAAATCTTGTCACATTAAAAAATTATTTAAATCATTTCTTAACTAGGTTTATTTATACCATGTCTTAACTAAGATATTTAAGACATCTACAAATACAATTTTGGTTATTATTCAGTACTAACATAATATTCATATTATAAAAACAAGGAGTTGTGACAAAAAGTGATGCTGTTGATTAAGAAAAAATCTGTGAGTAAGAAATTAGTGAGCTCCATTTTGTTGAAATACAAAACTTACCACCTTGATAAAACTTAATGTACATTGTCTCCCCCTTGTACAGGGTTTCAGTTTCCAAGGCTTCAGTTTCCAGAGATCAGCTGTAGCCCAAAAATAGTAAATCAAAAAATCCAGAGATAAACAATTTATAAAATTTAACATTTTTGCCATTCTGAGTAGAGTGATGGAATTTCATGCTGTCCTGCCTGGTATGTGATGTGAATGATCCCTCCCTTTCCCCAGCATGTTCATGTTCCCGAGTCACTTAGTAGCCAACCTGGTTACCAGACCAACTGTCACAGTATTGTAGTACTTGTGTTCAAATCATTCTTATTTTACTTAACAACAGCCCTAAAGCCTTTCACATAACTTTTATCACAGTATATTGTTACCATTGTTCTAGTATTATTAGCTATTATTGTTAATCTCTTACTGTACATAATTTACAAGTTCAACCTTATCATAGGTATAAATATATAGGAAAAATAGCATATATAGGGGTCAGTACTATCTGCGGTTTCAGGCATCGGGGGTCTTGGAAAGTATCTTCTGCAGATAAAGGAGGACTACGGTATACCTAAAGTTTTTAGTTAGTTTCCTAGTCAGCCCCCCTTTATATTTCATGCATGTAAAATAATACCTCGCCTGTTCATAATAGCTCTCATTTGCCCACATAATGTTGAGACAGATCTATTTGTTCACATTACATTTTTATTATGATTTAATAAATGTTCATGGAATTAAAGTATTGTGATGAACAATACTGCTTGTACAAGCAGTTTGTGGAAATGAAGATGACCTAATATAAAGGAGACTCTTTCTCTGTTTATATTTGTTCATCGGGGAACTACCTGAAGCCATAAGAGACCCATAAGAGGATGTGATGCTGGACCATATGTGTATGTCTCCTTTGGCCAGTAACTTACTGTATCATACGAGTTTTTACATTTTCATTGTTAGTCTACCCCATTCACAAGCGCATATTTCTCTCTCTTCCACATGCATAACTTTTAACCCAAACTCAGTTGACATGGCTTGTCGACCAATATCATAAAAGTTTTATTTGAAGGTAAGCAGTTCTAAGAGCCTGATTTGCTACTACCTGCTTTCATACATGGTTCTAACTAAGAGGAACTTTCAGACGTTCTAGAGAGTTTCCTCACATTTTGCCAGATGACATCCAATGATAATGGCCTTCACCTGATGGGAAATTAATTGAGAAAGCATTTTTCCCTGCCATAATTTTATCATCCATTCTATTTGCTGCTATTAGCAGGAATCCATAACCCCATGGGTGTTTCAAGTGAATCTCTTTTTGAAGAGCTAACAGTCTGGAGGTCATACTGTTAGCTACTCCCATCAGCTGGGTGTCAAATCATTGTCAAAAAGAAATTACTGGCGGATTCATTTTTTTTTTTTTTAGCTTCTAGCCTTGTGCTGTGGTGGATGAGATGATTTTTAGAGAGTCACTGGGGAAAAAAGAGTGCTGGTGGTCACTGAAGGCTTTTTTCACGTCAGCACTTAGCCGAATCATTACACATTAACTGGGATGTGGGAGGCACTGCCTGCAATCGGACTCGCTTTTCAGGCAGACTTGAAAAATCCTGGATTCTAAGCCCCGTCGGACATCCCTTTTTCATCACTGACTGACACAACAGAGAAGGCCAGTGCCACTTGTGATGTTATGCGAGACTGATAAGAATCAGTAAAGGGTTCTCCTATTATATTGAAAACATGCAAATGCATTGTTATTCAAACAATATTAAATAAAGCTTGTTATATTTATAGTTGATATTCTATGTTTTCATTTCACTCTGCATATAACACATCGGTTTTTCATACATGCACTTTAGATATCATAAATGTAGTTACACACGTGAGACGAATAAAGTTCAAAGGGGAAAGACAATTGTATGAAATCTATTCCTTCTCTTCTGCTGTGTTTCCCTCTGATATAGAACAAGCAAGTATTTAATCTCTAATATCTGTGTTTTGCCTGCTTTCACAATGAAGCATTGCAGATTACAGTGATTTTTTTATAGACTTGTATAAAATACAACATGTTCCCGTGCTTGGAGTTTGTGTAATTTGCCTGTAGATCATAGTTGGTGTTTTCCTAATAAGAATTTTTCAGTGAGAGAGTTTAGGAAGGGACACCGTCTATCTGGCCTCCACTGGTAGGTATTTAAGTAAATGGAAACAATTACTGAAACATGACAGATGATAATAGCATGTAAGAGGATTTTATGTACATCCTAAATCAATTGTACTTGGAAGAATAAAGTACTACTCTGACAAGCACAGGCATACTGGTATACTGTTACACTTTCTAAAATCTTTCACACATAACTTAATGGCCTTAACAAGTTTAGCATAAAATGGTTGCCAAGACTGGAGCTTCCTTCTTTTAAGTGGCTTTCTGAATCAACAGTAATGTTGATCTCCCACAAATGACATACAGGCTAACCTTTTTCTAATAAAGGTTGGGATAGAAAATAAAAATAAACAGCTAACAAAAAGGAATATATAAGAGTGTAGATGTAATTTATTATAGCTATGGAACATAGGCAATACTATCTATAATTGAGGAAACATTCTTTAAAATTCAGAAACAAATGTAAACAACTACATTCATACATATTAAAAATATTTTCTAGAAGAGGGCCATTACTTTCTGCAACATAGATCGCTGTTTCTTGATAACTCACACGGATCTATCATTCATAAATTTGTCAAAAGTCTTTTTGAACATATTCATGTATCTGTGAACATGTTTTTCATGTCTATTAATATAAGTTTTCTGTCAAACATAAAATGTGTTGTCATAAAAAGGAATTTGAAAACAAATATTGCATCCACATGAATATGCAAAATCTCCTGTGCGTTGAACATAAAAGCGAAGTTAAATGTGTCCAGATTTTTTGAAAGAGAGCATGTGCTATAAGTTTCAAATATAATACTCCTATGCAATAAAAAGATATTGAATTAATGATACCAACTTGTCATTATAAAAAATTTTTACATCCAAGAACAAATAAAAAATTCTCAAGAAAATACCTTTTTTTAAATCCCTTCCTGAGGACATGCTTATTGATGTTAGAGAGAGAGAGGAAGGGAGAGAAACATTGATGTGAGAGAGAAACATAGATTGGTTGCCTTCCTTATATGCCCTGACTGGGAATCAAACCTGCAACCTTCTGGTGTGTGCCCACAGGATGATGCTCCCACCAGCTGAGCCACCTGGAGAGAACTCAAGAAAAGACCTTTTAAAAAATGTTTTAAGTGACCAAAATGTATCCTTAATTACTTTTTGATTTATTTTGAAATTACTGACAACTAAAACAGTGTCTAAATTATTAATAGTTAGAATTACTGGCAAGAAGAAAAGTTTTCTCTGCATTTTAACCATAGTGATTCCAGAACTCAGTGGGTAAGAGATGAAAAATTTCTAGGAAGCAGTACAATGACGATAACCTCTATTAAGTGACAGAGCACCCGGCTATTGCATTGCTGGACAATATATTAAGCTTAAATGTAGAAAGTGTGAATAACTTCCAAAGGATTCTAAATAATTTATAAGGAATGATGCTCCAGGGTTATAAAAATTAAGAAACATATTTGAATTGAAGCTATATTCATTTTGTTTTGTTTTCATAAATCCAGGAAATATTGAATTTTGGTTAAATAAATATCTACATTAATTTTTGGTGATTTGAAGTGCTTAATTTCACCAAACATCATTATGAAAATTTGGTTTTAAGAAAGCAATAAGCTTCAACTTACTTATTAATTCTAACTGAAAATGCATTGTTGAGTCTGGTCTTCTTTTTGTTGTAATTACTCAAAAGCCTTGGAAAATATTGACTTGAAAATTATATCAATATAGCACATTATTTTTCATGCTCTAATATCATCATGCACATGTGGTGTTTTACATCTATAAGCAATAACATGTTTGTGTTTTTTCTTTTATTTTAATTGTTATTGTTATTCAATTGCAGTTTTACGCCTTTTCTCCCCATCCCTCCACCCCACCCCAGCTGAACCCACCTCCCTCCTCCACCTCCAGCCTCCCCCTTGATTTTGTCCATGTGCCCTTTATAGTAGCTCCTATAGACCCCTCTCCCCACTGTCCCCTCCCCACTCTCCCCGTTTGTGTTTTTTCTTAAAGTCATATGAGCTCTTACCACTAGATTAAGAATTTGTTTTCTGCTCTGACACTTACTAGAAGTTAAAAACTATTATAAAAAACTAGTATCTGTTTTAATTTATCTCTCTGAGATCAATAAATCAATATTCTTCAACAAGAATAAAATTATACATGTGGTAAGGACACAATTATTTCAGTATTTATCATGCATTTTAAACACATGCATTACTTTAATAATACAGCTAAACTAATATATTTGCATTTATTTTTTAACTATACAAAAATCCAGTAAATAAGAAAAATACAACTTTGACTCAGAGCAAGGGATCTCTCAGCAAACTTTTCTCAAAATTAATGATAATATCATGTTTCTTGCAATGATGCCTTTACACAGAAGGTGAACTTTTGCTTTGAATAAAACATTATGAAATCCTCATTTAAAAATGTATTTTAAGGTATATTTACTATATTTTTCATGTGTTTCTTTCTGTGTTTTGCTTGGTCAACTGTTGGTTAGGAGATTTCTCTCAGGAAAAATTGAGCTTCGTGTCCACGGTCATACATCACTCCACTTGGCAGGTAGGAATATCAGTGAATAACACTGACGTATAATTGGCTGCAGCTCCTGGTGTGGTCTCCTGAAATGGCTTCATTCTTAGATGGCCTGACCTAAGCAGCAAGGACAGATTGTAAATTCAGACCACCTTAAATGCTGTATTACAGCTTTTTAAATAAAGAGTGTTACTGAGGTGACAAAAATCGCTTGTTTTTCAAAATATTCTACATGTTTTGGTGAGGAAGATATGTGATGGATATTTCCCAGAGTGACAAAGTGCTGACAGGAAGGAGTACCTTTGGCCTATGAATAATATTCACTGTTTATAACTATCCTGTTTATATCCAAATTGCGTGAGACTATTGCATTCATTATTAAAAGACAAACTGTTCTTTCTTTCCTATTAATGGAAGCATTGCTTATTGCTTATATTGTTAATATACTAAACACGTGCTTGAAAATGATCCTTGGCCAAATTTCATAGTCAGTGGTTTAAGAACACAGAAGACACACTCCCAACCTGATTAGCTAGTTCCTTGTGACAGTGGGGGAAGAGGTGGGAGGAGGCGGCATCGGTAATTTTTCAGCTCATTAGGTGCATATTCATCTTAATGGGGCATCAAAGTTTAAAACTATAATGTATTCCCCTCATTTAATCCACCAGAGAACATGCATAGTAACCACAGGAAAGCAGAAAGGATTTCAACACTTTGAAGCTGCAAAAGCAGGTGTCATCTTTCCCTTTGGGCGGAATGGAAGAACGGAAAGGGAAACCTGATTAGTCTCATTCTGCCTCAGTAACCCCCTTTGCTGCACCCTCCTCATCCGGAGTGGATGTACAGCAGTGCATAACCTCAGATAAAATACAAATTGAATTGCCTTTGGCTACATTTTCAGATAGTGGGGATGGGAAAGAAAGAAACATGACCTAAGTCATATTCTCTCCACTAAAACTATTTTTATTCATTCTCTCACATACATTCATTAGCACCCTTTTTGCATAAAACACTCTGCTGAATGCTGCAGAGTAAAGAGTATCAATATTCAGAAAACATTGACCAAGGACATAATTCTTTTTGTATCCAAACATACTCTTAAAGATTTTAAACAAATATTAGATGTTACAACTTTATTTTTCACAACTTAACTGGGCTGCTGGTATGTCATTTAAAATGATCTCTTGCATATATGTTTTATTGTCAGATAAAAATAATTTCTTGTATTATTAGTTTTGCTATAAAGAGTGTAAGGTTTATGATTCATCCTCTCCTAAAATCATAAATATTAACTTACAATTGATGTCTGACTCAAATGAATGATTGGAGTTCTTTTCAACTTAGTTCCAAGTAAAATGGAATACCCCTACTTTAATTTGGGGAAAAGAGGGAGATGTAAGAAAGAAGGATAATATTTTGTATAATATATTCCTTTTTTCATTTAATTACTTATTTTAAATTAATATAAAGATAGAAATATAATAAATATTGGTTGGTGATATTCTGTGAACTTACCAGATTTGTACAATAACCTTCAAATGGCTTGAATATTTTAGAGGCTTACACATAAGCTCAATAGCTCTGCATTTTTCTGAAATGACTTGTTGCAAAGGAAACATACTCTAAAGAGTGGATCTTGAAACTATTGTACTTTGGACAGAACATTAGTCTTAAGATCACACATTCCTCATGGGTCAGATATACTTTATAATGTGCACATTTCATTTGATAAATTTCATTACTTTATATTTATATTATTTGTGTATGTGCAAATGCAAAAATAGGTCCTAAAATCATAATGACAGTGTGACACAGCCAACATAGATATGGGTCCACGACAGATAAAGTTTGACCTCTTATTCCTTATTTTTCCTTCTTTCTTCTATTTTTCCACTAAATCAAATCTCAGGTTACTTAGGTTTCCATCTGACAGTCGGATTAAATCAGGTGAAACTCAAATTTGAATTAATAATAGATTGATAATCTTGCTAATCTAAAAGAAGACTATAAGAGGTCTCCAACTGGTAGAGTAAGAAATGATGCTTTTTTCCTTTCATAACTCTAGGCATTTTTCTTAACCCATAAGGTTGTAGGAACTTCTTTCTCCTTTCTACTAGATTTACCAAGTAAACCTGAGACTAAAATACACAGAGGAAGCAGAATATATCACACACCTGCACACTTCCCTACTTTTTCAAGAGATTATCTTTAAAAAAAGTTAGTAAAAGCACCTTCATCTTTAAAGAAAAGAGAATCATTTGCAGTGTGATAGATCTACTTGTAATCTAAATTGTGAGAAGAAAAATGAGGGCTGTTTGAGTATATATGAAACATGGTTATATCTTAATGTTTAGTATTTCTACCAAGCTGGATGGAAAAAAAATAACAGTGAGATATACTGGCAAAAGTTAATCATACAATAAGCCCATTCCTGTTTGAAATACTCTTTTTCATTACCATTAAAATAAGAGCAATGCCACTGCCAACTTTTTTCTTTTTGATATTTTTATTTGTATTCTTTATTTTGCTAGTGTAAATTAAAGGTATATTAATTCAGTAAGTCACTTGAATTCTTGTTAAGAATAGTCTTGAAAAAGTGCTCTTCAAATTTATGTGGTATTTATAGGTTACTGCTTTTCTAATTCACTGCTGTGAAATCTAAAGTTCTCAGGCCATTTATTGCCTTACCCATTCCTTCACCTCACATCTGGCCCTAAATATATAGGAGCTTCACCATCATCTCAAACCTAATATATTCCAGGCACTTTATTTTCTTAATAGCACAGTCTTCCCCCAAAGCTCCATACTTGAAATTTATCTGTGTGGATTTGAAATCGAGCTCTGCCATTCCCTAGCTACATAGCCTTGGGCAAGTTACTGTTTTCCCAGCTGAAAAGGAAATAATGATCACTATCACTTAACGCTGTTTGGTAATAAAATGAGTGAATATACAGAAAAACTTAGAATGATAGACACATAGAAAGACTCTACATAAATGATAATAATTCTTTAAATCAAAAAGCTCATGTCCATCTTTGTCATTTATTTCTTCTTTATCTCAATAATCTAGCTAATAAATGAATAATTGTTTTTAAATCACATCTTGGGTTCATCCTCTGCCTTGTCTCAAAAGCAAGTTTTATTCACTTTATACCTTTAACTTGAGGCGAAAGTCTCACCATACTCCACCAAGGGATCTGTGCTGCAAAACCCCGTCATGCCACTAGCATTAACATCTTGCATCATGCCATCATCACTTTTAAAACTGAGAACGGTTCTTTATTTTCTTAAAAAAACAGTTATACACTTTTGCTTGGTTTTCAAACTCATTCTAATTTTATCCTATGATACTTATCAAACCTGAGTTCTTACTAGTACTTTTTGTATGCAAAAAATAAAAAAGCTTACTGAAACTGGCTTAAAAATATTAAAAGTGTAAATTCACAAATTCTTATAAGTAGAACTGAAGTTTGAGTCAGTAGATCCAGAGCTTAAAATGTGATAAATGACTCACGCACTCTTTCTGATATACTAGTGGCCTCACTCTAAGGCTAGCTGCTCCCAAGAGAGTAGTATGGCCTTATGTTTTCTGTATCCAAACCTTTCTCCAAGGTGGCTAACCCACCTGCCTTTCACTGCCCAGGCCAGAGGACTAAAATTAAGGTGATTTGTTCATATTATCTGCTGGGGTGAGATCAATGTAGTGGACTCAACCATGGAATATATTAGAGATGCTAAAAACAGTTGAAATTCACTAAATTCATGTTGATTGATCAATAATTAAAATCTTTTGCATTGCAAATGTATAAAGTGGACAAAAATGACTCATTGAGTTCTTGGGCTTGATGAAGCATATGGTTTGGGAGCTTTCATACATTACAAGAAATATTAGAAGACGGGAGATAGACATATAGGTTAAGACTCAGTTTTAGCATTCACTACTAGTTACCCTCTCTTATCCTCACTTTCTTCAAATATATAAATGGGAATAAACACAGGACATATTTAATCAAATGGCTTTTATATTAAATAGGAATGAAGTATCGATACTTGGTCTAGTGTGTGGTACATGTTAAGCACGTGATAAATCTTATTTTATATTTTCAAAATAAAAAACAAATCATATGTTGGGAACTGCCCTGCCTGGTTTCAGAAGCTGTAAACCCCCATGACTAAGGCTGAGTCAGAGACCTTGGGACCATAAGCCACTAAGGAGACACAGCTTATCTTCCTGGCAGGGGCGCTGCCCCTGCCCACTTTACTTCACCCTGCTTGGCCCTGAGCCTGACCAGTTAGCCAATGACAGGTAAGATTCCTCAAGGGAGGGATGACCTAAGACAGGCATGGTCATGAAGAGGCCCTCAAGGAAGGACTTGGGGGGCTATAGAAAAAGGGGGTGATGGACCCTCACTCCTTGGCTTTGAGATAGCCTGAGTCCTCATTCTGTCTGCAAGAAGTCTCCCTAATCTCTTGGCTGCCTTACTTTCCCTGCTCGACTTAAGCCTGAAACAATGCCAGAGCTAGGTGCAGCCCTGTGCTAGAAAAGGCAGGTTCCCTGGGGAAATCAGGCCTAAGAAAGAATACATAAAACCCTGTGAAACCTGCTTTGCTAATACCCTCAATTTAAATGATAAGGGTCCAAGCCTGAAATGAGTTTGTTTCCCAAAGTCTCATAGCCCTTTAGCTAACTGACCCTGACTCAGAATAAGCCCTCTGAGTTCTTTGTTATCTATTGTTTGATCCTTACTGCCTGACAATGATTGATGAGCTTTACCTGTATTCCTGTGCAAACTAAACCCAATAAAAGCCCATTGAGGAAAAGGCTCCTGGCCCTTCTCCTTTGAGAAATCAGCCACCTTTCCTCCCCAAGCAGATCATGTCTTGGTAGACTTATTCTCATCCGTGGCTGTGGGGGAGGGGGAGCCCTGTGGGTGGAGCTGCCCCACAATTATAGCCAATGTAGGCAAATGCTGTAGAAACATATTCTCAATTAAATGGGAATCTAAATCATAAAAATATTATATAATGGATTCAAAATTATAAGACATATCTTAATAGAGGTTTTCCTGGCTTAAAAACATTGAGAAACTTACTACACTACATGTAAAAGGATGATTTGCAATAGCTAATTTTGCAACTATTTATTTAAAATCATTTATTCTAATAATAACAGATTTTTTAGTAGTCTCAGAAATTTGTATTTATCTAGTAATTAATTATGCAAAGGTTTTTTCCAAGATAGTTCAAAAGAAGACATCAGGTAAGCACTGTTTAAATTCTTCTTATATTCTCTGTTACGTGTTTAAATCCATGTGAATCTAATATATCCACTTGGCCTACTGTTAGTCATGGGTCTGCAATGTAAAACTTAGTCAACCTGAAGTGTGGATCAAAGAGAATGACCCTATTCTTCATGGCTTCCCAGAAATCCGTATCTAGGGAGCACTGCTTAAAACTGCAATTTTGTTCATCCTTAAAGCATTTGTTCTGCTCTCCCTGCTTGAACTTATCTTCTCAGTTCCAATTCAAAAACTTGGTAATCCTGCTGCCATCCACTCTTCACACATCTCCAGCCCAGCAGTGTTTTATCAATCATCTCAGTGCAGGCAGAGACACTGTGGATGAGGATCTCCTCCACGAGCATTTGTTAGAGAGCTCATAGATGATGCTGCTCAAGCAGATTTATTCGAAGCCTGTTTGCATCTTACTATTAAAGGCATTGAAGAACTCTGACATTATCACTACTTAAGAGACCCTTCCTTTTGTCTCCAGTTTGCTGTCTCTTTATATTTTTAAATGTTTTTAATTTTACTTTTTTTTTTTTACATTTTTTATTGTTGTTCAGGTACAACTGTCTCCATCTTCCCCTTTAAATTCACTCCTCCCAAAAGGAAAAGTAGCTCTCCATTTCCAACTTTGTGTGTGAATGCAGAAATTTCAGTAATTTGTATGACTTCTGGGAGGTAAACTAATCCAAAATGTCTACATCTGGGGTTTTTGTCCCAACAGAATTTAGTTGTAACTTGGAAAAGTAAATCTTAAAAATGTTATTTTCTCAGGCAAAGCTATTAAGAGAAAAGATACCAATATTTATGTTTCTTTTTAATTGTATTTTCCATTGCAGTTTATTCCCCTTTATGCCTCTCCTCCCACGGCATCACCACATTCTTGTCCGCGTCTACGAGTCCTTTATCTTTTTTGCTTGATCCCTCCACCCCCTAACCCCCATTCAGTGCTTTCATCCTGCTCTCTATCTATGAGTCAGTGTCTGTTTTGGTTGTTAGTTCAGTTTGTTCATTAGATTCCACATATGAGTGAAATCATATGGTGTTTGTCTTTCTTTAATACTATCTTTGAGATGTTAATCTTTTTATGTTATTGAGTTCCCTCACTTGGAAATGAAAGAAAGCATAATAAAAACTTAGATTTGAAGGGGTCATTGGTGATCATCCATCCTAAATTCTTCCTAATACTGATGGAACAACTGAAGCTTAGGGCCGCTTTCTCAGCATCACAGTTTAATGTTATTGACACAGCTATGAGTATCACTGAGTATACATTGTTCCAGCAATCAAAGTGAAGACAGAGAAGAATATAGCTAATCTATCTTCCACAGTGGGTGACAATAACAAAAGACATGTAAGAACAGTTTTTGGGAATTGACAAAAAAGACAAGAATGAGAAAATTGCCAATCACACTTAAGAACATAAAAATGCAAAGTAAAAATTAAAGAAGTATATAAAGTATTGGGAAAGGCAGCCCCATGTGCACAAGCTTTCTATGACAACTCAGCCACCTAAGAATGGGCCTTGCGCCTAGAACACTTCCTCACCAAGAGATGAGAGCCCACACAACCTAGGTCCAGTGTACCACCTCATGTGGGTGTACCTGTCTTTGTTACAGGCACAGTGCCTACTCTTTCTGCCTCTGCTTAAACTGTGTACATGGTATGGCATTGGGGCAACCTCACTGTTATATCTGTCCTCCACATTATAAAAAATAACATAATTTTGAGTGAATACTTTATGTTGTATCACATCAGAAAGAACCTAATCTCAGTGGTATTACCAATCAGTGTGTACAGGAGATGAAATCAAGAAAAACTTCATAAAAGGCACGAGCTGTCTCTTCGAGTCCTGGTCCTTCACTATTTTTCCTCCTGCCTCTTGGGAATGATGGTGTGATATCTGAAGGTTTAGCATCCAGCTTGCAATCATGAGGCCAAAACCCACAGGCAAAGCAAGGAGATAAAAAGGGCATGGGTACGTGATGGGGAAGACATATGCAGTCCAAGGCTTGTCCAATCCCAGATTTATTGTTATGTGAAAAAAAGAATCCCTTCTTGAAGCTGTTATTATTTGAAGTTTCTGCCATTCACTGCTAAATGAAACATTGATTCACCCTTCCTTGACATTCCCCTTCAGCAACACTAGTTTCACGACTACCCAGAAGTCAGCCTGGCTGTATGGAGCTAACATCTGTTCTGATCGGTGAGTGACTGTGCCACACTGATCTCTTCAGTATGATTTCCAAACCATGTCCCATCCCTTAATTTCTTAACTTTGAAAATGTGAATATTAACAGAACCTACTTTATACTTTTATTGTTCAAACTACATTACACAATTCAATTAAAAACAATGCAGCTAAACCATAGCATCTGGAATATAGTAAGTAGTCAGAGAGTAACAGCTACAGCTCTTTCCCCATTATCCCTCTAGATCCTTGAAACTAGCATCAGGGTGACAGACATTTATTATCACTTAAGAACCTCACAGTCATTTGCCTTGTCACTTATTACTTAATAATTATCTGGGGTACTCTCTTGTGAAGCTATTACAACCCAAAATTCTATATAGGCGTCATTTGTTCATGAAAAGAAAAAAACATTGTAATGCAGAACTAGAGACTAAAATAATAGTAAATTATGTGCTAGTATCAAGACAGAAGTCCAAAGGGGGGGGGCAAGGGAACCTATTATAGGTAGCTCAATAAATATGTCACCAACTAAGCCCATGTTTGTTCACTATATATTTGTACATTAAAAGCAAGGCCATATAAATATGTGGGACGGCTGTGGCAGAGGTAGAGCTGTGAGCTGAGAATTGTGAATTTATTAGCATGGTGGAAGAAACTTAAGACAAAGTAATCTTCTGAGCAATATCTCAACTCCATTATAAACTGATAAATATATAAATCAAATTTGATTTATCTAAAAGAAGACTCTAGCTTGACCAAGAAAGAGCAAAAGTAGGTCAAAACCACACTGGAAAGACAAACAATTGAGGGGAAAATAAAACATCCTGCTGGTTCAAGGGCTCAGAAGAAAGGCTCAGAGACGTCATAAACACTTATGAATGAACAAAAAGGACATAATTACCTGGCAAATTCAATTATCCTATAAATCACAGAGCATAAAAAGTTAAAATAGAGCTCTGACTTCCTGCATGATGGAGTGAGTAGGAAGGTTGAAAAATCCATTTGTTCAAAAGCAACTATAACGGGGTGGGGGGGGGAGAGCAAAATGTTTAAAATCAACAATTTCATTACCACTCTGGAATTTAATCAGGGGTTTCAACAAACCGAGAAGTGTGTTTTCATGCAAACCACATTCATTAATGAGCTCCGAGTAGGAATAGGGAAGGTGTGCGACACTCTTGCCCACGGCTGCTTCCCTTTCTCCCTATCCGCAGCCTGAGTTCCGTCACCACGGCACGTCAATCAATGAATGCTGCAACCAATGCGTGCAAGCCTTGAAAACCAGCAGATTTGCCCCCCACTGCGGGAAGAGACCCATTTGATTTAACTGTTGTCAAATTCAGTAGCAAGGACACAGGGAAAGCCAGCAGACTAACTGGGGCTTTATAGAGAATTCTGGGAGGTAAGACAGCCGTAGAGGACAAAATAAATTCACCCCATACTCAGTATCCACCAAAAACTATGAAAATGAAGTGTACACAAGTGGGCAGTGGACACATGCCATATCCACACTTTTGGTCCACAGAACTGATGGGGCCAAGGGACACTCAGAGGAGTCCAGAGAGAGGGTGACAGGACATAAAGTGTGAGGACATTGAATGCGCCCTTGAATCCACAAATCCAATAACCAAGGTCTGAAGCTTAAAGTTGGCAAGTACAGCCTCTGACCAATCCTTAGATGACCTCTAAGCCATGCTGACACAGGGGCCAGGGCTCACGTTATAAAACCAAACAGAAATCTGAGCACAGGTCAACGGCCACACGTTACTGGGAGATGCAAATTATGGATTTAGTTTAGACACGATGGTAAACAAACAAACAAGAACAACCCAGGTGGCAAGGAGGTAAAACCCAAATCCAGACTTTTAATATATTATCAAAAGTATCTAGTATTCGGTAGATACTTTTGAAAAGTCAGTAGACATGAGAATAAACAAGAAAGTGTGACCCAAGTTACCTAGAAAATACATTATGATACAATAAGAAAAATAGAGTTAAGATAGTTTAGTAAAATTGATGACAACATGATGAGAATGCAAAATTCATAATGTTCTTACACACATACAATAAACAAGTAAAATATTCTATTAAAATAACATTCAGCATGAGCAATAGAAATGTAAGTAACTCTTTAAAAATCTGGAAAAATACAAAAGGTTTTATGGAGAAAATTGTAAATCTTTACTGAAGTCATAGAGGAAGCTTGAATATATAAAGAAATAGATATGTCTGAATGTGAATTGGAAGACTCAATGCAAAACAATTGGCAAATTTTCCCAAATTAATCTATAAATTCAATGCAAGTCCAGTCAGAAAACCAGCAGCTGTTTTATGGAACCTGAAAATTTGAACCTAAAGTTCACAGGAAAGAAAAGAGCCAAGACTACACAAGGCAATTTTTAAAAATTATCCAGGGAATCTACATAAGCATATATTAAGACTTATGGTAAAGCTGTAGTAATTCAGTGTATAGTAACTTCAGAGAGATGTACAAATATCCCAATGGAACAAACATCCCAATAGAACCAAACCTGTACTTGATCTGGAAATTTGTATATGGAAGAAGTCACAATGCCAATCATTAAGGAACTAAAGGATAATTCTGTCAATCAGGTTCTGATGGGGAAACAATGTAGATTTCCATCTTGAATATTATATAAAATAGAATCCAGGAAAAAATCTGTAAACTATTTTTAAAAAGGCAGAAAATATATATTGCATGGATTTTTTCTTGGAAAATGTAGGAAATGTGAATTTTTTAAAAAGAAAATTATACATAAAAGACAACCTTAATAAAGTAAAAAAGCAAGTACCGGATAAAAGCAGGTTTGTGCAATCAATATAACTGCCAAGCAATACACAAAATACATAAAAAGCAACTCAGTATCATTAAGAAAAGCTCAATCAAATACAAATTGTAACATATAAACATTTCACATAGATAAAACCCAAATGGCCAGTAAACACATGAACACTTATTTAGCCTCATTATTGTCCAGGGAAATAAAAATTGAAGGAAAGATGAAACAGTATTAAACATATAGCAAATTCACTAAAATACATACCTTAACATAATAAGTAAGGGGAGGATATAGGACAATGAGAACCCTCATATTCTACTAATGTGAGAATAAGTCAGCCTAATTATTTTCAAAGACATTTGTATTAATTTTTCCTTTAAAATTTTTATGGAAATTATCAAATACACAAAAGTAGAGATAATAATATGATTAACCTCTGTGTACACATTACTCAACTTCCAAGGTTACCATCATTTTGCCAAATTATATCACCTACCTTCTGCTACTCCAAACCCCCCAGTGTTTGGTTGTTTGTTTGCTAGATTATTTTAAAGACAATCTCACAAATTTTGTTATTTTATCTGTTAAATATTTTTCTATCTGTCTCTTACTAAGATGGGCATTTTTACACATATCCCTGGTATTATCACCAATTTAAAAAAATAAAGAGTTAATCCCAGGCCATATTAATATTATTTTAATAATTGTATTATTGTTGTAGGTTTCAATTAAATCCAAATAGAGGTCCTCTTTCCTTCTCTTTTATCCCCAAGTAGTGGGTTTGTTAGAAAAATTGGGTCATTTGTTCCCCTCTCCCATGCATTCTTGTAAACTTTGTAAACTGATAATTAGATCTTTCAGCTTTTTTAGGTTAAGATTTAACACTTTAGGCTTAAATATTTCATAGGTAGTATTGTGTGCTTCCTATTTGCTCACATCTTGAGAAATATCATGTCTGCTTATCTTAGTTTTAGTGAGACTGTGTCACAGGCTTTGCATTGTTTGGTATAGTGGAACAAAATTCTCTTATCCAAGAAGGTCATTGCTCAATGTTTACCCTAAAGAAATTCTAAATGAAATGTGTAAGTAAACACGTGTAAGGAAGTTCAATGAAGCACCGTGCTGGAACAGGAAAGCCTCTGTTGGCCCCAGCCGTGTTCCTGGGAGGCTGAACTGAATGGATGTGATCCTTGAGCTCCGCGGGCCCTGACTTCCGGTCGTGTGTATCTGAGGAGGAGAAAAAGCATGAAATCTGAGGAACACGAGAGAGAGGAAAATTAGGCTGTTTGGTTCCCCCCAACACTGGCCTCCTTCTTATTAAGCTGCCTCTACTTAAGGTTTCGTCTAAGACAATGATCTTAACCTAACCGTGAGCTCTTCCTACTTAGTTACCAGTCACCACGCCTTTCTCTTTTTCCTTTAGGACTAAGTTTGGTAATTAGCCCTAAAACTGTGAAGTCACTCTTTAAGGTTTTCCCACACTTTGCCCATTTCTTTGCAAACAGTCCCTTTATCAAACTCTTTTACAAATGTTTTAGCTTGAGCACAGTATCTATTTCCTGCCAGAATTTAGACTGATATAGTTCTCAGTGGCAAAATATTGGATGAAATGTACATGTTTATTCATGTATTTGTTCACTCATTGAACAAATGATTATTGAATCCCAGGTGCTATTCTAAGCACTGTCAATACAGTAATGAACAAAACAAAGTCCCTGCTCTCACTGATCATCTGTTTTAGACATAGGCAAACATGTGATATGCCCTCTGGATATAAGTTCATCAGTAGGAAAAGTGAGCTTGGCATATTCATACAGTAGAATTCCATGCAGTAGTTAAGTTACTTGAACAGAAGATATATAGAACAAACATAGTAATGGATGAAATAGCAAATTTCAGAATGATAGGATTAATGCTGATTATGTAAAGGTTAAAAACACACAATAACAAAAACAAGCACGGGATAGGTACACATGACTCTAAGGGTTGTGGTAAACTCTGGAAGGGAAAGAAGGGAAAGGAAGTAGCTGAGATATGCAAAGAGTTTCCAACTGTATAAAGACAGAGCAGAGTGAACTTCTTAGATACCTTTGACAATCCAATATGGAGTCACTGTCAGCCATGACAGTTACGTCAAGTGCTATGTTAAGACTGAGTTAATGGGGTGTAATTGGAATACCCTTAGGAGGGGCCTATGACCAAAACCACAAGCCTGGACACTTGGATAAGGACTCCATGTAGACACCAATATGAGTGAGGCATCTGCCCCTGTTTGGCTATAAGAACTCAGAGCTCAAACCACCTGGCACTACCATGAGTTTGGCTGTACCATGGGTCATGTTCCGAGCCCTGCCAGACTCCCATGCCACTGGACGCCTACTACCACTCCAACTGCCTGGCTTAACACTAAAACCTGCCTCTCAACCTGCAGATGCCACCAGTGAACAGGACTTTGCACCGAACACTCATTCTGCTGGTTTCTATTGCATAAGCTCCCCTTCTCTGTGTGTACCTTGCATGTGACTCTATTGGCTTACTGGGGAGGTCTCCTCTAATAAACCCAGCACTGTGGAAAGACAAATGTGTGTGAGTGATTCCTTTTAGGGGTGCTCCCTTGCTCAAAATATCAACTCCACCTATAATGATTTTATTTCTTTATTTTTAAAAAATGAAATATCTAAAGAAAATACACATTATTTTTCTAACATTATTTATTGGCACATAAGTTTGTTAAATTATTCTTATACTTTTCCATGTGATTTAAATATGCAAACTCTAAAAAAAAAAAAAGTAACCCAAACTTATACACTCATCTACTGAGAACAGATTAGCGTTTGCCAGAGGCAGGGGCTACAGGGTGGAGGAAATGGGTAAAGAGAGTACATCTTTATAGGAAATGTTCTTCTCACTGTTTAGGAATGAAAACAAAATAAAATAAAAATAGAAATATAGACAATTGGTAAGTATTACTTTTAAAAAGCAATACTTGGAAATAATTCTAAGACTGTGGTCTGCCTTACTTATTCTGTTTTCCACTGGTTGCAGCTCTGATTTCGATAACCTAGCATGCCCCTACTTGTCCCACTATTCATAAGGCCATGATCCTACCTGAACAAGTCCCACCCTCAGATATGGCCATGGTGAGGTGGTACTGGCCAAATTGGTGCCCAGTGCCATTTCACAGCCATTCTGGGTAGAAAGATATTTCAAATAAAGAGAAAAGATGATGATTTCAAAAGCTAAGTTCTTATTTCAGTTCAGAAGTAATATTAAATATTACTAGACAACTCTGAAATTGGATTTAGTGTGTAAGACTCCCAAGCATTTAAGCTATTAAACTTTAATGCAGTTACTGTTTTGGAAGCAAGCCGTGGTGGAAAAGGCTTGCACTAACAAAATAATGACCACTGATACCCAGTTTCGATGGTATGCCTATTTATTCATAAATTTGGATCATTTATGAAAAAATAAATATGAATTCAATTGAATATATGATCTATAAGATTTAAGAAAATGGGGTAAATACGATAATAATCTTTTAAACATTTGCATTAATTGGGAGTGAACCTGAAAACAATTCACCAAACATGTTAAGAGTTAGAAGGCATTCACCATTGAAAGTTATTCTAGTAAGTTATTTTTGAAGGGCTACACAATCCAGACCAGGATTTGCTTTATAAAAACCAGAGAATTACTTACAGAAACGTTGAAAATGTTGAGCTCTAAATAAACTGAACAAAACAGTTGAGCACATGTCTTAACCAGATGCCTACCTTGATTATTTTTATGAACAGCTCTTCTGCTGCCCATTTTTTTATGTGCAGTTTTATTTTACATATGTGCACCAGAGAGAAAGAAAAGTTCAACATTAACCATATTTAGCATTCCCTTAAGGCATAATATAGTCACCAGTTCAGTCACAAATTGTTCCAAAGAAAATTGGATGAAATCATTGTAGCTGTTAAGCATGTCATTTTGTATTGAGAGTTAATATGAAAGATGATAAAGTCCATAAGGATATTATCCCTAATTCCTGAAAAAAAAAATCTTGTTTTAAAAAAGAGAGAAACTAAACCAATAGTGACCACCACCATCAACAACACAAAAAGCATGAAACACTTCAAAGAGAGAAATTCCTCACTGAAAATAAACCCTCAGAATATCTAGCACTTCAGTCCAAGCTGCATTTGACCATTTTTATACAAGATGCACTCTTGTAGGTTCGTCTGAGCAGACAATATTGCTTACTCTAGTCTGTCTTCAAAGAGTAGCATCAACAAGTTGTATCAATCATGAACTATGGAATCAGCCACCTGCATTGATTACTCACATGGCTGGAACAGTTTCACTGATCTTTTCTGCTGTATCATAATCCACTAGTCAGAAGCCGGCAACCTTTGTTAAGAGTGAGTTTCCAGCAGTGGCAGCTTTCGCTGACGTGCAGGTGCCAAAACCATGCTGACTTGAAAAGGACAAATGACTTTGCCAAATCCACCTCAGACTGGATTGAGTTCTTGGCCCCCAAAAAACATCTCTTAATGGATGATTCACAAGTTCTGTGAGATTCTTATCAAAATTCTTTTTTTTTTTAGAGACGTAGCAGCTATTGTGCTTTTTATATCTTAGTCGAAATAGAAGTTTGAAAAACAGACGATCACAGCCAAGAGAAGACTTGTTGCTGAGTTATGGAAGATGGACATAATTTTTTCTAAAACTTGTTAGCAGAGGAAAACATACCAAACACAAGAGTAGGCATTATAAATGCAGTGTGTTGAATTTCTCAAACTGAACAGTCCCTTGCAATCAGCTGTCAGATTAAGAATCAGGAAAACACAAACACTCCAAAAAGCTTCCTCTGGTCCCCTCCCGCCCCTGCCCCCACAGTGCTGTGTATAACAGAGTAGCTGCCCCTGTACTTGTATATTACACAAACGAAATTATATGGTGCAGGCTCTTGTGTGTGACTACATTCCCTCACCATTGCTACATTTGTGCTTTCTATACCTCTTTATTATGTACAGTTTAATACGTTTTTTTCTTCTGAATTTCATCAGATATTTTCCAACCCTAGGTCATGCTAACGGGCAACTTCCAAAGTAAAATATAATCAGAGAATATAGGTCTCAAAATACAAATTTTGAAGACTCTTGGCAAACTCATGGGAATTGCCCAGTTTCTTAGGTCAAATGAGAAGCCACCAGAGTAACGATTTAACTGAGTAGCAATGCTATCGGCAAAAGTGCTGACTATTGACCACTAAATCCACTATGTACACTTAAAAAGTAACTGAACAGTCTGAATAAATAATAATAATTGATCAGTTTAAAGGTTTTATATAGAAGTCATTGAGCACTGAAGTGAAACATTTTGCACTTGCTATCTCATAGAGTCACTAAGTGAAGAATAAAGCTCAAACTTTTGATCTATCTCAAAAAAATATATTATGAGAATAAAGGTTAGTATTATTCAGTTGAGAAAAGTGGTGAAGAAAAAGAGAAAGGAGGGAGAAAGGACAGACACAGTAAGTTCACCTCCAAACATGCACTAAAGACACATTCATACAACTTCATACTTAGCACTAGATTTGTTGTGTTCTTTCTTACATAAACCTTGACTCCATTTTTGGAATTTTAAATCCCCACAGTTAATGGTGATGCATTGGTTTAGTACTGGAAATAAGTCATTTGTTTTAAATTGCAAGTAGTCGCCATATTTTGGACAAAATTAATATTTGTGAATTATTTCTCAGACTTAATTGTACGCAGTGAAGTTCTTTATTCCTTTCTTCATTCTTTCAACATTCACGTAATACACATTGATCAACTGATCGGTAAACGCCTCTGTGTTCAATACGGTCTGGCTTAAAAGATACATCCTGCTCTTAAGATATTGTTTACTGATTAGCTTCTTTCCTTCCTTCTCCCTTCCTTGCTACTATCTCTTTTTCTTTCCTTCTTTCCTTCTTTCCTTCCAGAAAAGTTTGCTCCTGAAGCCATTATGCGGAACTGAACAGATGGACAGTACGGTGGCGAAGGAAGCGAGAAGGCCCTGACTGGGGGCGCTGGAGCCTGAGCAGAGCTGAGGATGGCATCTGCAAGAGAGGTGAGGCAGTGCTGTTAGCGAAAGACGGGTTTGTGCAAAAAGAATTTATGTACAGTGTCCATGTTATATATAAAGTATACATATATTATAGATGTTATCATAAAAATATATTAAAAATAGTCATCCCTGTACTTGAAGAAAGTTACAAATATAGGAAGGAAGAAAACTAAATACTGTGATAGTTGATTCTAATGGCAAATGTTGGCATGAATATGTGATTTTCACCATTCATATGAAGAGATTAAAATAAAATATGCTATAAATAGGTGTCTGCTGAGAAGGGCTGAAGCTGTGGCCCACCTCCTCCCCAAAGCAATGAATAGACCTGGAGCCCATATCTTGGTTTCCAAATACCTTCTTCATGGACAGGAACTGGGGCTTCACAGGAAAACTGCTGACTACAAGGCTAGGGCAGGGAATGACTCAAGGAATGATAGGCTAACTCTGAAGATATTCTTGTGCAAAAAGTAATGAAGGATGCAAAAACTAATGTAATGTGTCAAAAGTACTCAGAAGCCAGCTTGAAGGCGTTTCTTCCAGCTAAATCTAAGGTAGTTTAAGTATCTAAAAATAATGATACGAACAGATTATAACCAGTAGAAGTAAACAGGCATCTAAGAAGACATAGAGATATAAATAAGCAAACAAATAAATGGAAAGAAGTGAAATCTTTTCATTTTTTAAAAAAAATTCACTTATCTTTTTTTAGAGAGAGGGAAAGGGAGGGAGAAAGAGAGGGAAACATCAATGTGTGGTTGCCTCTCCTGCACCCCGTACTGGGGAGCTGGCCCACAACCCAGGCAGGTGCCCTGACTGGGAATTGGACAGCAGCCCTTTGGTTCACAGGCCAGCACTCAATCCACTGAGCCACACCAGCCAGGGAGAAAGCTTTTCCTTATAGTAGAATGCCAGCTAATAAAAGTGGAACCAAATTTAAAGCTACAAAATCACATTTAGCTACTCCTATAGTCATAATTATTTTAGCCAATAAACACTAACAGATACTAAAACTAGTCTTAAAAGATCGATGAGAAACATGCACTGTCTCAAAATACCTCGCCAGAAAACACTTACTAAATACAAATTTTAAAAACGGGCCTTTGTAATGGAGAAACTCAGCAAATACCATTTAATCTTGTGGTCAACGGTAAGATCACCAGTAATGGGACAAATCAAAATTATGTACCACTTGACAGGATTCATTAAGAGGAAATGAGGAAAAACAGACGAATGCAAATTTGAGGAAAATACCCGGCTTATAGCCTTTGTAAGAGCCAGGTCATGAAAGTCAATAGTGAAGAACTGTTTCAAATGGAAGGAAACTAAACACAGGCAAATGCAACACGTGATCCTCAACTGGTTCTTATTAGCACACAAAAAATAGTATTGTATTAGGATAATTGGTGAGATTTGAACTGAGACTGTGTATTTGACATAGTAATGTTTTAATGTCAGTCTCTCGGCTTGGGTGATTGTGTCGTGGTTATGCAAAAAAAATGTCCTTGTTTGTAGGAACAGTGCTGCAACTTAGCTTCAAGTGTGTACTTTCGGGGGAAAACAGCTTTTTAGTATTGCATTTGTAAATTTCCTATGAGTTTGAAATTACTTCAAAATAAAATAATGAAAACAAGGAGGGGGAGTTCATGGGTTTAGAGTTACAGTTTTGTGAGATGAAAAAGTTCTAGAAATCTGTTACACAACAATGTAAATATACTTAACACTTCTGAACTAAACACTTAAAAATGGTTAAGATGGCAAATTTAATGTTCTGTGTTTTTACCCCAATTTTAAAATTATGGAAACAAATGGATCAACAAACAAAAAGGGTAGTTTTATTCAGGAAAGTTCTCAATCCTGAACAGTGTACTTTTTAGAAAATGCAGGTGCACAAGTCCCAATATCACAATACCATAGATTACAACCTGGGATTTGGGGTTTGGATTTTAGTTTGGAATTTTTCACACATGGCCAGGAATGCAAAAAACACTCCGCTATTTGCAAGTGGGTAACAAGAGCTACAATAAAGTAGAAAATCACTTGACCTACTTCAGAGCATTTCACCTACTAGTTTTAGAACCTTAGAAAAATCACATCAACACTGCAGCTTTAAAGCCCTCTTCTCTAAAATGGGGATAATATTTCCTTCCTCATAATATTGCTGAGCTGCTCAGAGGAGATAATGTAGATAAAAGCACTGCAGAAATAGAAGGCAATATTGTAATGCAAGGAATTAATGAGTAAATTTCTCTACTATAAAAGGAGTCAAAGAAAGTACAATAACTATATCACGTCACTAGTGTGCAGCAACACACTCCAGTGGGCCATTCCCACAATATCACATGATGCATCTGAGTGAGTCTTGGCTTTAGAGCACGTACATTTAGAAGCTAGTAAGCAAATTACCGAGAGAAACTCACAGTTTCTGTGAGCATGAGATATAAGTGAAATCCCATTAGCAAGCTTAAAACTGGTGGCTTTTTCATCTCAGTGGGCCTTCCATTAGAAGTTTTGGTGGGATCTCACAAGAAAAGGGAAAAAAATAAGACAGTGTACTGAATGATACGAACGGCCTGGCCTCTCAGTCTTTAGTCTACATGGCGTCCACCTGGCTCCCCAAGTCTTCGGATGTCAGGAAGGGCTGGTGAGCAGACTGAAGGCTGTTGCCTTCGCTCCATTGCTGCGGGACAGTGTGTTTGGAGGCTTTAGATTGGGGAGACCTCAGGTCAAATTCCAGCCAAACTGGGCAATCTTGGACATGTTTCTTATTCTCTGATTCCCAAGTTCATAATCAGTACAAAGATGATAATGATAGTGTGAACTTCATAAGGTTAAATGAGGAAGTGCTTGGTAAATGTTAACAGTTATGAGTTCTTATAAATGATGATATCCAGCACAATTCCCTTTCTACCTTTTCTGTAAAAGTGTTAACACTTAAGATGGCAGATGGGTTTAGTCTTAAAAAAGTAAACTAATTTTGGCTCATAAAGCTACTACGTAGATGAATACAGCAAAAGTAAATTGATTAATATAAATAAGGCCTGTGGAGCTACAAGTACATTTTAGCTTTGCAGACAATACCTGAACAGTTTTAAAGTGTTAAATTAGCAAAGTGTGTAAGGAGATATTTAAAATATAAAAATCCCATACCCCAAAATCAAATTATGTTCTTTTCTAAAGATTCACCCAACACAGCATTCTCAATTAATATAGTTTTACAAGAATTGCATTGTCACTTCCAATTTAGACTCAAAAAAAAAAAGAAAAAAAAGAATAACAAGGACAAAACTCTGTTTTGGGGACAGTAGTCAGCATAAGAATGCTTACGCATAGGGAAAAAATCAGTTGAAATTTTCTGCGGTCCTCTCTTACGTAAGAAAGCTGACATTCCTAGTATGCTGTGGGTCAGTTCAGATGACTGACCGTAGCTACTGACTGGTGTTCCAATACTCACTACTTAGCATTCCTTAAAATCCATTCATTTTCAAAATAAAAAAATAAAATCATTTCAGAAACTTATGTTTTCATAATTCTTTGTAAAAAAAAAGGTACTGGGAATAAGCATAATTGGTAGGTACAAAATAGACAGGGAGAGATTAAGAATGGTGTGGAAAATGAAAAAGCCAAAAAACTTATATGTATGACCCATTGACATGAACTATTGGGGGGAGGATGCTGGAGGGAGGGGGAGTAGAGGGGCAGGGGTATAAAAGGGAGAAAAAATTAGGACCATGTAATAGCATAATCAATAAAATATACTTAAAAATAATAATCTCTAATATTAGTAACCAACTTACAGGTTAATCCATAAAACTTTCAAGGCACTTTCAGAATTCAGAATTACTAATGTAACTCAGATTGTAACGTCACTTTGGTCTTTATCACACAGCATCACTCATTTGGCATCTACCAGGGTTTTGAATCTTCAATGAATTATTCTTTTAAATGCATTGGTGAACAGAGAGTTAAAATATTTTATAACTACTCATATAAAAATGCAAACCAGTTCTACTTTTTATTCCCTCACTGTTTAAATAGAGCATATGTTTTCTAATCTCCCTCACTTAATTTCCATGAAAAAAAATGACAGGTACAGAAATATCTTCAGGGAATAAAACATGCTGATTAGGTAGAGTTTCATGGTACCATTTTAGATTTTTTTAAAAAGTGATTAGCTATCTTTTGTTCCTTTACAATGGTCTGTTGATTTTCTTCAATACAGCAAAGGAATTTAGAGAATAGGCAAAGAGAGAACCACAAAACTAATTTGTAGTTGTAAGTGTATTACCTGGCCAGGATTGCACTTTTATCATGGAGGATTGTTGGAGAATTGGGGAAAAAAAATAACCATTTGGTGTGATTGATCTTGGCTGTGCAATAATTTACAGCACATACTTCCAAAGTTTGCATACACTATTTTGACATTTTGGAGTAATTATCACTGAGAAACTTTCACAGGTATGCCTCATTTTCACAGGTAATTAAGGTGACCTAGTTTTGTCTGCAGAAGGTTTAGTTTGTGAATAATGCAGACCCAGGGGAGACTAACAGGTCACTACCAGCAATCAATCTAACTGATGGAAAAGAGGAAGAATCTTGTAGATCATATTTGCCCTATATTATTGTAAGGCTATTTTTAAGATGCATTATTTTTTCACTAGTACTCTAAGAACACAGAAATCATTTCCTTTGAACTGTTCTTGGCCTCAATTGAGGCTCCTTTTTAAATGTGAGGTGTCGAGCATAGTAACTTCTTATGACTAGTCATAAGGAGAATTGAGGCTCTTTCAGAATGAACTTCAATCATGTTGATTTTCAAAAGCACGTGTAAAGAATTGTTCCTACTTGCATATGATTAACAAATCCTTAGCCAGTGTGCTCATGGTTGTGGATTCCTGTGTACCAAGGCCTTACAATGCTGTACCACAGCCAAGTGTTGCTTGCCCCCAAATGGCTGCCTTCCTCGTAAGGAGAGTCCTGTACCCAAAGACCCACCACCTCTGTTCACACAAAGTCAATATTCCGGCAGCCATCTGATCTTCCTGAAAGAGGCAGAGAATCCGGTTTCTTGCAATGACCCACAATGTGCCGCTTCTGTCCTTTTTCCACAACCTTGAAATTTGCTGCAAAAAAATCAATGCATCAGAAACACTACACAGTGAACATAATCTTGCTCGAAGAATCGCAATGTGCTTATTTCGAGCCTGCCTCAGGTTAATTAACAACCATAATTTTTCAGAAAAACTAGATCAAAAGTCAATGGTAATATAAAATCATTCAAATAATCTGAAATAGATTTAAGTCCAGCATCTTTTTTTTCCAACTCAGGGCACTATGGCTGAGAAGGCATGGATAATACAGTTCACATTTTACTTACAAATGAGTTTTTTCATCTCTACTTTTGGGAAATACTAATCAAACTCACTCTTTTAAATGATGTCTGTGCTCCCAGACATTAAAATTCTAATGTAGCTTAAACTGAAGCATATTCAAAAGAAACATATATGCTATTAAAAATGCAAAGCATTTGTATTCATTCTTGAATCATTATTTAATTAATGAATGACTTATTATCATACCATAAATGGGGATGATATGTGCATAGTAGTTCCAGTTGCTTGAGGGTGAATGCTATGTGCATTTTTCCTGGAGTCCTTAATAAGTGACACACTTGTGTCATTACATTTGAGGTGAAGCAGAAGCCTCTGTCAGATTCAATTCACATGGGCAATCCCCAGTGGCAAAACATCTGATTAACTAGCAAAGCCCCTGTCGTTAACAGCTGTATCATTGGAAGCTCGGAAATATTCAGCCTATTTAGTAACTGAATGTATTATCATAATCACTCTTTCTCTCTGGCTCCTATCCAGGAGATGTTAACTACTTCCCAAATAAATTACTAGTAAAATGGTTTGGTATAAGTGAAACAGTATATGTATGATTTACTTTGAACTGTATAAGCCATATGTTCTATTTGCCTTCAATAAAGCCTAGTTTAGTAATATATAAATGGCAGTAACTTCTAGACAAGCTTTTGATGATTTCTTCATTTGGAAGTTTTCTGACTTGGTATAGCAAAAATCTCTCAAACTTTTGTAGCAAGACCTTGCAAATGGGCCTATTATTAGTTCCATTATACCAAATTA